>NW_027675356.1:1635000-2165000 GCF_965601325.2 Salmo salar
AGGTCAGATGGAACCCTATTCCCTAGGGCTCAGGTCAGATGGAACCCTATTCCCTAGGACTCAGGTCAGATGGAACCCTATTCCCTAGGGCTCAGGTCAGATGGAACCCTATTCCCTAGGGCTCAGGTCAGATGGAACCCTATTACCTAGGGCTCAGGTTAAATGGAACCCTATTCCCTAGGCCTCAGGTCAGATGGAACCCTATTCCCTAGGGCTGAGGTCAGATGGAACCCTATTCCCTGGGCTCAGGTCAGATGGAACGCTATTCTCTAGGGCTCAGGTCAGATGGAACCCTATTCCCTAGGGCTCAGGTTAGATGGAACCCTATTCCCTAGGGCTCAGGTTAGATGGAACCCAATTCCCTAGGCCTCAGGTCAGATGGAACCCTATTCCCTAGGGCTCAGGTCAGATGGAACGCTATTCTCTAGGGCTCAGGTCAGATGGAACCCTATTCCCTAGGGCTCAGGTTAGATGGAACCCTATTCCCTAGGCCTCAGGTCAGATGGAACCCTATTCCCTAGGGCTCAGGTCAGATGGAACCCTATTCCCTAGGGCTCAGGTCAGATGGAAACCTATTCCCTAGGACTCAGGTCAGATGGAACCCTATTCCCTAGGGCTCAGGTCAGATGGAACCCTATTCAAAGCTCTCATTAGAATCTATGTTACAACCAGCAGCTCTCATTAGAATCTCTGTTACAACCAGCAGCTCTCATTAGAAACTCTATTACAACCAGCAGCTCTCATTATAATCTCTGTTACAACCAGCAGCTCTCATTAGAATATCTGTTACAACCAGCAGCTCTCTTTAGAATATCTGTTACAACCAGCAGCTCTCATTAGAATCTCTGTTACAACCAGCAGCTCTCATTAGAATCTCTGTTACAACCAGCAGCTCTCATTAGAATCTCTAATGTTACAACCAGCAGCTCTCATTAGAATCTCTGTTACAACCAGCAGCTCTCATTAGAATCTCTGTTACAACCAGGAGCTCTCATTACAATCTATGTTACAACCAGCAGCTCTCATTAGAATCTCTAATGTTACAACAAGCAGCTCTCATTAGAATCTCTAATGTTACAACCAGCAGCTCTCATTAGAATCTCTGTTACAACCAGCAGCTCTCATTAGAATCTCTGTTACAACCAGCAGCTCTCATTAGAATCTCTAATGTTACAACCAGCAGCTCTCATTAGAATATCTAATGTTACAATCAGCAGCTCTCATTAGAATCTCTAATGTTACAACCAGCAGCTCTCATTAGAATCTCTAATGTTACAACCAGAAGCTCTCATTAGAATCTCTAATGTTATAACCAACAGCTCTCATTAGATTCTCTGTTACAACCAGCAGCTCTCATTAGAATCTCTGTTACAACCAGCAGCTCTCATTAGAATCTCTAATGTTACAACCAGAAGCTCTCATTAGAATCTCTAATGTTACAACCAGAAGCTCTCATTAGAATCTCTGTTACAACCAGCAGTTCTCATTAGAATCTCTGTTACAACCTGCAGCTCTCATTAGAATCTCTAACGGTACAACCAGCAGCTCTCATTAGAATCTCCAATGTTACAAGCAGAAGCTCTCATTAGAATATCTGTTACAACCAGCAGCTCTCGATAGAATCTCTGTTAAAACCAGCAGCTCTCATTAGAATCTCTAATGTTACAACCAGCAGCTCTCATTAGAATCTCTGTTACAACCAGCAGCTCTCATTATTATCTCTGTTACAACCAGCAGCTCTCATTAGAATATCTAATGTTACAACCAGCAGCTCTCATTAGAATCTCTGTTACAACCAGCAGCTCTCATTAGAATCTCTGTTACAACCAGCAGCTCTCAATAGAATCTCTGTTACAACCAGCAGCTCTCATTAGAATCTCTAATGTTACAACAAGCAGCTCTCATTAGAATCTCTAATGTTACAACCAGCAGCTCTCTTTAGAATCTCTGTTACAAGCAGCAGCTCTCATTAGAATCTCTGTTACAAGCAGCAGCTCTCATTAGAATCTCTGTTACAAGCAGCAGCTCTCATTAGAATCTCTGTTACAACCAGCAGCTCTCATTAAAATCTCTGTTACAACCAGCAGCTCTCATTAGAATATCTGTTACAACCAGCAGCTCTCATTAGAATCTCTAATGTTACAACAAGCAGATCTCATTAGAATCTCTGTTACAACCAGCAGATCTCATTAGAATCTCTGTTACAACCAGCAGCTCTTATTAGAATCTCTGTTACAACCAGCAGCTCTCATTAGAATCTCTAATGTTACAACCCGCAGCTCTCTTTAGAATCTCTGTTACAACCAGCAGCTCTCATTAGAGTCTCTAATGTTAAAACCAGCAGCTCTCATTATAATCTCTAATCGAACAACAAGCAGCTCTCATTACAATCTCTGTTACAACCAGCAGCTCTCATTACAATCTATGTTACAAGCAGCAGCTCTCATTAGAATCTCTGTTACAAGCAGCAGCTCTCATTAGAATCTCTGTTACAACCAGCAGCTCTCATTAGAATCTCTGTTACAACCAGCAGCTCTCATTAGAATCTCTGTTACAACCAGCAGCTCTCATTAGAATCTCTGTTACAACCAGCAGCTCTCATTAGAATCTCTAATGTTACAACCAGCAGCTCTCATTAGAATCTCTAATGTTACAACCAGCAGCTCTCATTAGAATCTCTAATGTTACAACCAGCAGCTCTCATTAGAATCTCTGTTACAACCAGCAGCTCTCATTAGAATCTCTGTTACAACCAGCAGCTCTCAATAGAATCTCTGTTACAACCAGCAGCTCTCAATAGAATCTCTGTTACAACCAGCAGCTCTCATTAGAATCTCTAATGTAACAACAAGCATCTCTCATTAGAATCTCTAATGTTACAACCAGCAGCTCTCATTAGAATATCTAATGTTACAATCAGCAGCTCTCATTAGAATCTCTAATGTTACAACCAGCAGCTCTCATTACAATCTCTAATGTTACAACCAGAAGCTCTCATTAGCATCTCTAATGTTATAACCAACAGCTCTCATTAGAATCTCTGTTACAACCAGCAGCTCTCATTAGAATCTCTGTTACAACCAGCAGCTCTCATTAGAATCTCTGTTACAACCAGCAGCTCTCATTAGAATCTCTGTTACAACCAGCAGCTCTCATTAGAATCTCTGTTACAACCAGCAGATCTCATTAGAATCTCTGTTACAACCAGCAGATCTCATTAGAATCTCTGTTACAACCAGCAGCTCTCATTAGAATCTCTGTTACAACCAGCAGCTCTCATTAGAATCTCTAATGTTACAACCCACAGCTCTCTTTAGAATCTCTGTTACAACCAGCAGCTCTCATTAGAGTCTCTAATGTTAAAACCAGCAGCTCTCATTATAATCTCTAATCGAACAACCAGCAGCTCTCATTACAATCTCTGTTACAACCAGCAGCTCTCATTAGAATCTCTGTTACAAGCAGCAGCTCTCATTAGAATCTCTGTTACAACCAGCAGCTCTCATTAGAATCTCTGTTACAACCAGCAGCTCTCATTAGAATCTCTGTTACAACCAGCAGCTCTCATTAGAATCTCTGTTACAACCAGCAGCTCTCATTAGAATCTCTGTTACAACCAGCAGCTCTCATTAGAATCTCTGTTACAACCAGCAGCTCTCATTAGAATCTCTAATGTTACAACCAGCAGCTCTCATTAGAATCTCTAATGTTACAACCAGCAGCTCTCATTAGAATCTCTAATGTTACAACCAGCAGCTCTCATTAGAATCTCTAATGTTACAACCAGCAGCTCTCATTAGAATCTATGTTACAACCAGCAGCTCTCATTAGAATCTCTGTTACAACCAGCAGCTCTCAATAGAATCTCTGTTACAACCAGCAGCTCTCATTAGAATCTCTAATGTTACAACAAGCAGCTCTCATTAGAATCTCTAATGTTACAACCAGCAGCTCTCTTTAGAATCTCTGTTACAAACAGCAGCTCTCATTAGAGTCTCTAATGTTACAACCAGCAGCTCTCATTATAATCTCTAATGTAACAACCAGCAGCTCTCATTAGAATCTCTGTTACAACCAGCAGCTCTCATTAGAATCTCTGTTACAACCAGCAACTCTCATTAGAATATCTGTTACAACCAGCAGCTCTCATTAGAATCTCTGTTACAACCAGCAGATCTCATTAGAATCTCTGTTACAACCAGCAGATCTCATTAGAATCTCTGTTACAACCAGCAGCTCTCATTAGAATCTCTGTTACAACCAGCAGCTCTCATTAGAATATCTGTTACAACCAGCAGCTCTCATTAGAATCTCTGTTACAACCAGCAGATCTCATTAGAATCTCTGTTACAACCAGCAGATCTCATTAGAATCTCTGTTACAACCAGCAGCTCTCATTATAATCTCTGTTACAACCAGCAGCTCTCATTAGAATCTCTAATGTTACAACCCGCAGCTCTCTTTAGAATCTCTGTTACAACCAGCAGCTCTCATTAGAATCTCTAATGTAAAAACCAGCAGCTCTCATTATAATCTCTAATCGAACAACCAGCAGCTCTCATTAGAATCTCTGTTACAAGCAGCAGCTCTCATTAGAATCTCTGTTACAAGCAGCAGCTCTCATTAGAATCTCTGTTACAAGCAGCAGCTCTCATTAGAATCTCTGTTACAACCAGCAGCTCTCATTAGAATCTCTGTTACAACCAGCAGCTCTCATTAGAATCTCTGTTACAACCAGCAGCTCTCATTAGAATCTCTGTTACAACCAGCAGCTCTCATTAGAATCTTTGTTACAACCAGCAGCTCTCATTAGAATCTCTAATGTTACAACCAGCAGCTCTCATTAGAATCTCTGTTACAACCAGCAGCTCTCATTAGAATCTCTGTTAAAACCAGCAGCTTTTAATAGAATCTCTGTTACAACCAGCAGCTCTCATTAGAATCTCTAATGTTACAATCGGCAGCTCTCATTAGAATCTCTAATGTTACAACCAGCAGCTCTCATTAGAATCTCTAATGTTACAACCAGAAGCTCTCATTAGAATCTCTAATGTTACAACCAGAAGCTCTCATTAGAATCTCTGTTACAACCAGCAGCTCTCATTATTATCTCTGTTACAACCAGCAGCTCTCATTAGAATATCTAATGTTACAACCAGCAGCTCTCATTAGAATCTCTGTTACAACCAGCAGCTCTCATTAGAATCTCTGTTACAACCAGCAGCTCTCAATAGAATCTCTGTTACAACCAGCAGCTCTCATTAGAATCTCTAATGTTACAACAAGCAGCTCTCATTAGAATCTCTAATGTTACAACCAGCAGCTCTCTTTAGAATCTCTGTTACAAGCAGCAGCTCTCATTAGAATCTCTGTTACAAGCAGCAGCTCTCATTAGAATCTCTGTTACAAGCAGCAGCTCTCATTAGAATCTCTGTTACAACCAGCAGCTCTCATTAAAATCTCTGTTACAACCAGCAGCTCTCATTAGAATATCTGTTACAACCAGCAGCTCTCATTAGAATCTCTAATGTTACAACAAGCAGATCTCATTAGAATCTCTGTTACAACCAGCAGATCTCATTAGAATCTCTGTTACAACCAGCAGCTCTTATTAGAATCTCTGTTACAACCAGCAGCTCTCATTAGAATCTCTAATGTTACAACCCGCAGCTCTCTTTAGAATCTCTGTTACAACCAGCAGCTCTCATTAGAGTCTCTAATGTTAAAACCAGCAGCTCTCATTATAATCTCTAATCGAACAACAAGCAGCTCTCATTACAATCTCTGTTACAACCAGCAGCTCTCATTACAATCTATGTTACAAGCAGCAGCTCTCATTAGAATCTCTGTTACAAGCAGCAGCTCTCATTAGAATCTCTGTTACAACCAGCAGCTCTCATTAGAATCTCTGTTACAACCAGCAGCTCTCATTAGAATCTCTGTTACAACCAGCAGCTCTCATTAGAATCTCTGTTACAACCAGCAGCTCTCATTAGAATCTCTAATGTTACAACCAGCAGCTCTCATTAGAATCTCTAATGTTACAACCAGCAGCTCTCATTAGAATCTCTAATGTTACAACCAGCAGCTCTCATTAGAATCTCTGTTACAACCAGCAGCTCTCATTAGAATCTCTGTTACAACCAGCAGCTCTCATTAGAATCTCTGTTACAACCAGCAGCTCTCAATAGAATCTCTGTTACAACCAGCAGCTCTCAATAGAATCTCTGTTACAACCAGCAGCTCTCATTAGAATCTCTAATGTTACAACAAGCAGCTCTCATTAGAATCTCTAATGTTACAACCAGCAGCTCTCATTAGAATATCTAATGTTACAATCAGCAGCTCTCATTAGAATCTCTAATGTTACAACCAGCAGCTCTCATTACAATCTCTAATGTTACAACCAGAAGCTCTCATTAGAATCTCTAATGTTATAACCAACAGCTGTCATTAGAATCTCTGTTACAACCAGCAGCTCTCATTAGAATCTCTGTTACAACCAGCAGCTCTCATTAGAACCTCTGTTACAACCAGCAGCTCTCATTAGAATCTCTGTTACAACCAGCAGCTCTCATTAGAATCTCTGTTACAACCAGCAGATCGCATTAGAATCTCTGTTACAACCAGCAGATGTCATTAGAATCTCTGTTACAACCAGCAGCTCTCATTAGAATCTCTGTTACAACCAGCAGCTCTCATTAGAATCTCTAATGTTACAACCCACAGCTCTCTTTAGAATCTCTGTTACAACCAGCAGCTCTCATTAGAGTCTCTAATGTTAAAACCAGCAGCTCTCATTATAATCTCTAATCTAACAACCAGCAGCTCTCATTACAATCTCTGTTACAACCAGCAGCTCTCATTAGAATCTCTGTTACAAGCAGCAGCTCTCATTAGAATCTCTGTTACAACCAGCAGCTCTCATTAGAATCTCTGTTACAACCAGCAGCTCTCATTAGAATCTCTGTTACAAGCAGCAGCTCTCATTAGAATCTCTGTTACAACCAGCAGCTCTCATTAGAATCTCTGTTACAACCAGCAGCTCTCATTAGAATCTCTGTTACAACCAGCAGCTCTCATTAGAATCTCTAATGTTACAACCAGCAGCTCTCATTAGAATCTCTAATGTTACAACCAGCAGCTCTCATTAGAATCTCTAATGTTACAACCAGCAGCTCTCTTTAGAATCTCTGTTACAAACAGCAGCTCTCATTAGAGTCTCTAATGTTACAACCAGCAGCTCTCATTATAATCTCTAATGTAACAACCAGCAGCTCTCATTAGAATCTCTGTTACAAGCAGCAGCTCTCATTAGAATCTCTGTTACAAGCAGCAGCTCTCATTAGAATCTCTGTTACCACCAGCAGCTCTCATTAGAATCTCTGTTACAACCAGCAGCTCTCATAAGAATCTCTGTTACAACCAGCAGCTCTCATTAGAATATCTGTTACAACCAGCAGCTCTCATTAGAATCTCTGTTACAACCAGCAGATCTCATTAGAATCTCTGTTACAACCAGCAGATCTCATTAGAATCTCTGTTACAACCAGCAGCTCTCATTATAATCTCTGTTACAACCAGCAGCTCTCATTAGAATCTCTAATGTTACAACCCGCAGCTCTCTTTAGAATCTCTGTTACAACCAGCAGCTCTCATTAGAATCTCTAATGTTAAAACCAGCAGCTCTCATTATAATCTCTAATCGAACAACCAGCAGCTCTCATTAGAATCTCTGTTACAAGCAGCAGCTCTCATTAGAATCTCTGTTACAAGCAGCAGCTCTCATTAGAATCTCTGTTACAAGCAGCAGCTCTCATTAGAATCTCTGTTACAACCAGCAGCTCTCATTCGAATCTCTGTTACAACCAGCAGCTCTCATTAGAATCTCTGTTACAACCAGCAGCTCTCATTAGAATCTCTGTTACAACCAGCAGGTCTCATTAGAATCTCTGTTACAACCAGCAGCTCTAATTAGAATCTTTGTTACAACCAGCAGCTCTCATTAGAATCTCTAATGTTACAACCAGCAGCTCTCATTAGAATCTCTAATGTTACAACCAGCAGCTCTCATTAGAATCTCTAATGTTACAACCAGCGGCTCTCATTAGAATCTCTGTTACAACCAGCAGCTCTCATTAGAATCTCTGTTAAAACCAGCAGCTCTCAATAGAATCTCTGTTACAACCAGCAGCTCTCATTAGAATCTCTAATGTTACAATCAGCAGCTCTCATTAGAATCTCTAATGTTACAACCAGCAGCTCTCATTAGAATCTCTAATGTTACAACCAGAAGCTCTCATTAGAATCTCTAATGTTACAACCAGAAGCTCTGATTAGAATCTCTGTTACAACCAGCAGTTCTCATTAGAATCTCTGTTACAACCTGCATCTCTCATTAGAATCTCTAACGGTACAACCAGCAGCTCTCATTAGAATCTCTAATGTTACAAGCAGAAGCTCTCATTAGAATCTCTGTTACAACCAGCAGCTCTCATTATTATCTCTGTTACAACCAGCAGCTCTCATTAGAATATCTAATGTTACAACCAGCAGCTCTCATTAGAATCTCTGTTACAACCAGCCGCTCTCATTAGAATCTCTGTTACAACCAGCAGCTCTCAATAGAATCTCTGTTACAACCAGCAGCTCTCATTAGAATCTCTAATGTTACAACAAGCAGCTCTCATTAGAATCTCTAATGTTACAACCAGCAGCTCTCTTTAGAATCTCTGTTACAAGCAGCAGCTCTCATTAGAATCTCTGTTACAAGCAGCAGCTCTCATTAGAATCTCTGTTACAAGCAGCAGCTCTCATTAGAATCTCTGTTACAACCAGCAGCTCTCATTAAAATCTCTGTTACAACCAGCAGCTCTCATTAGAATATCTGTTACAACCAGCAGCTCTCATTAGAATCTCTAATGTTACAACAAGCAGATCTCATTAGAATCTCTGTTACAACCAGCAGATCTCATTAGAATCTCTGTTACAACCAGCAGCTCTTATTAGAATCTCTGTTACAACAAGCAGCTCTCATTAGAATCGCTAATGTTACAACCCGCAGCTCTCTTTAGAATCTCTGTTACAACCAGCAGCTCTCATTAGAGTCTCTAATGTTAAAACCAGCAGCTCTCATTATAATCTCTAATCGAACAACAAGCAGCTCTCATTACAATCTCTGTTACAACCAGCAGCTCTCATTACAATCTATGTTACAAGCAGCAGCTCTCATTAGAATCTCTGTTACAAGCAGCAGCTCTCATTATAATCTCTGTTACAACCAGCAGCTCTCATTAGAATCTCTGTTACAACCAGCAGCTCTCATTAGAATCTCTGTTACAACCAGCAGCTCTCATTAGAATCTCTGTTACAACCAGCAGCTCTCATTAGAATCTCTAATGTTACAACCAGCAGCTCTCATTAGAATCTCTAATGTTACAACCAGCAGCTCTCATTAGAATCTCTAATGTTACAACCAGCAGCTCTCATTAGAATCTCTGTTACAACAAGCAGCTCTCATTAGAATCTCTGTTACAACCAGCAGCTCTCATTAGAATCTCTGTTACAACCAGCAGCTCTCAATAGAATCTCTGTTACAACCAGCAGCTCTCAATAGAATCTCTGTTACAACCAGCAGCTCTCATTAGAATCTCTAATGTTACAACAAGCAGCTCTCATTAGAATCTCTAATGTTACAACCAGCAGCTCTCATTAGAATATCTAATGTTACAATCAGCAGCTCTCATTAGAATCTCTAATGTTACAACCAGCAGCTCTCATTACAATCTCTAATGTTACAACCAGAAGCTCTCATTAGAATCTCTAATGTTATAACCAACAGCTCTCATTAGAATCTCTGTTACAACCAGCAGCTCTCATTAGAATCTCTGTTACAACCAGCAGCTCTCATTAGAATCTCTGTTACAACCAGCAGCTCTCATTAGAATCTCTGTTACAACCAGCAGCTCTCATTAGAATCTCTGTTACAACCAGCAGATCTCATTAGAATCTCTGTTACAACCAGCAGATCTCATTAGAATCTCTGTTACAACCAGCAGCTCTCATTAGAATCTCTGTTACAACCAGCAGCTCTCATTAGAATCTCTAATGTTACAACCCACAGCTCTCTTTAGAATCTCTGTTACAACCAGCAGCTCTCATTAGAGTCTCTAATGTTAAAACCAGCAGCTCTCATTATAATCTCTAATCGAACAACCAGCAGCTCTCATTACAATCTCTGTTACAACCAGCAGCTCTCATTAGAATCTCTGTTACAAGCAGCAGCTCTCATTAGAATCTCTGTTACAAGCAGCAGCTCTCATTAGAATCTCTGTTACAACCAGCAGCTCTCATTAGAATCTCTGTTACAACCAGCAGCTCTCATTAGAATCTCTGTTACAACCAGCAGCTCTCATTAGAATCTCTGTTACAACCAGCAGCTCTCATTAGAATCTCTGTTACAACCAGCAGCTCTCATTAGAATCTCTGTTACAACCAGCAGCTCTCATTAGAATCTCTAATGTTACAACCAGCAGCTCTCATTAGAATCTCTAATGTTACAACCAGCAGCTCTCATTAGAATCTCTAATGTTACAACCATTAGCTCTCATTAGAATCTCTAATGTTACAACCAGCAGCTCTCATTAGAATCTCTGTTACAACCAGCAGCTCTCATTAGAATCTCTGTTACAACCAGCAGCTCTAATTAGAATCTTTGTTACAACCAGCAGCTCTCATTAGAATCTCTAATGTTACAACCAGCAGCTCTCATTAGAATCTCTAATGTTACAACCAGCAGCTCTCATTAGAATCTCTAATGTTACAACCAGCAGCTCTCATTAGAATCTCTGTTACAACCAGCAGCTCTCATTAGAATCTCTGTTAAAACCAGCAGCTCTCAATAGAATCTCTGTTACAACCAGCAGCTCTCATTAGAATCTCTAATGTTACAATCAGCAGCTCTCATTAGAATCTCTAATGTTACAACCAGCAGCTCTCATTAGAATCTCTAATGTTACAACCAGAAGCTCTCATTAGAATCTCTAATGTTACAACCAGAAGCTCTCATTAGAATCTCTGTTACAACCAGCAGTTCTCATTAGAATCTCTGTTACAACCTGCATCTCTCATTAGAATCTCTAACGGTACAACCAGCAGCTCTCATTAGAATCTCTAATGTTACAAGCAGAAGCTCTCATTAGAATCTCTGTTACAACCAGCAGCTCTCATTATTATCTCTGTTACAACCAGCAGCTCTCATTAGAATATCTAATGTTACAACCAGCAGCTCTCATTAGAATCTCTGTTACAACCAGCTGCTCTCATTAGAATCTCTGTTACAACCAGCAGCTCTCAATAGAATCTCTGTTACAACCAGCAGCTCTCATTAGAATCTCTAATGTTACAACAAGCAGCTCTCATTAGAATCTCTAATGTTACAACCAGCAGCTCTCATTATAATCTCTAATCGAACAACAAGCAGCTCTCATTACAATCTCTGTTACAACCAGCAGCTCTCATTACAATCTATGTTACAAGCAGCAGCTCTCATTAGAATCTCTGTTACAAGCAGCAGCTCTCATTAGAATCTCTGTTACAACCAGCAGCTCTCATTAGAATCTCTGTTACAACCAGCAGCTCTCATTAGAATCTCTGTTACAACCAGCAGCTCTCATTAGAATCTCTAATGTTACAACCAGCAGCTCTCATTAGAATCTCTAATGTTACAACCAGCAGCTCTCATTAGAATCTCTAATGTTACAACCAGCAGCTCTCATTAGAATCTCTGTTACAACCAGCAGCTCTCATTAGAATCTCTGTTACAACCAGCAGCTCTCATTAGAATCTCTGTTACAACCAGCAGCTCTCAATAGAATCTCTGTTACAACCAGCAGCTCTCAATAGAATCTCTGTTACAACCAGCAGCTCTCATTAGAATCTCTAATGTTACAACAAGCAGCTCTCATTAGAATCTCTAATGTTACAACCAGCAGCTCTCATTAGAATATCTAATGTTACAATCAGCAGCTCTCATTAGAATCTCTAATGTTACAACCAGCAGCTCTCATTAGAATCTCTAATGTTACAACCAGAAGCTCTCATTAGAATCTCTAATGTTATAACCAACAGCTCTCATTAGAATCTCTGTTACAACCAGCAGCTCTCATTAGAATCGCTGTTACAACCAGCAGCTCTCATTAGAATCTCTGTTACAACCAGCAGCTCTCATTAGAATCTCTGTTACAACCAGCAGCTCTCATTAGAATCTCTGTTACAACCAGCAGATCTCATTAGAATCTCTGTTACAACCAGCAGATCTCATTAGAATCTCTGTTACAACCAGCAGCTCTCATTAGAATCTCTGTTACAACCAGCAGCTCTCATTAGAATCTCTAATGTTACAACCCACAGCTCTCTTTAGAATCTCTGTTACAACCAGCAGCTCTCATTAGAGTCTCTAATGTTAAAACCAGCAGCTCTCATTATAATCTCTAATCGAACAACCAGCAGCTCTAATTACAATCTCTGTTACAACCAGCAGCTCTCATTAGAATCTCTGTTACAAGCAGCAGCTCTCATTAGAATCTCTGTTACAAGCAGCAGCTCTCATTAGAATCTCTGTTACAACCAGCAGCTCTCATTAGAATCTCTGTTACAACCAGCAGCTCTCATTAGAATCTCTGTTACAACCAGCAGCTCTCATTAGAATCTCTGTTACAACCAGCAGCTCTCATTAGAATCTCTGTTACAACCAGCAGCTCTCATTAGAATCTCTGTTACAACCAGCAGCTCTCATTAGAATCTCTAATGTTACAACCAGCAGCTCTCATTAGAATCTCTAATGTTACAACCAGCAGCTCTCATTAGAATCTCTAATGTTACAACCATTAGCTCTCATTAGAATCTCTAATGTTACAACAAGCAGCTCTCATTAGAATCTCTGTTACAACCAGCAGCTCTCATTAGAATCTCTGTTACAACCAGCAGCTCTAATTAGAATCTTTGTTACAACCAGCAGCTCTCATTAGAATCTCTAATGTTACAACCAGCAGCTCTCATTAGAATCTCTAATGTTACAACCAGCAGCTCTCATTAGAATCTCTAATGTTACAACCAGCAGCTCTCATTAGAATCTCTGTTACAACCAGCAGCTCTCATTAGAATCTCTGTTAAAACCAGCAGCTCTCAATAGAATCTCTGTTACAACCAGCAGCTCTCATTAGAATCTCTAATGTTACAATCAGCAGCTCTCATTAGAATCTCTAATGTTACAACCAGCAGCTCTCATTAGAATCTCTAATGTTACAACCAGAAGCTCTCATTAGAATCTCTAATGTTACAACCAGAAGCTCTCATTAGAATCTCTGTTACAACCAGCAGTTCTCATTAGAATCTCTGTTACAACCTGCATCTCTCATTAGAATCTCTAACGGTACAACCAGCAGCTCTCATTAGAATCTCTAATGTTACAAGCAGAAGCTCTCATTAGAATCTCTGTTACAACCAGCAGCTCTCATTATTATCTCTGTTACAACCAGCAGCTCTCATTAGAATATCTAATGTTACAACCAGCAGCTCTCATTAGAATCTCTGTTACAACCAGCCGCTCTCATTAGAATCTCTGTTACAACCAGCAGCTCTCAATAGAATCTCTGTTACAACCAGCAGCTCTCATTAGAATCTCTAATGTTACAACAAGCAGCTCTCATTAGAATCTCTAATGTTACAACCAGCAGCTCTCTTTAGAATCTCTGTTACAAGCAGCAGCTCTCATTAGAATCTCTGTTACAAGCAGCAGCTCTCATTAGAATCTCTGTTACAAGCAGCAGCTCTCATTAGAATCTCTGTTACAACCAGCAGCTCTCATTAAAATCTCTGTTACAACCAGCAGCTCTCATTAGAATATCTGTTACAACCAGCAGCTCTCATTAGAATCTCTAATGTTACAACAAGCAGATCTCATTAGAATCTCTGTTACAACCAGCAGATCTCATTAGAATCTCTGTTACAACCAGCAGCTCTTATTAGAATCTCTGTTACAACCAGCAGCTCTCATTAGAATCGCTAATGTTACAACCCGCAGCTCTCTTTAGAATCTCTGTTACAACCAGCAGATCTCATTAGAGTCTCTAATGTTAAAACCAGCAGCTCTCATTATAATCTCTAATCGAACAACAAGCAGCTCTCATTACAATCTCTGTTACAACCAGCAGCTCTCATTACAATCTATGTTACAAGCAGCAGCTCTCATTAGAATCTCTGTTACAAGCAGCAGCTCTCATTAGAATCTCTGTTAAAACCAGCAGTTCTCATTAGAATCTCTGTTACAACCAGCAGCTCTCATTAGAATCTCTGTTACAACCAGCAGCTCTCATTAGAATCTCTGTTACAACCAGCAGCTCTCATTAGAATCTCTAATGTTACAACCAGCAGCTCTCATTAGAATCTCTAATGTTACAACCAGCAGCTCTCATTAGAATCTCTAATGTTACAACCAGCAGCTCTCATTAGAATCTCTAATGTTACAACCAGCAGCTCTCATTAGAATCTCTGTTACAACCAGCAGCTCTCATTAGAATCTCTGTTACAACCAGCAGCTCTCAATAGAATCTCTGTTACAACCAGCAGCTCTCAATAGAATCTCTGTTACAACCAGCAGCTCTCATTAGAATCTCTAATGTTACAACAAGCAGCTCTCATTAGAATCTCTAATGTTACAACCAGCAGCTCTCATTAGAATATCTAATGTTACAATCAGCAGCTCTCATTAGAATCTCTAATGTTACAACCAGCAGCTCTCATTACAATCTCTAATGTTACAACCAGAAGCTCTCATTAGAATCTCTAATGTTATAACCAACAGCTCTCATTAGAATCTCTGTTACAACCAGCAGCTCTCATTAGAATCTCTGTTACAACCAGCAGCTCTCATTAGAATCTCTGTTACAACCAGCAGCTCTCATTAGAATCTCTGTTACAACCAGCAGCTCTCATTAGAATCTCTGTTACAACCAGCAGATCTCATTAGAATCTCTGTTACAACCAGCAGATCTCATTAGAATCTCTGTTACAACCAGCAGCTCTCATTAGAATCTCTGTTACAACCAGCAGCTCTCATTAGAATCTCTAATGTTACAACCCACATCTCTCTTTAGAATCTCTGTTACAACCAGCAGCTCTCATTAGAGTCTCTAATGTTAAAACCAGCAGCTCTCATTATAATCTCTAATCGAACAACCAGCAGCTCTCATTACAATCTCTGTTACAACCAGCAGCTCTCATTAGAATCTCTGTTACAAGCAGCAGCTCTCATTAGAATCTCTGTTACAACCAGCAGCTCTCATTAGAATCTCTGTTACAACCAGCAGCTCTCATTAGAATCTCTGTTACAACCAGCAGCTCTCATTAGAATCTCTGTTACAACCAGCAGCTCTCATTAGAATCTCTGTTACAACCAGCAGCTCTCATTAGAATCTCTAATGTTACAACCAGCAGCTCTCATTAGAATCTCTAATGTTACAACCAGCAGCTCTCATTAGAATCTCTAATGTTACAACCAGCAGCTCTCATTAGAATCTCTAATGTTACAACCAGCAGCTCTCATTAGAATCTATGTTATAACCAGCAGCTCTCATTAGAATCTCTGTTACAAGCAGCAGCTCTCATTAGAATCTCTGTTACCACCAGCAGCTCTCATTAGAATCTCTGTTACAACCAGCAGCTCTCATTAGAATCTCTGTTACAACCAGCAGCTCTCATTAGAATATCTGTTACAACCAGCAGCTCTCATTAGAATCTCTGTTACAACCAGCAGATCTCATTAGAATCTCTGTTACAACCAGCAGATCTCATTAGAATCTCTGTTACAACCAGCAGCTCTCATTATAATCTCTGTTACAACCAGCAGCTCTCAGTAGAATCTCTAATGTTACAACCCGCAGCTCTCTTTAGAATCTCTGTTACAACCAGCAGCTCTCATTAGAATCTCTAATGTTAAAACCAGCAGCTCTCATTATAATCTCTAATCGAACAACCAGCAGCTCTCATTAGAATCTCTGTTACAAGCAGCAGCTCTCATTAGAATCTCTGTTACAAGCAGCAGCTCTCATTAGAATCTCTGTTACAAGCAGCAGCTCTCATTAGAATCTCTGTTACAACCAGCAGCTCTCATTCGAATCTCTGTTACAACCAGCAGCTCTCATTAGAATCTCTGTTACAACCAGCAGCTCTCATTAGAATCTCTGTTACAACCAGCAGCTCTCATTAGAATCTCTGTTACAACCAGCAGCTCTAATTAGAATCTTTGTTACAACCAGCAGCTCTCATTAGAATCTCTAATGTTACAACCAGCAGCTCTCATTAGAATCTCTAATGTTACAACCAGCAGCTCTCATTAGAATCTCTAATGTTACAACCAGCAGCTCTCATTAGAATCTCTGTTACAACCAGCAGCTCTCATTAGAATCTCTGTTAAAACCAGCAGCTCTCAATAGAATCTCTGTTACAACCAGCAGCTATCATTAGAATCTCTAATGTTACAATCAGCAGCTCTCATTAGAATCTCTAATGTTACAACCAGCAGCTCTCATTAGAATCTCTAATGTTACAACCAGAAGCTCTCATTAGAATCTCTAATGTTACAACCAGAAGATCTGATTAGAATCTCTGTTACAACCAGCAGTTCTCATTAGAATCTCTGTTACAACCTGCATCTCTCATTAGAATCTCTAACGGTACAACCATCAGCTCTCATTAGAATCTCTAATGTTACAAGCAGAAGCTCTCATTAGAATCTCTGTTACAACCAGCAGCTCTCATTATTATCTCTGTTACAACCAGCAGCTCTCATTAGAATATCTAATGTTACAACCAGCAGCTCTCATTAGAATCTCTGTTACAACCAGCAGCTCTCATTAGAATCTCTGTTACAACCAGCAGCTCTCAATAGAATCTCTGTTACAACCAGCAGCTCTCATTAGAATCTCTAATGTTACAACAAGCAGCTCTCATTAGAATCTCTAATGTTACAACCAGCAGCTCTCTTTAGAATCTCTGTTACAAGCAGCAGCTCTCATTAGAATCTCTGTTACAAGCAGCAGCTCTCATTAGAATCTCTGTTACAAGCAGCAGCTCTCATTAGAATCTCTGTTACAACCAGCAGCTCTCATTAAAATCTCTGTTACAACCAGCAGCTCTCATTAGAATATCTGTTACAACCAGCAGCTCTCATTAGAATCTCTAATGTTACAACAAGCAGATCTCATTAGAATCTCTGTTACAACCAGCAGATCTCATTAGAATCTCTGTTACAACCATCAGCTCTTATTAGAATCTCTGTTACAACCAGCAGCTCTCATTAGAATCTCTAATGTTACAACCCGCAGCTCTCTTTAGAATCTCTGTTACAACCAGCAGCTCTCATTAGAGTCTCTAATGTTAAAACCAGCAGCTCTCATTATAATCTCTAATCGAACAACAAGCAGCTCTCATTACAATCTCTGTTACAACCAGCAGCTCTCATTACAATCTCTGTTACAACCAGCAGCTCTCAATAGAATCTCTGTTACAACCAGCAGCTCTCATTAGAATCTCTAATGTTACAACAAGCAGCTCTCATTAGAATCTCTAATGTTACAACCAGGAGCTCTCTTTAGAATCTCTGTTACAAACAGCAGCTCTCATTAGAGTCTCTAATGTTACAACCAGCAGCTCTCATTATAATCTCTAATGTAACAACCAGCAGCTCTCATTAGAATCTCTGTTACAAGCAGCAGCTCTCATTAGAATCTCTGTTACAAGCAGCAGCTCTCATTAGAATCTCTGTTACCACCAGCAGCTCTCATTAGAATCTCTGTTACAACCAGCAGCTCTCATTAGAATCTCTGTTACAACCAGCAGCTCTCATTAGAATATCTGTTACAACCAGCAGCTCTCATTAGAATCTCTGTTACAACCAGCAGATCTCATTAGAATCTCTGTTACAACCAGCAGATCTCATTAGAATCTCTGTTACAACCAGCAGCTCTCATTATAATCTCTGTTACAACCAGCAGCTCTCAGTAGAATCTCTAATGTTACAACCCGCAGCTCTCTTTAGAATCTCTGTTACAACCAGCAGCTCTCATTAGAATCTCTAATGTTAAAACCAGCAGCTCTCATTATAATCTCTAATCGAACAACCAGCAGCTCTCATTAGAATCTCTGTTACAAGCAGCAGCTCTCATTAGAATCTCTGTTACAAGCAGCAGCTCTCATTAGAATCTCTGTTACAAGCAGCAGCTCTCATTAGAATCTCTGTTACAACCAGCAGCTCTCATTCGAATCTCTGTTACAACCAGCAGCTCTCATTAGAATCTCTGTTACAACCAGCAGCTCTCATTAGAATCTCTGTTACAACCAGCAGCTCTCATTAGAATCTCTGTTACAACCAGCAGCTCTAATTAGAATCTTTGTTACAACCAGCAGCTCTCATTAGAATCTCTAATGTTACAACCAGCAGCTCTCATTAGAATCTCTAATGTTACAACCAGCAGCTCTCATTAGAATCTCTAATGTTACAACCAGCAGCTCTCATTAGAATCTCTGTTACAACCAGCAGCTCTCATTAGAATCTCTGTTAAAACCAGCAGCTCTCAATAGAATCTCTGTTACAACCAGCAGCTCTCATTAGAATCTCTAATGTTACAATCAGCAGCTCTCATTAGAATCTCTAATGTTACAACCAGCAGCTCTCATTAGAATCTCTAATGTTACAACCAGAAGCTCTCATTAGAATCTCTAATGTTACAACCAGAAGATCTGATTAGAATCTCTGTTACAACCAGCAGTTCTCATTAGAATCTCTGTTACAACCTGCATCTCTCATTAGAATCTCTAACGGTACAACCATCAGCTCTCATTAGAATCTCTAATGTTACAAGCAGAAGCTCTCATTAGAATCTCTGTTACAACCAGCAGCTCTCATTATTATCTCTGTTACAACCAGCAGCTCTCATTAGAATATCTAATGTTACAACCAGCAGCTCTCATTAGAATCTCTGTTACAACCAGCAGCTCTCATTAGAATCTCTGTTACAACCAGCAGCTCTCAATAGAATCTCTGTTACAACCAGCAGCTCTCATTAGAATCTCTAATGTTACAACAAGCAGCTCTCATTAGAATCTCTAATGTTACAACCAGCAGCTCTCTTTAGAATCTCTGTTACAAGCAGCAGCTCTCATTAGAATCTCTGTTACAAGCAGCAGCTCTCATTAGAATCTCTGTTACAAGCAGCAGCTCTCATTAGAATCTCTGTTACAACCAGCAGCTCTCATTAAAATCTCTGTTACAACCAGCAGCTCTCATTAGAATATCTGTTACAACCAGCAGCTCTCATTAGAATCTCTAATGTTACAACAAGCAGATCTCATTAGAATCTCTGTTACAACCAGCAGATCTCATTAGAATCTCTGTTACAACCATCAGCTCTTATTAGAATCTCTGTTACAACCAGCAGCTCTCATTAGAATCTCTAATGTTACAACCCGCAGCTCTCTTTAGAATCTCTGTTACAACCAGCAGCTCTCATTAGAGTCTCTAATGTTAAAACCAGCAGCTCTCATTATAATCTCTAATCGAACAACAAGCAGCTCTCATTACAATCTCTGTTACAACCAGCAGCTCTCATTACAATCTATGTTACAAGCAGCAGCTCTCATTAGAATCTCTGTTACAAGCAGCAGCTCTCATTAGAATCTCTGTTACAACCAGCAGCTCTCATTAGAATCTCTGTTACAACCAGCAGCTCTCATTAGAATCTCTGTTACAACCAGCAGCTCTCATTAGAATCTCTGTTACAACCAGCAGCTCTCATTAGAATCTCTAATGTTACAACCAGCAGCTCTCATTAGAATCTCTAATGTTACAACCAGCAGCTCTCATTAGAATCTCTAATGTTACAACCAGCAGCTCTCATTAGAATCTCTGTTACAACCAGCAGCTCTCATTAGAATCTCTGTTACAACCAGCAGCTCTCATTAGAATCTCTGTTACAACCAGCAGCTCTCAATAGAATCTCTGTTACAACCAGCAGCTCTCAATAGAATCTCTGTTACAACCAGCAGCTCTCATTAGAATCTCTAATGTTACAACAAGCAGCTCTCATTAGAATCTCTAATGTTACAACCAGCAGCTCTCATTAGAATATCTAATGTTACAATCAGCAGCTCTCATTAGAATCTCTAATGTTACAACCAGCAGCTCTCATTAGAATCTCTAATGTTACAACCAGAAGCTCTCATTAGAATCTCTAATGTTATAACCAACAGCTCTCATTAGAATCTCTGTTACAACCAGCAGCTCTCATTAGAATCGCTGTTACAACCAGCAGCTCTCATTAGAATCTCTGTTACAACCAGCAGCTCTCATTAGAATCTCTGTTACCACCAGCAGCTCTCATTAGAATCTCTGTTACAACCAGCAGATCTCATTAGAATCTTTGTTACAACCAGCAGATCTCATTAGAATCTCTGTTACAACCAGCAGCTCTCATTAGAATCTCTGTTACAACCAGCAGCTCTCATTAGAATCTCTAATGTTACAACCCACAGCTCTCTTTAGAATCTCTGTTACAACCAGCAGCTCTCATTAGAGTCTCTAATGTTAAAACCAGCAGCTCTCATTATAATCTCTAATCGAACAACCAGCAGCTCTAATTACAATCTCTGTTACAACCAGCAGCTCTCATTAGAATCTCTGTTACAAGCAGCAGCTCTCATTAGAATCTCTGTTACAAGCAGCAGCTCTCATTAGAATCTCTGTTACAACCAGCAGCTCTCATTAGAATCTCTGTTACAACCAGCAGCTCTCATTAGAATCTCTGTTACAACCAGCAGCTCTCATTAGAATCTCTGTTACAACCAGCAGCTCTCATTAGAATCTCTGTTACAACCAGCAGCTCTCATTAGAATCTCTAATGTTACAACCAGCAGCTCTCATTAGAATCTCTAATGTTACAACCAGCAGCTCTCATTAGAATCTCTAATGTTACAACCATTAGCTCTCATTAGAATCTCTAATGTTACAACCAGCAGCTCTCATTAGAATCTATGTTACAACCAGCAGCTCTCATTAGAATCTCTGTTACAACCAGCAGCTCTCAATAGAATCTCTGTTACAACCAGCAGCTCTCAATAGAATCTCTGTTACAACCAGCAGCTCTCATTAGAATCTCTAATGTTACAACAAGCAGCTCTCATTAGAATCTCTAATGTTACAACCAGCAGCTCTCATTAGAATATCTAATGTTACAATCAGCAGCTCTCATTAGAATCTCTAATGTTACAACCAGCAGCTCTCATTAGAATCTCTAATGTTACAACCAGAAGCTCTCATTAGAATCTCTAATGTTATAACCAACAGCTCTCATTAGAATCTCTGTTACAACCAGCAGCTCTCATTAGAATCTCTGTTACAACCAGCAGCTCTCATTAGAATCTCTGTTACAACCAGCAGCTCTCATTAGAATCTCTGTTACAACCAGCAGCTCTCATTAGAATCTCTGTTACAACCAGCAGATCTCATTAGAATCTCTGTTACAACCAGCAGATCTCATTAGAATCTCTGTTACAACCAGCAGCTCTCATTAGAATCTCTAATGTTACAACCCACAGCTCTCTTTAGAATCTCTGTTACAACCAGCAGCTCTCATTAGAGTCTCTAATGTTAAAACCAGCAGCTCTCATTATAATCTCTAATCGAACAACCAGCAGCTCTAATTACAATCTCTGTTACAACCAGCAGCTCTCATTAGAATCTCTGTTACAAGCAGCAGCTCTCATTAGAATCTCTGTTACAAGCAGCAGCTCTCATTAGAATCTCTGTTACAACCAGCAGCTCTCATTAGAATCTCTGTTACAACCAGCAGCTCTCATTAGAATCTCTGTTACAACCAGCAGCTCTCATTAGAATCTCTGTTACAACCAGCAGCTCTCATTAGAATCTCTGTTACAACCAGCAGCTCTCATTAGAATCTCTGTTACAACCAGCAGCTCTCATTAGAATCTCTAATGTTACAACCAGCAGCTCTCATTAGAATCTCTAATGTTACAACCAGCAGCTCTCATTAGAATCTCTAATGTTACAACCAGCAGCTCTCATTAGAATCTCTAATGTTACAACCAGCAGCTCTCATTAGAATCTATGTTACAACCAGCAGCTCTCATTAGAATCTCTGTTACAACCAGCAGCTCTCAATAGAATCTCTGTTACAACCAGCAGCTCTCATTAGAATCTCTAATGTTACAACAAGCAGCTCTCATTAGAATCTCTAATGTTACAACCAGCAGCTCTCTTTAGAATCTCTGTTACAAACAGCAGCTCTCATTAGAGTCTCTAATGTTACAACCAGCAGCTCTCATTATAATCTCTAATGTAACAACCAGCAGCTCTCATTAGAATCTCTGTTACAAGCAGCAGCTCTCATTAGAATCTCTGTTACAAGCAGCAGCTCTCATTAGAATCTCTGTTACCACAAGCAGCTCTCATTAGAATCTCTGTTACAACCAGCAGCTCTCATTAGAATCTCTATTACAACCAGCAGCTCTCATTAGAATATCTGTTACAACCAGCAGCTCTCATTAGAATCTCTGTTACAACCAGCAGATCTCATTAGAATCTCTGTTACAACCAGCAGATCTCATTAGAATCTCTGTTACAACCAGCAGCTCTCATTATAATCTCTGTTACAACCAGCAGCTCTCATTAGAATCTCTAATGTTACAACCCGCAGCTCTCTTTAGAATCTCTGTTACAACCAGCAGCTCTCATTAGAGTCTCTAATGTTAAAACCAGCAGCTCTCATTATAATCTCTAATCGAACAACCAGCAGCTCTCATTACAATCTCTGTTACAACCAGCAGCTCTCATTAGAATCTCTGTTACAAGCAGCAGCTCTCATTAGAATCTCTGTTACAAGCAGCAGCTCTCATTAGAATCTCTGTTACAACCAGCAGCTCTCATTCGAATCTCTGTTACAACCAGCAGCTCTCATTAGAATCTCTGTTACAACCAGCAGCTCTCATTAGAATCTCTGTTACAACCAGCAGCTCTCATTAGAATCTCTGTTACAACCAGCAGCTCTCATTAGAATCTTTGTTACAACCAGCAGCTCTCATTAGAATCTCTAAAGTTACAACCAGCAGCTCTCATTAGAATCTCTAATGTTACAACCAGCAGCTCTCATTAGAATCTCTAATGTTACAACCAGCAGCTCTCATTAGAATCTCTGTTACAACCAGCAGCTCTCATTAGAATATCTAATGTTACAATCAGCAGCTCTCATTAGAATCTCTAATGTTACAACCAGCAGCTCTCATTAGAATCTCTAATGTTACAACCAGAAGCTCTCATTAGAATCTCTAATGTTATAACCAACAGCTCTCATTAGAATCTCTGTTACAACCAGCAGCTCTCATTAGAATCGCTGTTACAACCAGCAGCTCTCATTAGAATCTCTGTTACAACCAGCAGCTCTCATTAGAATCTCTGTTACCACCAGCAGCTCTCATTAGAATCTCTGTTACAACCAGCAGATCTCATTAGAATCTTTGTTACAACCAGCAGATCTCATTAGAATCTCTGTTACAACCAGCAGCTCTCATTAGAATCTCTGTTACAACCAGCAGCTCTCATTAGAATCTCTAATGTTACAACCCACAGCTCTCTTTAGAATCTCTGTTACAACCAGCAGCTCTCATTAGAGTCTCTAATGTTAAAACCAGCAGCTCTCATTATAATCTCTAATCGAACAACCAGCAGCTCTAATTACAATCTCTGTTACAACCAGCAGCTCTCATTAGAATCTCTGTTACAAGCAGCAGCTCTCATTAGAATCTCTGTTACAAGCAGCAGCTCTCATTAGAATCTCTGTTACAACCAGCAGCTCTCATTAGAATCTCTGTTACAACCAGCAGCTCTCATTAGAATCTCTGTTACAACCAGCAGCTCTCATTAGAATCTCTGTTACAACCAGCAGCTCTCATTAGAATCTCTGTTACAACCAGCAGCTCTCATTAGAATCTCTAATGTTACAACCAGCAGCTCTCATTAGAATCTCTAATGTTACAACCAGCAGCTCTCATTAGAATCTCTAATGTTACAACCATTAGCTCTCATTAGAATCTCTAATGTTACAACCAGCAGCTCTCATTAGAATCTATGTTACAACCAGCAGCTCTCATTAGAATCTCTGTTACAACCAGCAGCTCTCAATAGAATCTCTGTTACAACCAGCAGCTCTCAATAGAATCTCTGTTACAACCAGCAGCTCTCATTAGAATCTCTAATGTTACAACAAGCAGCTCTCATTAGAATCTCTAATGTTACAACCAGCAGCTCTCATTAGAATATCTAATGTTACAATCAGCAGCTCTCATTAGAATCTCTAATGTTACAACCAGCAGCTCTCATTAGAATCTCTAATGTTACAACCAGAAGCTCTCATTAGAATCTCTAATGTTACAACCCACAGCTCTCTTTAGAATCTCTGTTACAACCAGCAGCTCTCATTAGAGTCTCTAATGTTAAAACCAGCAGCTCTCATTATAATCTCTAATCGAACAACCAGCAGCTCTCATTACAATCTCTGTTACAACCAGCAGCTCTCATTAGAATCTCTGTTACAAGCAGCAGCTCTCATTAGAATCTCTGTTACAACCAGCAGCTCTCATTAGAATCTCTGTTACAACCAGCAGCTCTCATTAGAATCTCTGTTACAACCAGCAGCTCTCATTAGAATCTCTGTTACAACCAGCAGCTCTCATTAGAATCTCTGTTACAACCAGCAGCTCTCATTAGAATCTCTAATGTTACAACCAGCAGCTCTCATTAGAATCTCTAATGTTACAACCAGCAGCTCTCATTAGAATCTCTAATGTTACAACCAGCAGCTCTCATTAGAATCTCTAATGTTACAACCAGCAGCTCTCATTAGAATCTATGTTACAACCAGCAGCTCTCATTAGAATCTCTGTTACAACCAGCAGCTCTCAATAGAATCTCTGTTACAACCAGCAGCTCTCATTAGAATCTCTAATGTTACAACAAGCAGCTCTCATTAGAATCTCTAATGTTACAACCAGGAGCTCTCTTTAGAATCTCTGTTACAAACAGCAGCTCTCATTAGAGTCTCTAATGTTACAACCAGCAGCTCTCATTATAATCTCTAATGTAACAACCAGCAGCTCTCATTAGAATCTCTGTTACAAGCAGCAGCTCTCATTAGAATCTCTGTTACAAGCAGCAGCTCTCATTAGAATCTCTGTTACCACCAGCAGCTCTCATTAGAATCTCTGTTACAACCAGCAGCTCTCATTAGAATCTCTGTTACAACCAGCAGCTCTCATTAGAATATCTGTTACAACCAGCAGCTCTCATTAGAATCTCTGTTACAACCAGCAGATCTCATTAGAATCTCTGTTACAACCAGCAGATCTCATTAGAATCTCTGTTACAACCAGCAGCTCTCATTATAATCTCTGTTACAACCAGCAGCTCTCAGTAGAATCTCTAATGTTACAACCCGCAGCTCTCTTTAGAATCTCTGTTACAACCAGCAGCTCTCATTAGAATCTCTAATGTTAAAACCAGCAGCTCTCATTATAATCTCTAATCGAACAACCAGCAGCTCTCATTAGAATCTCTGTTACAAGCAGCAGCTCTCATTAGAATCTCTGTTACAAGCAGCAGCTCTCATTAGAATCTCTGTTACAAGCAGCAGCTCTCATTAGAATCTCTGTTACAACCAGCAGCTCTCATTCGAATCTCTGTTACAACCAGCAGCTCTCATTAGAATCTCTGTTACAACCAGCAGCTCTCATTAGAATCTCTGTTACAACCAGCAGCTCTCATTAGAATCTCTGTTACAACCAGCAGCTCTAATTAGAATCTTTGTTACAACCAGCAGCTCTCATTAGAATCTCTAATGTTACAACCAGCAGCTCTCATTAGAATCTCTAATGTTACAACCAGCAGCTCTCATTAGAATCTCTAATGTTACAACCAGCAGCTCTCATTAGAATCTCTGTTACAACCAGCAGCTCTCATTAGAATCTCTGTTAAAACCAGCAGCTCTCAATAGAATCTCTGTTACAACCAGCAGCTATCATTAGAATCTCTAATGTTACAATCAGCAGCTCTCATTAGAATCTCTAATGTTACAACCAGCAGCTCTCATTAGAATCTCTAATGTTACAACCAGAAGCTCTCATTAGAATCTCTAATGTTACAACCAGAAGATCTGATTAGAATCTCTGTTACAACCAGCAGTTCTCATTAGAATCTCTGTTACAACCTGCATCTCTCATTAGAATCTCTAACGGTACAACCATCAGCTCTCATTAGAATCTCTAATGTTACAAGCAGAAGCTCTCATTAGAATCTCTGTTACAACCAGCAGCTCTCATTATTATCTCTGTTACAACCAGCAGCTCTCATTAGAATATCTAATGTTACAACCAGCAGCTCTCATTAGAATCTCTGTTACAACCAGCAGCTCTCATTAGAATCTCTGTTACAACCAGCAGCTCTCAATAGAATCTCTGTTACAACCAGCAGCTCTCATTAGAATCTCTAATGTTACAACAAGCAGCTCTCATTAGAATCTCTAATGTTACAACCAGCAGCTCTCTTTAGAATCTCTGTTACAAGCAGCAGCTCTCATTAGAATCTCTGTTACAAGCAGCAGCTCTCATTAGAATCTCTGTTACAAGCAGCAGCTCTCATTAGAATCTCTGTTACAACCAGCAGCTCTCATTAAAATCTCTGTTACAACCAGCAGCTCTCATTAGAATATCTGTTACAACCAGCAGCTCTCATTAGAATCTCTAATGTTACAACAAGCAGATCTCATTAGAATCTCTGTTACAACCAGCAGATCTCATTAGAATCTCTGTTACAACCATCAGCTCTTATTAGAATCTCTGTTACAACCAGCAGCTCTCATTAGAATCTCTAATGTTACAACCCGCAGCTCTCTTTAGAATCTCTGTTACAACCAGCAGCTCTCATTAGAGTCTCTAATGTTAAAACCAGCAGCTCTCATTATAATCTCTAATCGAACAACAAGCAGCTCTCATTACAATCTCTGTTACAACCAGCAGCTCTCATTACAATCTCTGTTACAACCAGCAGCTCTCAATAGAATCTCTGTTACAACCAGCAGCTCTCATTAGAATCTCTAATGTTACAACAAGCAGCTCTCATTAGAATCTCTAATGTTACAACCAGGAGCTCTCTTTAGAATCTCTGTTACAAACAGCAGCTCTCATTAGAGTCTCTAATGTTACAACCAGCAGCTCTCATTATAATCTCTAATGTAACAACCAGCAGCTCTCATTAGAATCTCTGTTACAAGCAGCAGCTCTCATTAGAATCTCTGTTACAAGCAGCAGCTCTCATTAGAATCTCTGTTACCACCAGCAGCTCTCATTAGAATCTCTGTTACAACCAGCAGCTCTCATTAGAATCTCTGTTACAACCAGCAGCTCTCATTAGAATATCTGTTACAACCAGCAGCTCTCATTAGAATCTCTGTTACAACCAGCAGATCTCATTAGAATCTCTGTTACAACCAGCAGATCTCATTAGAATCTCTGTTACAACCAGCAGCTCTCATTATAATCTCTGTTACAACCAGCAGCTCTCAGTAGAATCTCTAATGTTACAACCCGCAGCTCTCTTTAGAATCTCTGTTACAACCAGCAGCTCTCATTAGAATCTCTAATGTTAAAACCAGCAGCTCTCATTATAATCTCTAATCGAACAACCAGCAGCTCTCATTAGAATCTCTGTTACAAGCAGCAGCTCTCATTAGAATCTCTGTTACAAGCAGCAGCTCTCATTAGAATCTCTGTTACAAGCAGCAGCTCTCATTAGAATCTCTGTTACAACCAGCAGCTCTCATTCGAATCTCTGTTACAACCAGCAGCTCTCATTAGAATCTCTGTTACAACCAGCAGCTCTCATTAGAATCTCTGTTACAACCAGCAGCTCTCATTAGAATCTCTGTTACAACCAGCAGCTCTAATTAGAATCTTTGTTACAACCAGCAGCTCTCATTAGAATCTCTAATGTTACAACCAGCAGCTCTCATTAGAATCTCTAATGTTACAACCAGCAGCTCTCATTAGAATCTCTAATGTTACAACCAGCAGCTCTCATTAGAATCTCTGTTACAACCAGCAGCTCTCATTAGAATCTCTGTTAAAACCAGCAGCTCTCAATAGAATCTCTGTTACAACCAGCAGCTCTCATTAGAATCTCTAATGTTACAATCAGCAGCTCTCATTAGAATCTCTAATGTTACAACCAGCAGCTCTCATTAGAATCTCTAATGTTACAACCAGAAGCTCTCATTAGAATCTCTAATGTTACAACCAGAAGATCTGATTAGAATCTCTGTTACAACCAGCAGTTCTCATTAGAATCTCTGTTACAACCTGCATCTCTCATTAGAATCTCTAACGGTACAACCATCAGCTCTCATTAGAATCTCTAATGTTACAAGCAGAAGCTCTCATTAGAATCTCTGTTACAACCAGCAGCTCTCATTATTATCTCTGTTACAACCAGCAGCTCTCATTAGAATATCTAATGTTACAACCAGCAGCTCTCATTAGAATCTCTGTTACAACCAGCAGCTCTCATTAGAATCTCTGTTACAACCAGCAGCTCTCAATAGAATCTCTGTTACAACCAGCAGCTCTCATTAGAATCTCTAATGTTACAACAAGCAGCTCTCATTAGAATCTCTAATGTTACAACCAGCAGCTCTCTTTAGAATCTCTGTTACAAGCAGCAGCTCTCATTAGAATCTCTGTTACAAGCAGCAGCTCTCATTAGAATCTCTGTTACAAGCAGCAGCTCTCATTAGAATCTCTGTTACAACCAGCAGCTCTCATTAAAATCTCTGTTACAACCAGCAGCTCTCATTAGAATATCTGTTACAACCAGCAGCTCTCATTAGAATCTCTAATGTTACAAC
Organism: Salmo salar; assembly: GCF_965601325.2. NCBI lineage: Eukaryota > Metazoa > Chordata > Actinopteri > Salmoniformes > Salmonidae > Salmo > Salmo salar. Next base: position 1,664,022 of record NW_027675356.1, read on the forward strand.
AAGCAGATCTCATTAGAATCTCTGTTACAACCAGCAGATCTCATTAGAATCTCTGTTACAACCATCAGCTCTTATTAGAATCTCTGTTACAACCAGCAGCTCTCATTAGAATCTCTAATGTTACAACCCGCAGCTCTCTTTAGAATCTCTGTTACAACCAGCAGCTCTCATTAGAGTCTCTAATGTTAAAACCAGCAGCTCTCATTATAATCTCTAATCGAACAACAAGCAGCTCTCATTACAATCTCTGTTACAACCAGCAGCTCTCATTACAATCTATGTTACAAGCAGCAGCTCTCATTAGAATCTCTGTTACAAGCAGCAGCTCTCATTAGAATCTCTGTTACAACCAGCAGCTCTCATTAGAATCTCTGTTACAACCAGCAGCTCTCATTAGAATCTCTGTTACAACCAGCAGCTCTCATTAGAATCTCTGTTACAACCAGCAGCTCTCATTAGAATCTCTAATGTTACAACCAGCAGCTCTCATTAGAATCTCTAATGTTACAACCAGCAGCTCTCATTAGAATCTCTAATGTTACAACCAGCAGCTCTCATTAGAATCTCTGTTACAACCAGCAGCTCTCATTAGAATCTCTGTTACAACCAGCAGCTCTCATTAGAATCTCTGTTACAACCAGCAGCTCTCAATAGAATCTCTGTTACAACCAGCAGCTCTCAATAGAATCTCTGTTACAACCAGCAGCTCTCATTAGAATCTCTAATGTTACAACAAGCAGCTCTCATTAGAATCTCTAATGTTACAACCAGCAGCTCTCATTAGAATATCTAATGTTACAATCAGCAGCTCTCATTAGAATCTCTAATGTTACAACCAGCAGCTCTCATTAGAATCTCTAATGTTACAACCAGAAGCTCTCATTAGAATCTCTAATGTTATAACCAACAGCTCTCATTAGAATCTCTGTTACAACCAGCAGCTCTCATTAGAATCGCTGTTACAACCAGCAGCTCTCATTAGAATCTCTGTTACAACCAGCAGCTCTCATTAGAATCTCTGTTACCACCAGCAGCTCTCATTAGAATCTCTGTTACAACCAGCAGATCTCATTAGAATCTTTGTTACAACCAGCAGATCTCATTAGAATCTCTGTTACAACCAGCAGCTCTCATTAGAATCTCTGTTACAACCAGCAGCTCTCATTAGAATCTCTAATGTTACAACCCACAGCTCTCTTTAGAATCTCTGTTACAACCAGCAGCTCTCATTAGAGTCTCTAATGTTAAAACCAGCAGCTCTCATTATAATCTCTAATCGAACAACCAGCAGCTCTAATTACAATCTCTGTTACAACCAGCAGCTCTCATTAGAATCTCTGTTACAAGCAGCAGCTCTCATTAGAATCTCTGTTACAAGCAGCAGCTCTCATTAGAATCTCTGTTACAACCAGCAGCTCTCATTAGAATCTCTGTTACAACCAGCAGCTCTCATTAGAATCTCTGTTACAACCAGCAGCTCTCATTAGAATCTCTGTTACAACCAGCAGCTCTCATTAGAATCTCTGTTACAACCAGCAGCTCTCATTAGAATCTCTAATGTTACAACCAGCAGCTCTCATTAGAATCTCTAATGTTACAACCAGCAGCTCTCATTAGAATCTCTAATGTTACAACCATTAGCTCTCATTAGAATCTCTAATGTTACAACCAGCAGCTCTCATTAGAATCTATGTTACAACCAGCAGCTCTCATTAGAATCTCTGTTACAACCAGCAGCTCTCAATAGAATCTCTGTTACAACCAGCAGCTCTCAATAGAATCTCTGTTACAACCAGCAGCTCTCATTAGAATCTCTAATGTTACAACAAGCAGCTCTCATTAGAATCTCTAATGTTACAACCAGCAGCTCTCATTAGAATATCTAATGTTACAATCAGCAGCTCTCATTAGAATCTCTAATGTTACAACCAGCAGCTCTCATTAGAATCTCTAATGTTACAACCAGAAGCTCTCATTAGAATCTCTAATGTTATAACCAACAGCTCTCATTAGAATCTCTGTTACAACCAGCAGCTCTCATTAGAATCTCTGTTACAACCAGCAGCTCTCATTAGAATCTCTGTTACAACCAGCAGCTCTCATTAGAATCTCTGTTACAACCAGCAGCTCTCATTAGAATCTCTGTTACAACCAGCAGATCTCATTAGAATCTCTGTTACAACCAGCAGATCTCATTAGAATCTCTGTTACAACCAGCAGCTCTCATTAGAATCTCTAATGTTACAACCCACAGCTCTCTTTAGAATCTCTGTTACAACCAGCAGCTCTCATTAGAGTCTCTAATGTTAAAACCAGCAGCTCTCATTATAATCTCTAATCGAACAACCAGCAGCTCTAATTACAATCTCTGTTACAACCAGCAGCTCTCATTAGAATCTCTGTTACAAGCAGCAGCTCTCATTAGAATCTCTGTTACAAGCAGCAGCTCTCATTAGAATCTCTGTTACAACCAGCAGCTCTCATTAGAATCTCTGTTACAACCAGCAGCTCTCATTAGAATCTCTGTTACAACCAGCAGCTCTCATTAGAATCTCTGTTACAACCAGCAGCTCTCATTAGAATCTCTGTTACAACCAGCAGCTCTCATTAGAATCTCTGTTACAACCAGCAGCTCTCATTAGAATCTCTAATGTTACAACCAGCAGCTCTCATTAGAATCTCTAATGTTACAACCAGCAGCTCTCATTAGAATCTCTAATGTTACAACCAGCAGCTCTCATTAGAATCTCTAATGTTACAACCAGCAGCTCTCATTAGAATCTATGTTACAACCAGCAGCTCTCATTAGAATCTCTGTTACAACCAGCAGCTCTCAATAGAATCTCTGTTACAACCAGCAGCTCTCATTAGAATCTCTAATGTTACAACAAGCAGCTCTCATTAGAATCTCTAATGTTACAACCAGCAGCTCTCTTTAGAATCTCTGTTACAAACAGCAGCTCTCATTAGAGTCTCTAATGTTACAACCAGCAGCTCTCATTATAATCTCTAATGTAACAACCAGCAGCTCTCATTAGAATCTCTGTTACAAGCAGCAGCTCTCATTAGAATCTCTGTTACAAGCAGCAGCTCTCATTAGAATCTCTGTTACCACAAGCAGCTCTCATTAGAATCTCTGTTACAACCAGCAGCTCTCATTAGAATCTCTATTACAACCAGCAGCTCTCATTAGAATATCTGTTACAACCAGCAGCTCTCATTAGAATCTCTGTTACAACCAGCAGATCTCATTAGAATCTCTGTTACAACCAGCAGATCTCATTAGAATCTCTGTTACAACCAGCAGCTCTCATTATAATCTCTGTTACAACCAGCAGCTCTCATTAGAATCTCTAATGTTACAACCCGCAGCTCTCTTTAGAATCTCTGTTACAACCAGCAGCTCTCATTAGAGTCTCTAATGTTAAAACCAGCAGCTCTCATTATAATCTCTAATCGAACAACCAGCAGCTCTCATTACAATCTCTGTTACAACCAGCAGCTCTCATTAGAATCTCTGTTACAAGCAGCAGCTCTCATTAGAATCTCTGTTACAAGCAGCAGCTCTCATTAGAATCTCTGTTACAACCAGCAGCTCTCATTCGAATCTCTGTTACAACCAGCAGCTCTCATTAGAATCTCTGTTACAACCAGCAGCTCTCATTAGAATCTCTGTTACAACCAGCAGCTCTCATTAGAATCTCTGTTACAACCAGCAGCTCTCATTAGAATCTTTGTTACAACCAGCAGCTCTCATTAGAATCTCTAAAGTTACAACCAGCAGCTCTCATTAGAATCTCTAATGTTACAACCAGCAGCTCTCATTAGAATCTCTAATGTTACAACCAGCAGCTCTCATTAGAATCTCTGTTACAACCAGCAGCTCTCATTAGAATATCTAATGTTACAATCAGCAGCTCTCATTAGAATCTCTAATGTTACAACCAGCAGCTCTCATTAGAATCTCTAATGTTACAACCAGAAGCTCTCATTAGAATCTCTAATGTTATAACCAACAGCTCTCATTAGAATCTCTGTTACAACCAGCAGCTCTCATTAGAATCGCTGTTACAACCAGCAGCTCTCATTAGAATCTCTGTTACAACCAGCAGCTCTCATTAGAATCTCTGTTACCACCAGCAGCTCTCATTAGAATCTCTGTTACAACCAGCAGATCTCATTAGAATCTTTGTTACAACCAGCAGATCTCATTAGAATCTCTGTTACAACCAGCAGCTCTCATTAGAATCTCTGTTACAACCAGCAGCTCTCATTAGAATCTCTAATGTTACAACCCACAGCTCTCTTTAGAATCTCTGTTACAACCAGCAGCTCTCATTAGAGTCTCTAATGTTAAAACCAGCAGCTCTCATTATAATCTCTAATCGAACAACCAGCAGCTCTAATTACAATCTCTGTTACAACCAGCAGCTCTCATTAGAATCTCTGTTACAAGCAGCAGCTCTCATTAGAATCTCTGTTACAAGCAGCAGCTCTCATTAGAATCTCTGTTACAACCAGCAGCTCTCATTAGAATCTCTGTTACAACCAGCAGCTCTCATTAGAATCTCTGTTACAACCAGCAGCTCTCATTAGAATCTCTGTTACAACCAGCAGCTCTCATTAGAATCTCTGTTACAACCAGCAGCTCTCATTAGAATCTCTAATGTTACAACCAGCAGCTCTCATTAGAATCTCTAATGTTACAACCAGCAGCTCTCATTAGAATCTCTAATGTTACAACCATTAGCTCTCATTAGAATCTCTAATGTTACAACCAGCAGCTCTCATTAGAATCTATGTTACAACCAGCAGCTCTCATTAGAATCTCTGTTACAACCAGCAGCTCTCAATAGAATCTCTGTTACAACCAGCAGCTCTCAATAGAATCTCTGTTACAACCAGCAGCTCTCATTAGAATCTCTAATGTTACAACAAGCAGCTCTCATTAGAATCTCTAATGTTACAACCAGCAGCTCTCATTAGAATATCTAATGTTACAATCAGCAGCTCTCATTAGAATCTCTAATGTTACAACCAGCAGCTCTCATTAGAATCTCTAATGTTACAACCAGAAGCTCTCATTAGAATCTCTAATGTTATAACCAACAGCTCTCATTAGAATCTCTGTTACAACCAGCAGCTCTCATTAGAATCTCTGTTACAACCAGCAGCTCTCATTAGAATCTCTGTTACAACCAGCAGCTCTCATTAGAATCTCTGTTACAACCAGCAGCTCTCATTAGAATCTCTGTTACAACCAGCAGATCTCATTAGAATCTCTGTTACAACCAGCAGATCTCATTAGAATCTCTGTTACAACCAGCAGCTCTCATTAGAATCTCTAATGTTACAACCCACAGCTCTCTTTAGAATCTCTGTTACAACCAGCAGCTCTCATTAGAGTCTCTAATGTTAAAACCAGCAGCTCTCATTATAATCTCTAATCGAACAACCAGCAGCTCTAATTACAATCTCTGTTACAACCAGCAGCTCTCATTAGAATCTCTGTTACAAGCAGCAGCTCTCATTAGAATCTCTGTTACAAGCAGCAGCTCTCATTAGAATCTCTGTTACAACCAGCAGCTCTCATTAGAATCTCTGTTACAACCAGCAGCTCTCATTAGAATCTCTGTTACAACCAGCAGCTCTCATTAGAATCTCTGTTACAACCAGCAGCTCTCATTAGAATCTCTGTTACAACCAGCAGCTCTCATTAGAATCTCTGTTACAACCAGCAGCTCTCATTAGAATCTCTAATGTTACAACCAGCAGCTCTCATTAGAATCTCTAATGTTACAACCAGCAGCTCTCATTAGAATCTCTAATGTTACAACCAGCAGCTCTCATTAGAATCTCTAATGTTACAACCAGCAGCTCTCATTAGAATCTATGTTACAACCAGCAGCTCTCATTAGAATCTCTGTTACAACCAGCAGCTCTCAATAGAATCTCTGTTACAACCAGCAGCTCTCATTAGAATCTCTAATGTTACAACAAGCAGCTCTCATTAGAATCTCTAATGTTACAACCAGCAGCTCTCTTTAGAATCTCTGTTACAAACAGCAGCTCTCATTAGAGTCTCTAATGTTACAACCAGCAGCTCTCATTATAATCTCTAATGTAACAACCAGCAGCTCTCATTAGAATCTCTGTTACAAGCAGCAGCTCTCATTAGAATCTCTGTTACAAGCAGCAGCTCTCATTAGAATCTCTGTTACCACAAGCAGCTCTCATTAGAATCTCTGTTACAACCAGCAGCTCTCATTAGAATCTCTATTACAACCAGCAGCTCTCATTAGAATATCTGTTACAACCAGCAGCTCTCATTAGAATCTCTGTTACAACCAGCAGATCTCATTAGAATCTCTGTTACAACCAGCAGATCTCATTAGAATCTCTGTTACAACCAGCAGCTCTCATTATAATCTCTGTTACAACCAGCAGCTCTCATTAGAATCTCTAATGTTACAACCCGCAGCTCTCTTTAGAATCTCTGTTACAACCAGCAGCTCTCATTAGAGTCTCTAATGTTAAAACCAGCAGCTCTCATTATAATCTCTAATCGAACAACCAGCAGCTCTCATTACAATCTCTGTTACAACCAGCAGCTCTCATTAGAATCTCTGTTACAAGCAGCAGCTCTCATTAGAATCTCTGTTACAAGCAGCAGCTCTCATTAGAATCTCTGTTACAACCAGCAGCTCTCATTCGAATCTCTGTTACAACCAGCAGCTCTCATTAGAATCTCTGTTACAACCAGCAGCTCTCATTAGAATCTCTGTTACAACCAGCAGCTCTCATTAGAATCTCTGTTACAACCAGCAGCTCTCATTAGAATCTTTGTTACAACCAGCAGCTCTCATTAGAATCTCTAAAGTTACAACCAGCAGCTCTCATTAGAATCTCTAATGTTACAACCAGCAGCTCTCATTAGAATCTCTAATGTTACAACCAGCAGCTCTCATTAGAATCTCTGTTACAACCAGCAGCTCTCATTAGAATCTCTAATGTTACAATCAGCAGCTCTCATTAGAATCTCTAATGTTACAACCAGCAGCTCTCATTAGAATCTCTAATGTTACAACCAGAAGCTCTCATTAGAATCTCTAATGTTACAACCAGAAGCTCTCATTAGAATCTCTGTTACAACCAGCAGTTCTCATTAGAATCTCTGTTACAACCTGCAGCACTCATTAGAATCTCTAACGGTACAACCAGCAGCTCTCATTAGAATCTCTAATGTTACAAGCAGAAGCTCTCATTAGAATATCTGTTACAACCAGCAGCTCTCGATAGAATCTCTGTTACAACCAGCAGCTCTCATTAGAATCTCTAATGTAACAACCAGCAGCTCTCATTAGAATCTCTATTACAACCAGCAGCTCTCATTAGAATCTCTGTTACAACCAGCAGCTCTCATTAGAATCTCTAATGTTACAACCAGCAGCTCTCATTAGAATCTCTGATACAACCATCAGCTCTCATTAGAATCTCTGTTACCAGCAGCTCTCATTAGAATATCTAATGTTACAACCAGCAGCTCTCATTAGAATCTCTGTTACAACCAGCAGCTCTCATTAGAATCTCTGTTACAAACAGCAGATCTCATTAGAATCTCTGTTACAACCAGCAGCTCTCATTAGAATCTCTGTTACAACCAGAAGCTCTCAATAGAATCTCTGTTACAACCAGCAGCTCTCATTAGAATCTCTAATGTTACAACAAGCAGCTCTCATTAGAATCTCTAATGTTACAACCAGCAGCTCTCTTTAGAATCTCTGTTACAACCAGCAGCTCTCATTAGAGTCTCTAATGTTACAACCAGCAGCTCTCATTATAATCTCTAATGTAACAACCAGCAGCTCTCATTAGAATCTCTGTTACAAGCAGCAGCTCTCATTAGAATCTCTGTTACAAGCAGCAGCTCTCATTAGAATCTCTGTTACAACCAGCAGCTCTCATTATAATCTCTAATGTTACAACCAGCAGCTCTCATTAGAATATCTAATGTTACAATCAGCAGCTCTCATTAGAATCTCTAATGTTACAACAATCAGCTCTCATTAGAATCTCTAATGTTACAACCAGAAGCTCTCATTAGAATCTCTAATGTTATAACCAACAGCTCTCATTAGAATCTCTGTTACAACCAGCAGCTCTCATTAGAATCTCTGTTACAACCAGCAGCTCTCATTAGAATCTCTGTTACAACCAGCAGCTCTCATTCGAATCTCTGTTACAACCAGCAGCTCTCATTAGAATCTCTGTTACAACCAGCAGCTCTCATTAGAATCTCTAATGTTACAACCAGCAGCTCTCATTAGAATCTCTAATGTTACAACCAGCAGCTCTCATTAGAATCTCTAATGTTACAACCAGCAGCTCTCATTAGAATCTCTAATGTTACAACCAGCAGCTCTCATTAGAATCTATGTTACAACCAGCAGCTCTCATTAGAATCTCTGTTACAACCAGCAGCTCTCAATAGAATCTCTGTTACAACCAGCAGCTCTCATTAGAATCTCTGTTACCAGCAGCTCTCATTAGAATATCTAATGTTACAACCAGCAGCTCTCATTAGAATCTCTGTTACAACCAGCAGCTCTCATTAGAATCTCTGTTACAAACAGCAGATCTCATTAGAATCTCTGTTACAACCAGCAGCTCTCATTAGAATCTCTGTTACAACCAGCAGCTCTCAATAGAATCTCTGTTACAACCAGCAGCTCTCATTAGAATCTCTAATGTTACAACAAGCAGCTCTCATTAGAATCTCTAATGTTACAACCAGCAGCTCTCTTTAGAATCTCTGTTACAACCAGCAGCTCTCATTAGAGACTCTAATGTTACAACCAGCAGCTCTCATTATAATCTCTAATGTAACAACCAGCAGCTCTCATTAGAATCTCTGTTACAAGCAGCAGCTCTCATTAGAATCTCTGTTACAAGCAGCAGCTCTCATTAGAATCTCTGTTACAACCAGCAGCTCTCATTATAATCTCTAATGTTACAACCAGCAGCTCTCATTAGAATATCTAATGTTACAATCAGCAGCTCTCATTAGAATCTCTAATGTTACAACAATCAGCTCTCATTAGAATCTCTAATGTTACAACCAGAAGCTCTCATTAGAATCTCTAATGTTATAACCAACAGCTCTCATTAGAATCTCTGTTACAACCAGCAGCTCTCATTAGAATCTCTGTTACAACCAGCAGCTCTCATTAGAATCTCTGTTACAACCAGCAGCTCTCATTCGAATCTCTGTTACAACCAGCAGCTCTCATTAGAATCTCTGTTACAACCAGCAGCTCTCATTAGAATCTCTGTTACAACCAGCAGCTCTCATTAGAATCTCTGTTACAACCAGCAGCTCTCATTAGAATCTTTGTTACAACCAGCAGCTCTCATTAGAATCTCTAATGTTACAACCAGCAGCTCTCATTAGAATCTCTAATGTTACAACCAGCAGCTCTCATTAGAATCTCTAATGTTACAACCAGCAGCTCTCATTAGAATCTCTGTTACAACCAGCAGCTCACATTAGAATCTCTGTTACAACCAGCAGCTCTCAATAGAATCTCTGTTACAACCAGCAGCTCTCATTAGAATCTCTAATGTTACAAACAGCAGCTCTCATTAGAATCTCTAATGTTACAACCAGCAGCTCTCATTAGAATCTCTAATGTTACAACCAGAAGCTCTCATTAGAATCTCTAATGTTACAACCAGAAGCTCTCATTAGAATCTCTGTTACAACCAGCAGTTCTCATTAGAATCTCTGTTACAACCTGCAGCTCTCATTAGAATCTCTAACGGTACAACCAGCAGCTCTCATTAGAATCTCTAATGTTACAAGCAGAAGCTCTCATTAGAATATCTGTTACAACCAGCAGCTCTCGATAGAATCACTGTTAAAACCAGCAGCTCTCATTAGAATCTCTAATGTAACAACCAGCAGCTCTCATTAGAATCTCTATTACAACCAGCAGCTCTCATTAGAATCTCTGTTACAACCAGCAGCTCTCATTAGAATCTCTAATGTTACAACCAGCAGCTCTCATTAGAATCTCTGATACAACCAGCAGCTCTCATTAGAATCTCTGTTACCAGCAGCTCTCATTAGAATATCTAATGTTACAACCAGCAGCTCTCATTAGAATCTCTGTTACAACCAGCAGCTCTCATTAGAATCTCTGTTACAAACAGCAGATCTCATTAGAATCTCTGTTACAACCAGCAGCTCTCATTAGAATCTCTGTTACAACCAGCAGCTCTCAATAGAATCTCTGTTACAACCAGCAGCTCTCATTAGAATCTCTAATGTTACAACAAGCAGCTCTCATTAGAATCTCTAATGTTACAACCAGCAGCTCTCTTTAGAATCTCTGTTACAACCAGCAGCTCTCATTAGAGTCTCTAATGTTACAACCAGCAGCTCTCATTATAATCTCTAATGTAACAACCAGCAGCTCTCATTAGAATCTCTGTTACAAGCAGCAGCTCTCATTAGAATCTCTGTTACAAGCAGCAGCTCTCATTAGAATCTCTGTTACAACCAGCAGCTCTCATTATAATCTCTAATGTTACAACCAGCAGCTCTCATTAGAATATCTAATGTTACAATCAGCAGCTCTCATTAGAATCTCTAATGTTACAACAATCAGCTCTCATTAGAATCCCTAATGTTACAACCAGAAGCTCTCATTAGAATCTCTGTTACAACCAGCAGCTCTCATTAGAATCTCTGTTACAACCAGCAGCTCTCATTAGAATCTCTGTTACAACCAGCAGCTCTCATTAGAATCTCTGTTACATCCAGCAGCTCTCATTAGAATCTCTGTTACAACCAGCAGCTCTCATTAGAATCTCTGATACAACCAGCAGCTCTCATTAGAATCTCTGTTACCAGCAGCTCTCATTAGAATCTCTGTTACAACCAGCAGCTCTCATTAGAATCTCTGTTACATCCAGCAGCTCTCATTAGAATCTCTGTTACAACCAGCAGCTCTCATTAGAATCTCTGATACAACCAGCAGCTCTCATTAGAATCTCTGTTACCAGCAGCTCTCATTAGAATATCTAATGTTACAACCAGCAGCTCTCATTAGAATCTCTGTTACAACCAGCAGCTCTCATTAGAATCTCTGTTACAAACAGCAGATCTCATTAGAATCTCTGTTACAACCAGCAGCTCTCATTAGAATCTCTGTTACAACCAGCAGCTCTCAATAGAATCTCTGTTACAACCAGCAGCTCTCATTAGAATCTCTAATGTTACAACAAGCAGCTCTCATTAGAATCTCTAATGTTACAACCAGCAGCTCTCTTTAGAATCTCTGTTACAACCATCAGCTCTCATTAGAATCTCTGTTACAAGCAGCAGCTCTCATTAGAATCTCTGTTACAAGCAGCAGCTCTCATTAGAATCTCTGTTACAACCAGCAGCTCTCATTATAATCTCTAATGTTACAACCAGCAGCTCTCATTAGAATATCTAATGTTACAATCAGCAGCTCTCATTAGAATCTCTAATGTTACAACAATCAGCTCTCATTAGAATCTCTAATGTTACAACCAGAAGCTCTCATTAGAATCTCTAATGTTATAACCAACAGCTCTCATTAGAATCTCTGTTACAACCAGCAGCTCTCATTAGAATCTCTGTTACAACCAGCAGCTCTCATTAGAATCTCTGTTACAACCAGCAGCTCTCATTAGAATCTCTGTTACAACCAGCAGCTCTCATTAGAATCTCTGTTACATCCAGCAGCTCTCATTAGAATCTCTGTTACAACCAGCAGCTCTCATTAGAATCTATGTTACAACCAGCAGCTCTCATTAGAATCTCTGTTACAACCAGCAGCTCTCATTAGAATCTCTAATGTTACAACCAGCAGCTCTCATTAGAATCTCTAATGTTACAATCAGCAGCTCTCATTAGAATCTCTAATGTTACAACCAGCAGCTCTCATTAGAATCTCTAATGTTACAACCAGAAGCTCTCATTAGAATCTCTAATGTTACATCCAGAAGCTCTCATTAGAATCTCTGTTACAACCAGCAGTTCTCATTAGAATCTCTGTTACAACCTGCAGCTCTCATTAGAATCTCTAACGGTACAACCAGCAGCTCTCATTAGAATCTCCAATGTTACAAGCAGAAGCTCTCATTAGAATATCTGTTACAACCAGCAGCTCTCGATAGAATCTCTGTTAAAACCAGCAGCTCTCATTAGAATCTCTAATGTTACAACCAGCAGCTCTCATTAGAATCTCTGTTACAACCAGCAGCTCTCATTATTATCTCTGTTACCACCAGCAGCTCTCATTAGAATATCTAATGTTACAACCAGCAGCTCTCATTAGAATCTCTGTTACAACCAGCAGCTCTCATTAGAATCTCTGTTACAACCAGCAGCTCTCAATAGAATCTCTGTTACAACAAGCAGCTCTCATTAGAATCTCTAATGTTACAACAAGCAGCTCTCATTAGAATCTCTAATGTTACAACCAGCAGCTCTCTTTAGAATCTCTGTTACAAGCAGCAGCTCTCATTAGAATCTCTGTTACAAGCAGCAGCTCTCATTAGAATCTCTGTTACAAGCAGCAGCTCTCATTAGAATCTCTGTTACAACCAGCAGCTCTCATTAGAATCTCTGTTACAAGCAGCAGCTCTCATTAGAATCTCTGTTACAACCAGCAGCTCTCATTAGAATCTCTGTTACAACCAGCAGTTCTCATTAGAATATCTGTTACAACCAGCAGCTCTCATTAGAATCTCTGTTACAACCAGCAGATCTCATTAGAATCTCTGTTACAACCAGCAGATCTCATTAGAATCTCTGTTACAACCAGAAGCTCTTATTAGAATCTCTGTTACAACCAGCAGCTCTCATTAGAATCTCTAATGTTACAACCCGCAGCTCTCTTTAGAATCTCTGTTACAACCAGCAGCTCTCATTAGAGTCTCTAATGTTAAAACCAGCAGCTCTCATTATAATCTCTAATCGAACAACAAGCAACTCTCATTACAATCTCTGTTACAACCAGCAGCTCTCATTACAATCTATGTTACAAGCAGCAGCTCTCATTAGAATCTCTGTTACAAGCACCAGCTCTCATTAGAATCTCTGTTACAACCAGCAGCTCTCATTAGAATCTCTGTTACAACCAGCAGCTCTCATTAGAATCTCTGTTACAACCAGCAGCTCTCATTAGAATCTCTGTTACAACCAGCAGCTCTCATTAGAATCTCTCTTACAACCAGCAGCTCTCATTAGAATCTCTAATGTTACAACCAGCAGCTCTCATTAGAATCTCTAATGTTACAACCAGCAGCTCTCATTAGAATCTCTGTTACAACCAGCAGCTCTCATTAGAATCTCTGTTACAACCAGCAGCTCTCATTAGCATCTCTGTTACAACCAGCAGCTCTCAATAGAATCTCTGTTACAACCAGCAGCTCTCAATAGAATCTCTGTTACAACCAACTGCTCTCATTAGAATCTCTAATGTTACAACAAGCAGCTCTCATTAGAATCTCTAATGTTACAACCAGCAGCTCTCATTAGAATATCTAATGTTACAATCAGCAGCTCTCATTAGAATCTCTAATGTTACAACCAGCAGCTCTCATTAGAATCTCTAATGTTACAACCAGAAGCTCTCATTAGAATCTCTAATGTTATAACCAACAGCTCTCATTAGAATCTCTGTTACAACCAGCAGCTCTCATTAGAATCTCTGTTACAACCAGCAGCTCTCATTAGAATCTCTGTTACAACCAGCAGCTCTCATTAGAATCTCTGTTACAACCAGCAGCTCTCATTAGAATCTCTGTTACAACCAGCAGATGTCATTAGAATCTCTGTTACAACCAGCAGATCTCATTAGAATCTCTGTTACAACCAGCAGCTCTCATTAGAATCTCTGTTACAACCAGCAGCTCTCATTAGAATCTCTAATGTTACAACCCACAGCTCTCTTTAGAATCTCTGTTACAACCAGCAGCTCTCATTAGAGTCTCTAATGTTAAAACCAGCAGCTCTCATTATAATCTCTAATCGAACAACCAGCAGCTCTCATTACAATCTCTGTTACAACCAGCAGCTCTCATTAGAATCTCTGTTACAAGCAGCAGCTCTCATTAGAATCTCTTTTACAAGCAGCAGCTCTCATTAGAATCTCTGTTACAACCAGCAGCTCTCATTAGAATCTCTGTTACAACCAGCAGCTCTCATTAGAATCTCTGTTACAACCAGCAGCTCTCATTAGAATCTCTGTTACAACCAGCAGCTCTCATTAGAATCTCTGTTACAACCAGCAGCTCTCATTAGAATCTCTGTTACAACCAGCAGCTCTCATTAGAATCTCTAATGTTACAACCAACAGCTCTCATTAGAATCTCTAATGTTACAACCAGCAGCTCTCATTAGAATCTCTAATGTTACAACCAGCAGCTCTCATTAGAATCTCTGTTACAACCAGCAGCTCTCATTAGAATCTATGTTACAACCAGCAGCTCTCATTAGAATCTCTGTTACAACCAGCAGCTCTCAATAGAATCTCTGTTACAACCAGCAGCTCTCATTAGAATCTCTAATGTTACAACAAGCAGCTCTCATTAGAATCTCTAATGTTACAACCAGCAGCTCTCTTTAGAATCTCTGTTACAACCAGCAGCTCTCATTAGAGTCTCTAATGTTACAACCAGCAGCTCTCATTATAATCTCTAATGTAACAACCAGCAGCTCTCATTAGAATCTCTGTTACAAGCAGCAGCTCTCATTAGAATCTCTGTTACAAGCAGCAGCTCTCATTAGAATCTCTGTTACAACCAGCAGCTCTCATTAGAATCTCTGTTACAACCAGCAGCTCTCATTAGAATCTCTGTTACAACCAGCAGCTCTCATTAGAATATCTGTTACAACCAGCAGCTCTCATTAGAATCGCTGTTACAACCAGCAGATCTCATTATAATCTCTGTTACAACCAGCAGATCTCATTAGAATCTCTGTTACAACCAGCAGCTCTCATTATAATCTCTGTTACAACCAGCAGCTCTCATTAGAATCTCTAATGTTACAACCCGCAGCTCTCTTTAGAATCTCTGTTACAACCAGCAGCTCTCATTAGAGTCTCTAATGTTAAAACCAGCAGCTCTCATTATAATCTCTAATCGAACAACCAGCAGCTCTCATTACAATCTCTGTTACAACCAGCAGCTCTCATTAGAATCTCTGTTACAAGCAGCAGCTCTCATTAGAATCTCTGTTACAAGCAGCAGCTCTCATTAGAATCTCTGTTACAACCAGCAGCTCTCATTCGAATCTCTGTTACAACCAGCAGCTCTCATTAGAATCTCTGTTACAACCAGCAGCTCTCATTAGAATCTCTGTTACAACCAGCAGCTCTCATTAGAATCTCTGTTACAACCAGCAGCTCTCATTAGAATCTCTAATGTTACAACCAGCAGCTCTCATTAGAATCTCTAATGTTACAACCAGCAGCTCTCATTAGAATCTCTAATGTTACAACCAGCAGCTCTCATTAGAATCTCTGTTACAACCAGCAGCTCTCATTAGAATCTCTGTTACAACCAGCAGCTCTCATTAGAATCTCTGTTACAACCAGCAGCTCTCATTAGAATCTCTGTTACAACCAGCAGCTCTCAATATAATCTCTGTTACAACCAGCAGCTCTCATTAGAATCTCTAATGTTACAACAAGCAGCTCTCATTAGAATCTCTAATGTTACAACCAGCAGCTCTCTTTAGAGTCTAATGTTACAACCAGCAGCTCTCATTATAATCTCTAATGTAACAACCAGCAGCTCTCATTAGAATCTCTGTTACAAGCAGCAGCTCTCATTAGAATCTCTGTTACAACCAGCAGCTCTCATTAGAATCTCTGTTACAACCAGCAGCTCTCATTAGAATCTCTAATGTTACAACCAGCAGCTCTCATTAGAATCTCTGTTACAACCAGCAGCTCTCATTAGAATCTCTGTTACAACCAGCAGCTCTCATTAGAATCTCTGTTACAACCAGCAGCTCTCATTAGAATCTCTGTTACAACCAGCAGCTCTCAATATAATCTCTGTTACAACCAGCAGCTCTCATTAGAATCTCTAATGTTACAACAAGCAGCTCTCATTAGAATCTCTAATGTTACAACCAGCAGCTCTCTTTAGAGTCTAATGTTACAACCAGCAGCTCTCATTATAATCTCTAATGTAACAACCAGCAGCTCTCATTAGAATCTCTGTTACAAGCAGCAGCTCTCATTAGAATCTCTGTTACAAGCAGCAGCTCTCATTAGAATCTCTGTTACAACCAACAGCTCTCATTAGAATCTCTAATGTTACAACCAGCAGCTCTCATTAGAATATCTAATGTTACAATCAGCAGCTCTCATTAGAATCTCTAATGTTACAACCAGCAGCTCTCATTAGAATCTATGTTACAACCAGCAGCTCTCATTAGAATCTCTGTTACAACCAGCAGCTCTCAATAGAATCTCTGTTACAACCAGCAGCTCTCATTAGAATCTCTAATGTTACAACAAGCAGCTCTCATTAGAATCTCTAATGTTACAACCAGCAGCTCTCTTTAGAATCTCTGTTACAACCAGCAGCTCTCATTAGAGTCTCTAATGTTACAACCAGCAGCTCTCATTATAATCTCTAATGTAAAAACCAGCAGCTCTCATTAGAATCTCTGTTACAAGCAGCAGCTCTCATTAGAATCTCTGTTACAACCAGCAGCTCTCATTAGAATCTCTGTTACAACCAGCAGCTCTCATTAGAATCTCTGTTTCAACCAGCAGCTCTCATTAGAATCTCTGTTACAACCAGCAGATCTCATTAGAATCTCTGTTACAACCAGCAGATCTCATTAGAATCTCTGTTACAACCAGCAGCTCTCATTATAATCTCTGTTACAAAAAGAAGCTCTCATTAGAATCTCTAATGTTACAACCCGCAGCTCTCTTTAGAATCTCTGTTACAACCAGCAGCTCTCATTAGAGTCTCTAATGTTAAAACCAGCAGCTCTCATTATAATCTCTAATCGAACAACCAGCAGCTCTCATTACAATCTCTGTTACAACCAGCAGCTCTCATTAGAATCTCTAATGTTACAACCCGCAGCTCTCTTTAGAATCTCTGTTACAACCAGCAGCTCTCATTAGAGTCTCTAATGTTAAAACCAGCAGCTCTCATTATAATCTCTAATCGAACAACCAGCAGCTCTCATTACAATCTCTGTTACAACCAGCAGCTCTCATTAGAATCTCTGTTACAAGCAGCAGCTCTCATTAGAATCTCTGTTACAAGCAGCAGCTCTCATTAGAATCTCTGTTACAACCAGCAGCTCTCATTAGAATCTCTGTTACAACCAGCAGCTCTCATTAGAATCTCTGTTACAACCAGCAGCTCTCATTAGAATCTCTGTTACAACCAGCAGCTCTCATTAGAATCTCTAATGTTACAACCAGCAGCTCTCATTAGAATCTCTAATGTTACAACCAGCAGCTCTCATTAGAATCTCTAATGTTACAACCAGCAGCTCTCATTAGAATCTCTGTTACAACCAGCAGCTCTCATTAGAATCTCTGTTACAACCAGCAGCTCTCATTAGAATCTCTGTTACAACCAGCAGCTCTCATTAGAATCTCTGTTACAACCAGCAGCTCTCAATATAATCTCTGTTACAACCAGCAGCTCTCATTAGAATCTCTAATGTTACAACAAGCAGCTCTCATTAGAATCTCTAATGTTACAACCAGCAGCTCTCTTTAGAGTCTAATGTTACAACCAGCAGCTCTCATTATAATCTCTAATGTAACAACCAGCAGCTCTCATTAGAATCTCTGTTACAAGCAGCAGCTCTCATTAGAATCTCTGTTACAAGCAGCAGCTCTCATTAGAATCTCTGTTACAACCAACAGCTCTCATTAGAATCTCTAATGTTACAACCAGCAGCTCTCATTAGAATATCTAATGTTACAATCAGCAGCTCTCATTAGAATCTCTAATGTTACAACCAGCAGCTCTCATTAGAATCTATGTTACAACCAGCAGCTCTCATTAGAATCTCTGTTACAACCAGCAGCTCTCAATAGAATCTCTGTTACAACCAGCAGCTCTCATTAGAATCTCTAATGTTACAACAAGCAGCTCTCATTAGAATCTCTAATGTTACAACCAGCAGCTCTCTTTAGAATCTCTGTTACAACCAGCAGCTCTCATTAGAGTCTCTAATGTTACAACCAGCAGCTCTCATTATAATCTCTAATGTAACAACCAGCAGCTCTCATTAGAATCTCTGTTACAAGCAGCAGCTCTCATTAGAATCTCTGTTACAACCAGCAGCTCTCATTAGAATCTCTGTTACAACCAGCAGCTCTCATTAGAATCTCTGTTTCAACCAGCAGCTCTCATTAGAATCTCTGTTACAACCAGCAGATCTCATTAGAATCTCTGTTACAACCAGCAGATCTCATTAGAATCTCTGTTACAACCAGCAGCTCTCATTATAATCTCTGTTACAACCAGCAGCTCTCATTAGAATCTCTAATGTTACAACCCGCAGCTCTCTTTAGAATCTCTGTTACAACCAGCAGCTCTCATTAGAGTCTCTAATGTTAAAACCAGCAGCTCTCATTATAATCTCTAATCGAACAACCAGCAGCTCTCATTACAATCTCTGTTACAACCAGCAGCTCTCATTAGAATCTCTAATGTTACAACCAGCAGCTCTCATTAGAATCTCTGTTACAACCAGCAGCTCTCATTAGAATCTCTGTTACAACCAGCAGCTCTCATTAGAATCTCTGTTACAACCAGCAGCTCTCATTAGAATCTCTGTTACAACCAGCAGCTCTCAATATAATCTCTGTTACAACCAGCAGCTCTCATTAGAATCTCTAATGTTACAACAAGCAGCTCTCATTAGAATCTCTAATGTTACAACCAGCAGCTCTCTTTAGAGTCTAATGTTACAACCAGCAGCTCTCATTATAATCTCTAATGTAACAACCAGCAGCTCTCATTAGAATCTCTGTTACAAGCAGCAGCTCTCATTAGAATCTCTGTTACAAGCAGCAGCTCTCATTAGAATCTCTGTTACAACCAACAGCTCTCATTAGAATCTCTAATGTTACAACCAGCAGCTCTCATTAGAATATCTAATGTTACAATCAGCAGCTCTCATTAGAATCTCTAATGTTACAACCAGCAGCTCTCATTAGAATCTATGTTACAACCAGCAGCTCTCATTAGAATCTCTGTTACAACCAGCAGCTCTCAATAGAATCTCTGTTACAACCAGCAGCTCTCATTAGAATCTCTAATGTTACAACAAGCAGCTCTCATTAGAATCTCTAATGTTACAACCAGCAGCTCTCTTTAGAATCTCTGTTACAACCAGCAGCTCTCATTAGAGTCTCTAATGTTACAACCAGCAGCTCTCATTATAATCTCTAATGTAACAACCAGCAGCTCTCATTAGAATCTCTGTTACAAGCAGCAGCTCTCATTAGAATCTCTGTTACAACCAGCAGCTCTCATTAGAATCTCTGTTACAACCAGCAGCTCTCATTAGAATCTCTGTTTCAACCAGCAGCTCTCATTAGAATCTCTGTTACAACCAGCAGATCTCATTAGAATCTCTGTTACAACCAGCAGATCTCATTAGAATCTCTGTTACAACCAGCAGCTCTCATTATAATCTCTGTTACAACCAGCAGCTCTCATTAGAATCTCTAATGTTACAACCCGCAGCTCTCTTTAGAATCTCTGTTACAACCAGCAGCTCTCATTAGAGTCTCTAATGTTAAAACCAGCAGCTCTCATTATAATCTCTAATCGAACAACCAGCAGCTCTCATTACAATCTCTGTTACAACCAGCAGCTCTCATTAGAATCTCTAATGTTACAACCAGCAGCTCTCATTAGAATCTCTGTTACAACCAGCAGCTCTCATTAGAATCTCTGTTACAACCAGCAGCTCTCATTAGAATCTCTGTTACAACCAGCAGCTCTCATTAGAATCTCTGTTACAACCAGCAGCTCTCAATATAATCTCTGTTACAACCAGCAGCTCTCATTAGAATCTCTAATGTTACAACAAGCAGCTCTCATTAGAATCTCTAATGTTACAACCAGCAGCTCTCTTTAGAGTCTAATGTTACAACCAGCAGCTCTCATTATAATCTCTAATGTAACAACCAGCAGCTCTCATTAGAATCTCTGTTACAAGCAGCAGCTCTCATTAGAATCTCTGTTACAAGCAGCAGCTCTCATTAGAATCTCTGTTACAACCAACAGCTCTCATTAGAATCTCTAATGTTACAACCAGCAGCTCTCATTAGAATATCTAATGTTACAATCAGCAGCTCTCATTAGAATCTCTAATGTTACAACCAGCAGCTCTCATTAGAATCTATGTTACAACCAGCAGCTCTCATTAGAATCTCTGTTACAACCAGCAGCTCTCAATAGAATCTCTGTTACAACCAGCAGCTCTCATTAGAATCTCTAATGTTACAACAAGCAGCTCTCATTAGAATCTCTAATGTTACAACCAGCAGCTCTCTTTAGAATCTCTGTTACAACCAGCAGCTCTCATTAGAGTCTCTAATGTTACAACCAGCAGCTCTCATTATAATCTCTAATGTAACAACCAGCAGCTCTCATTAGAATCTCTGTTACAAGCAGCAGCTCTCATTAGAATCTCTGTTACAACCAGCAGCTCTCATTAGAATCTCTGTTACAACCAGCAGCTCTCATTAGAATCTCTGTTTCAACCAGCAGCTCTCATTAGAATCTCTGTTACAACCAGCAGATCTCATTAGAATCTCTGTTACAACCAGCAGATCTCATTAGAATCTCTGTTACAACCAGCAGCTCTCATTATAATCTCTGTTACAACCAGCAGCTCTCATTAGAATCTCTAATGTTACAACCCGCAGCTCTCTTTAGAATCTCTGTTACAACCAGCAGCTCTCATTAGAGTCTCTAATGTTAAAACCAGCAGCTCTCATTATAATCTCTAATCGAACAACCAGCAGCTCTCATTACAATCTCTGTTACAACCAGCAGCTCTCATTAGAATCTCTAATGTTACAACCCGCAGCTCTCTTTAGAATCTCTGTTACAACCAGCAGCTCTCATTAGAGTCTCTAATGTTAAAACCAGCAGCTCTCATTATAATCTCTAATCGAACAACCAGCAGCTCTCATT
This sequence comes from Salmo salar, assembly GCF_965601325.2. NCBI lineage: Eukaryota > Metazoa > Chordata > Actinopteri > Salmoniformes > Salmonidae > Salmo > Salmo salar. The sequence goes on from NW_027675356.1 coordinate 1,685,271, forward strand.
ACAATCTCTGTTACAACCAGCAGCTCTCATTAGAATCTCTGTTACAAGCAGCAGCTCTCATTAGAATCTCTGTTACAAGCAGCAGCTCTCATTAGAATCTCTGTTACAACCAGCAGCTCTCATTAGAATCTCTGTTACAACCAGCAGCTCTCATTAGAATCTCTGTTACAACCAGCAGCTCTCATTAGAATCTCTGTTACAACCAGCAGCTCTCATTAGAATCTCTAATGTTACAACCAGCAGCTCTCATTAGAATCTCTAATGTTACAACCAGCAGCTCTCATTAGAATGTCTAATGTTACAACCAGCAGCTCTCATTAGAATCTCTAATGTTACAACCAGCAGCTCTCATTAGAATCTCTGTTACAACCAGCAGCTCTCATTAGAATCTCTGTTACAACCAGCAGCTCTCATTAGAATCTCTGTTACAACCAGCAGCTCTCAATATAATCTCTGTTACAACCAGCAGCTCTCATTAGAATCTCTAATGTTACAACAAGCAGCTCTCATTAGAATCTCTAATGTTACAACCAGCAGCTCTCTTTAGAGTCTAATGTTACAACCAGCAGCTCTCATTATAATCTCTAATGTAACAACCAGCAGCTCTCATTAGAATCTCTGTTACAAGCAGCAGCTCTCATTAGAATCTCTGTTACAAGCAGCAGCTCTCATTAGAATCTCTGTTACAACCAACAGCTCTCATTAGAATCTCTAATGTTACAACCAGCAGCTCTCATTAGAATATCTAATGTTACAATCAGCAGCTCTCATTAGAATCTCTAATGTTACAACCAGCAGCTCTCATTAGAATCTATGTTACAACCAGCAGCTCTCATTAGAATCTCTGTTACAACCAGCAGCTCTCAATAGAATCTCTGTTACAACCAGCAGCTCTCATTAGAATCTCTAATGTTACAACAAGCAGCTCTCATTAGAATCTCTAATGTTACAACCAGCAGCTCTCTTTAGAATCTCTGTTACAACCAGCAGCTCTCATTAGAGTCTCTAATGTTACAACCAGCAGCTCTCATTATAATATCTAATGTAACAACCAGCAGCTCTCATTAGAATCTCTGTTACAAGCAGCAGCTCTCATTAGAATCTCTGTTACAACCAGCAGCTCTCATTAGAATCTCTGTTACAACCAGCAGCTCTCATTAGAATCTCTGTTACAACCAGCAGCTCTCATTAGAATATCTGTTTCAACCAGCAGCTCTCATTAGAATCTCTGTTACAACCAGCAGATCTCATTAGAATCTCTGTTACAACCAGCAGATCTCATTAGAATCTCTGTTACAACCAGCAGCTCTCATTATAATCTCTGTTACAACCAGCAGCTCTCATTAGAATCTCTAATGTTACAACCCGCAGCTCTCTTTAGAATCTCTGTTACAACCAGCAGCTCTCATTAGAGTCTCTAATGTTAAAACCAGCAGCTCTCATTATAATCTCTAATCGAACAACCAGCAGCTCTCTTTACAATCTCTGTTACAACCAGCAGCTCTCATTAGAATCTCTGTTACAAGCAGCAGCTCTCATTAGAATCTCTGTTACAAGCAGCAGCTCTCATTAGAATCTCTGTTACAACCAGCAGCTCTCATTCGAATCTCTGTTACAACCAGCAGCTCTCATTAGAATCTCTGTTACAACCAGCAGCTCTCATTAGAATCTCTGTTACAACCAGCAGCTCTCATTAGAATCTCTGTTACAATCAGCAGCTCTCATTAGAATCTCTGTTACAACCAGCAGCTCTCATTAGAATCTCTAATGTTACAACCAGCAGCTCTCATTAGAATCTCTAATGTTACAACCAGCAGCTCTCATTAGAATCTCTGTTACAACCAGCAGCTCTCATTACAATATCTAATGTTATAACCAGCAGCTCTCATTAGAATCTCTGTTACAACCAGCAGCTCGCATTAGAATATCTAATGTGACAACGAGCAGCTCTCATTAGAATATCTAATGTTACAACCAGCAGCTCTCATTAGAATCTGTAATGTTAAAACCAGCAGCTCTCATTAGAATCTCTGTTACAACCAGCAGCTCTCATTAGAATCTCTGTTACAACCAGCAGCTCTCATTAGAATCTCTGTTACAACCAGCAGCTCTCATTAGAATCTCTAATGTTACAACAAGCAGCTCTCATTAGAATCTCTAATGTTACAACCAGCAGCTCTCTTTAGAATCTCTGTTACAACCAGCAGCTCTCATTAGAGTAAAATGTTACAACCAGCAGCTCTCATTATAATCTCTAATGTAACAAGCAGCAGCTCTCATTAGAATCTCTGTTACAAGCAGCAGCTCTCATTAGAATCTCTGTTACAAGCAGCAGCTCTCATTAGAATCTCTGTTACAACCAGCAGCTCTCATTAGAATCTCTAATGTTACAACCAGCAGCTCTCATTAGAATATCTAATGTTACAATCAGCAGCTCTCATTAGAATCTCTAATGTTACAACGAGCAGCTCTCATTAGAATCTCTAATGTTACAACCAGAAGCTCTCATTAGAATCTCTAATGTTATAACCAACAGCTCTCATTAGAATCTCTGTTACAACCAGCAGCTCTCATTACAATCTCTAATGTTACAACCAGCAGCTCTCATTAGAATCTCTGTTACAACCAGCAGCTCTCATTAGAATATCTGTTTCAACCAGCAGCTCTCATTAGAATCTCTGTTACAACCAGCAGATCTCATTAGAATCTCTGTTACAACCAGCAGATCTCATTAGAATCTCTGTTACAACCAGCAGCTCTCATTATAATCTCTGTTACAACCAGCAGCTCTCATTAGAATCTCTAATGTTACAACCCGCAGCTCTCTTTAGAATCTCTGTTACAACCAGCAGCTCTCATTAGAGTCTCTAATGTTAAAACCAGCAGCTCTCATTATAATCTCTAATCGAACAACCAGCAGCTCTCATTACAATCTCTGTTACAACCAGCAGCTCTCATTAGAATCTCTGTTACAAGCAGCAGCTCTCATTAGAATCTCTGTTACAAGCAGCAGCTCTCATTAGAATCTCTGTTACAACCAGCAGCTCTCATTCGAATCTCTGTTACAACCAGCAGCTCTCATTAGAATCTCTGTTACAACCAGCAGCTCTCATTAGAATCTCTGTTACAACCAGCAGCTCTCATTAGAATCTCTGTTACAACCAGCAGCTCTCATTAGAATCTCTAATGTTACAACCAGCAGCTCTCATTAGAATCTCTAATGTTACAACCAGCAGCTCTCATTAGAATCTCTAATGTTACAACCAGCAGCTCTCATTAGAATCTCTGTTACAACCAGCAGCTCTCATTAGAATCTCTGTTACAACCAGCAGCTCTCATTAGAATCTCTGTTACAACCAGCAGCTCTCATTAGAATCTCTGTTACAACCAGCAGCTCTCAATATAATCTCTGTTACAACCAGCAGCTCTCATTAGAATCTCTAATGTTACAACAAGCAGCTCTCATTAGAATCTCTAATGTTACAACCAGCAGCTCTCTTTAGAGTCTAATGTTACAACCAGCAGCTCTCATTATAATCTCTAATGTAACAACCAGCAGCTCTCATTAGAATCTCTGTTACAAGCAGCAGCTCTCATTAGAATCTCTGTTACAAGCAGCAGCTCTCATTAGAATCTCTGTTACAACCAACAGCTCTCATTAGAATCTCTAATGTTACAACCAGCAGCTCTCATTAGAATATCTAATGTTACAATCAGCAGCTCTCATTAGAATCTCTAATGTTACAACCAGCAGCTCTCATTAGAATCTATGTTACAACCAGCAGCTCTCATTAGAATCTCTGTTACAACCAGCAGCTCTCAATAGAATCTCTGTTACAACCAGCAGCTCTCATTAGAATCTCTAATGTTACAACAAGCAGCTCTCATTAGAATCTCTAATGTTACAACCAGCAGCTCTCTTTAGAATCTCTGTTACAACCAGCAGCTCTCATTAGAGTCTCTAATGTTACAACCAGCAGCTCTCATTATAATCTCTAATGTAACAACCAGCAGCTCTCATTAGAATCTCTGTTACAAGCAGCAGCTCTCATTAGAATCTCTGTTACAACCAGCAGCTCTCATTAGAATCTCTGTTACAACCAGCAGCTCTCATTAGAATCTCTGTTTCAACCAGCAGCTCTCATTAGAATCTCTGTTACAACCAGCAGATCTCATTAGAATCTCTGTTACAACCAGCAGATCTCATTAGAATCTCTGTTACAACCAGCAGCTCTCATTATAATCTCTGTTACAAAAAGAAGCTCTCATTAGAATCTCTAATGTTACAACCCGCAGCTCTCTTTAGAATCTCTGTTACAACCAGCAGCTCTCATTAGAGTCTCTAATGTTAAAACCAGCAGCTCTCATTATAATCTCTAATCGAACAACCAGCAGCTCTCATTACAATCTCTGTTACAACCAGCAGCTCTCATTAGAATCTCTAATGTTACAACCCGCAGCTCTCTTTAGAATCTCTGTTACAACCAGCAGCTCTCATTAGAGTCTCTAATGTTAAAACCAGCAGCTCTCATTATAATCTCTAATCGAACAACCAGCAGCTCTCATTACAATCTCTGTTACAACCAGCAGCTCTCATTAGAATCTCTGTTACAAGCAGCAGCTCTCATTAGAATCTCTGTTACAAGCAGCAGCTCTCATTAGAATCTCTGTTACAACCAGCAGCTCTCATTAGAATCTCTGTTACAACCAGCAGCTCTCATTAGAATCTCTGTTACAACCAGCAGCTCTCATTAGAATCTCTGTTACAACCAGCAGCTCTCATTAGAATCTCTAATGTTACAACCAGCAGCTCTCATTAGAATCTCTAATGTTACAACCAGCAGCTCTCATTAGAATCTCTAATGTTACAACCAGCAGCTCTCATTAGAATCTCTGTTACAACCAGCAGCTCTCATTAGAATCTCTGTTACAACCAGCAGCTCTCATTAGAATCTCTGTTACAACCAGCAGCTCTCATTAGAATCTCTGTTACAACCAGCAGCTCTCAATATAATCTCTGTTACAACCAGCAGCTCTCATTAGAATCTCTAATGTTACAACAAGCAGCTCTCATTAGAATCTCTAATGTTACAACCAGCAGCTCTCTTTAGAGTCTAATGTTACAACCAGCAGCTCTCATTATAATCTCTAATGTAACAACCAGCAGCTCTCATTAGAATCTCTGTTACAAGCAGCAGCTCTCATTAGAATCTCTGTTACAAGCAGCAGCTCTCATTAGAATCTCTGTTACAACCAACAGCTCTCATTAGAATCTCTAATGTTACAACCAGCAGCTCTCATTAGAATATCTAATGTTACAATCAGCAGCTCTCATTAGAATCTCTAATGTTACAACCAGCAGCTCTCATTAGAATCTATGTTACAACCAGCAGCTCTCATTAGAATCTCTGTTACAACCAGCAGCTCTCAATATAATCTCTGTTACAACCAGCAGCTCTCATTAGAATCTCTAATGTTACAACAAGCAGCTCTCATTAGAATCTCTAATGTTACAACCAGCAGCTCTCTTTAGAATCTCTGTTACAACCAGCAGCTCTCATTAGAGTCTCTAATGTTACAACCAGCAGCTCTCATTATAATCTCTAATGTAACAACCAGCAGCTCTCATTAGAATCTCTGTTACAAGCAGCAGCTCTCATTAGAATCTCTGTTACAACCAGCAGCTCTCATTAGAATCTCTGTTACAACCAGCAGCTCTCATTAGAATCTCTGTTTCAACCAGCAGCTCTCATTAGAATCTCTGTTACAACCAGCAGATCTCATTAGAATCTCTGTTACAACCAGCAGATCTCATTAGAATCTCTGTTACAACCAGCAGCTCTCATTATAATCTCTAATCGAACAACCAGCAGCTCTCATTACAATCTCTGTTACAACCAGCAGCTCTCATTAGAATCTCTAATGTTACAACCCGCAGCTCTCTTTAGAATCTCTGTTACAACCAGCAGCTCTCATTAGAGTCTCTAATGTTAAAACCAGCAGCTCTCATTATAATCTCTAATCGAACAACCAGCAGCTCTCATTACAATCTCTGTTACAAGCAGCAGCTCTCATTAGAATCTCTGTTACAAGCAGCAGCTCTCATTAGAATCTCTGTTACAACCAGCAGCTCTCATTAGAATCTCTGTTACAACCAGCAGCTCTCATTAGAATCTCTGTTACAACCAGCAGCTCTCATTAGAATCTCTGTTACAACCAGCAGCTCTCATTAGAATCTCTAATGTTACAACCAGCAGCTCTCATTAGAATCTCTGTTACAACCAGCAGCTCTCATTAGAATCTCTGTTACAACCAGCAGCTCTCATTAGAATCTCTGTTACAACCAGCAGCTCTCAATATAATCTCTGTTACAACCAGCAGCTCTCATTAGAATCTCTAATGTTACAACAAGCAGCTCTCATTAGAATCTCTAATGTTACAACCAGCAGCTCTCTTTAGAGTCTAATGTTACAACCAGCAGCTCTCATTATAATCTCTAATGTAACAACCAGCAGCTCTCATTAGAATCTCTGTTACAAGCAGCAGCTCTAATTAGAATCTCTGTTACAAGCAGCAGCTCTCATTAGAATCTCTGTTACAACCAACAGCTCTCATTAGAATCTCTAATGTTACAACCAGCAGCTCTCATTAGAATATCTAATGTTACAATCAGCAGCTCTCATTAGAATCTCTAATGTTACAACCAGCAGCTCTCATTAGAATCTATGTTACAACCAGCAGCTCTCATTAGAATCTCTGTTACAACCAGCAGCTCTCAATAGAATCTCTGTTACAACCAGCAGCTCTCATTAGAATCTCTAATGTTACAACAAGCAGCTCTCATTAGAATCTCTAATGTTACAACCAGCAGCTCTCTTTAGAATCTCTGTTACAACCAGCAGCTCTCATTAGAGTCTCTAATGTTACAACCAGCAGCTCTCATTATAATATCTAATGTAACAACCAGCAGCTCTCATTAGAATCTCTGTTACAAGCAGCAGCTCTCATTAGAATCTCTGTTACAACCAGCAGCTCTCATTAGAATCTCTGTTACAACCAGCAGCTCTCATTAGAATCTCTGTTACAACCAGCAGCTCTCATTAGAATATCTGTTTCAACCAGCAGCTCTCATTAGAATCTCTGTTACAACCAGCAGATCTCATTAGAATCTCTGTTACAACCAGCAGATCTCATTAGAATCTCTGTTACAACCAGCAGCTCTCATTATAATCTCTGTTACAACCAGCAGCTCTCATTAGAATCTCTAATGTTACAACCCGCAGCTCTCTTTAGAATCTCTGTTACAACCAGCAGCTCTCATTAGAGTCTCTAATGTTAAAACCAGCAGCTCTCATTATAATCTCTAATCGAACAACCAGCAGCTCTCTTTACAATCTCTGTTACAACCAGCAGCTCTCATTAGAATCTCTGTTACAAGCAGCAGCTCTCATTAGAATCTCTGTTACAAGCAGCAGCTCTCATTAGAATCTCTGTTACAACCAGCAGCTCTCATTCGAATCTCTGTTACAACCAGCAGCTCTCATTAGAATCTCTGTTACAACCAGCAGCTCTCATTAGAATCTCTGTTACAACCAGCAGCTCTCATTAGAATCTCTGTTACAATCAGCAGCTCTCATTAGAATCTCTGTTACAACCAGCAGCTCTCATTAGAATCTCTAATGTTACAACCAGCAGCTCTCATTAGAATCTCTAATGTTACAACCAGCAGCTCTCATTAGAATCTCTGTTACAACCAGCAGCTCTCATTACAATATCTAATGTTATAACCAGCAGCTCTCATTAGAATCTCTGTTACAACCAGCAGCTCGCATTAGAATATCTAATGTGACAACGAGCAGCTCTCATTAGAATATCTAATGTTACAACCAGCAGCTCTCATTAGAATCTGTAATGTTAAAACCAGCAGCTCTCATTAGAATCTCTGTTACAACCAGCAGCTCTCATTAGAATCTCTGTTACAACCAGCAGCTCTCATTAGAATCTCTAATGTTACAACAAGCAGCTCTCATTAGAATCTCTAATGTTACAACCAGCAGCTCTCTTTAGAATCTCTGTTACAACCAGCAGCTCTCATTAGAGTAAAATGTTACAACCAGCAGCTCTCATTATAATCTCTAATGTAACAAGCAGCAGCTCTCATTAGAATCTCTGTTACAAGCAGCAGCTCTCATTAGAATCTCTGTTACAAGCAGCAGCTCTCATTAGAATCTCTGTTACAACCAGCAGCTCTCATTAGAATCTCTAATGTTACAACCAGCAGCTCTCATTAGAATATCTAATGTTACAATCAGCAGCTCTCATTAGAATCTCTAATGTTACAACCAGCAGCTCTCATTAGAATCTCTAATGTTACAACCAGAAGCTCTCATTAGAATCTCTAATGTTATAACCAACAGCTCTCATTAGAATCTCTGTTACAACCAGCAGCTCTCATTACAATCTCTAATGTTACAACCAGCAGCTCTCATTAGAATCTCTGTTACAACCAGCAGCTCTCATTAGAATATCTGTTTCAACCAGCAGCTCTCATTAGAATCTCTGTTACAACCAGCAGATCTCATTAGAATCTCTGTTACAACCAGCAGATCTCATTAGAATCTCTGTTACAACCAGCAGCTCTCATTATAATCTCTGTTACAACCAGCAGCTCTCATTAGAATCTCTAATGTTACAACCCGCAGCTCTCTTTAGAATCTCTGTTACAACCAGCAGCTCTCATTAGAGTCTCTAATGTTAAAACCAGCAGCTCTCATTATAATCTCTAATCGAACAACCAGCAGCTCTCATTACAATCTCTGTTACAACCAGCAGCTCTCATTAGAATCTCTGTTACAAGCAGCAGCTCTCATTAGAATCTCTGTTACAAGCAGCAGCTCTCATTAGAATCTCTGTTACAACCAGCAGCTCTCATTCGAATCTCTGTTACAACCAGCAGCTCTCATTAGAATCTCTGTTACAACCAGCAGCTCTCATTAGAATCTCTGTTACAACCAGCAGCTCTCATTAGAATCTCTGTTACAACCAGCAGCTCTCATTAGAATCTCTAATGTTACAACCAGCAGCTATCATTAGAATCTCTAATGTTACAACCAGCAGCTCTCATTAGAATCTCTGTTACAACCAGCAGCTCTCATTACAATATCTAATGTTATAACCAGCAGCTCTCATTAGAATCTCTGTTACAACCAGCAGCTCGCATTAGAATATCTAATGTGACAACGAGCAGCTCTCATTAGAATATCTAATGTTACAACCAGCAGCTCTCATTAGAATCTGTAATGTTACAACCAGCAGCTCTCATTAGAATCTCTGTTACAACCAGCAGCTCTCATTAGAATCTCTGTTACAACCAGCAGCTCTCATTAGAATCTCTGTTACAACCAGCAGCTCTCAATAGAATCTCTGTTACAACCAGCAGCTCTCATTAGAATCTCTAATGTTACAACAAGCAGCTCTCATTAGAATCTCTAATGTTACAACCAGCAGCTCTCTTTAGAATCTCTGTTACAACCAGCAGCTCTCATTAGAGTAAAATGTTACAACCAGCAGCTCTCATTATAATCTCTAATGTAACAAGCAGCAGCTCTCATTAGAATCTCTGTTACAAGCAGCAGCTCTCATTAGAATCTCTGTTACAAGCAGCAGCTCTCATTAGAATCTCTGTTACAACCAGCAGCTCTCATTAGAATCTCTAATGTTACAACCAGCAGCTCTCATTAGAATATCTAATGTTACAATCAGCAGCTCTCATTAGAATCTCTAATGTTACAACCAGAAGCTCTCATTAGAATCTCTAATGTTATAACCAACAGCTCTCATTAGAATCTCTATTACAACCAGCAGCTCTCATTAGAATCTCTGTTACAACCAGCAGCTCTCATTAGAATCTCTGTTACAACCAGCAGCTCTCATTAGAATCTCTGTTACAACCAGCAGCTCTCATTAGAATCTCTGTTACAACCAGCAGATCTCATTAGAATCTCTGTTACAACCAGCAGATCTCATTAGAATCTCTGTTACAACCAGCAGCTCTCATTAGAATCTCTGTTACAACCAGCAGCTCTCATTAAAATCTCTAATGTTAAAACCAGCAGCTCTCATTATAATCTCTAATCGAACAACCAGCAGCTCTCATTACAATCTCTGTTACAACCAGCAGCTCTCATTAGAATCTCTGTTACAAGCAGCAGCTCTCATTAGAATCTCTGTTACAAGCATCAGCTCTCATTAGAATCTCTGTTACCACCAGCAGCTCTCATTAGAATCTCTGTTACAACCAGCAGCTCTCATTAGAATCTCTGTTACAACGAGCAGCTCTCATTAGAATCTCTGTTACAACCAGCAGCTCTCATTAGAATCTCTGTTACAACCAGCAGCTCTCATTAGAATCTCTGTTACAACCAGCAGCTCTCATTAGAATCTCTGTTACAACCAGCAGCTCTCATTAGAATCTCTGTTACAACCAGCAGCTCTCATTAGAATCTCTAAGGTTACAACCAGCAGCTCTCATTAGAATCTCTAATGTTACAACCAGCAGCTCTCATTAGAATCTCTAATGTTACAACCAGCAGCTCTCATTAGAATCTCTGTTACAACCAGCAGCTCTCATTACAATATCTAATGTTATAACCAGCAGCTCTCATTAGAATCTCTGTTACAACCAGCAGCTCGCATTAGAATATCTAATGTGACAACGAGCAGCTCTCATTAGAATATCTAATGTTACAACCAGCAGCTCTCATTAGAATCTGTAATGTTACAACCAGCAGCTCTCATTAGAATCTCTGTTACAACCAGCAGCTCTCATTAGAATCTCTGTTACAACCAGCAGCTCTCATTAGAATCTCTGTTACAACCAGCAGCTCTCAATAGAATCTCTGTTACAACCAGCAGCTCTCATTAGAATCTCTAATGTTACAACAAGCAGCTCTCATTAGAATCTCTAATGTTACAACCAGCAGCTCTCTTTAGAATCTCTGTTACAACCAGCAGCTCTCATTAGAGTAAAATGTTACAACCAGCAGCTCTCATTATAATCTCTAATGTAACAAGCAGCAGCTCTCATTAGAATCTCTGTTACAAGCAGCAGCTCTCATTAGAATCTCTGTTACAAGCAGCAGCTCTCATTAGAATCTCTGTTACAACCAGCAGCTCTCATTAGAATCTCTAATGTTACAACCAGCAGCTCTCATTAGAATATCTAATGTTACAATCAGCAGCTCTCATTAGAATCTCTAATGTTACAACCAGCAGCTCTCATTAGAATCTCTAATGTTACAACCAGAAGCTCTCATTAGAATCTCTAATGTTATAACCAACAGCTCTCATTAGAATCTCTGTTACAACCAGCAGCTCTCATTACAATCTCTAATGTTACAACCAGCAGCTCTCATTAGAATCTCTGTTACAACCAGCAGCTCTCATTAGAATATCTGTTTCAACCAGCAGCTCTCATTAGAATCTCTGTTACAACCAGCAGATCTCATTAGAATCTCTGTTACAACCAGCAGATCTCATTAGAATCTCTGTTACAACCAGCAGCTCTCATTATAATCTCTGTTACAACCAGCAGCTCTCATTAGAATCTCTAATGTTACAACCCGCAGCTCTCTTTAGAATCTCTGTTACAACCAGCAGCTCTCATTAGAGTCTCTAATGTTAAAACCAGCAGCTCTCATTATAATCTCTAATCGAACAACCAGCAGCTCTCATTACAATCTCTGTTACAACCAGCAGCTCTCATTAGAATCTCTGTTACAAGCAGCAGCTCTCATTAGAATCTCTGTTACAAGCAGCAGCTCTCATTAGAATCTCTGTTACAACCAGCAGCTCTCATTCGAATCTCTGTTACAACCAGCAGCTCTCATTAGAATCTCTGTTACAACCAGCAGCTCTCATTAGAATCTCTGTTACAACCAGCAGCTCTCATTAGAATTTCTGTTACAACCAGCAGCTCTCATTAGAATCTCTAATGTTACAACCAGCAGCTCTCATTAGAATCTCTAATGTTACAACCAGCAGCTCTCATTAGAATCTCTGTTACAACCAGCAGCTCTCATTACAATATCTAATGTTATAACCAGCAGCTCTCATTAGAATCTCTGTTACAACCAGCAGCTCGCATTAGAATATCTAATGTGACAACGAGCAGCTCTCATTAGAATATCTAATGTTACAACCAGCAGCTCTCATTAGAATCTGTAATGTTACAACCAGCAGCTCTCATTAGAATCTCTGTTACAACCAGCAGCTCTAATTAGAATCTCTGTTACAACCAGCAGCTCTCATTAGAATCTCTGTTACAACCAGCAGCTCTCAATAGAATCTCTGTTACAACCAGCAGCTCTCATTAGAATCTCTAATGTTACAACAAGCAGCTCTCATTAGAATCTCTAATGTTACAACCAGCAGCTCTCTTTAGAATCTCTGTTACAACCAGCAGCTCTCATTAGAGTAAAATGTTACAACCAGCAGCTCTCATTATAATCTCTAATGTAACAAGCAGCAGCTCTCATTAGAATCTCTGTTACAAGCAGCAGCTCTCATTAGAATCTCTGTTACAAGCAGCAGCTCTCATTAGAATCTCTGTTACAACCAGCAGCTCTCATTAGAATCTCTAATGTTACAACCAGCAGCTCTCATTAGAATATCTAATGTTACAATCAGCAGCTCTCATTAGAATCTCTAATGTTACAACCAGCAGCTCTCATTAGAATCTCTAATGTTACAACCAGAAGCTCTCATTAGAATCTCTAATGTTATAACCAACAGCTCTCATTAGAATCTCTGTTACAACCAGCAGCTCTCATTAGAATCTCTGTTACAACCAGCAGCTCTCATTAGAATCTCTGTTACAACCAGCAGCTCTCATTAGAATCTCTGTTACAACCAGCAGCTCTCATTAGAATCTCTGTTACAACCAGCAGATCTCATTAGAATCTCTGTTACAACCAGCAGATCTCATTAGAATCTCTGTTACAACCAGCAGCTCTCATTAGAATCTCTGTTACAACCAGCAGCTCTCATTAGAATCTCTAATGTTAAAACCAGCAGCTCTCATTATAATCTCTAATCGAACAACCAGCAGCTCTCATTACAATCTCTGTTACAACCAGCAGCTCTCATTAGAATCTCTGTTACAAGCGGCAGCTCTCATTAGAATCTCTGTTACAAGCAGCAGCTCTCATTAGAATCTCTGTTACCACCAGCAGCTCTCATTAGAATCTCTGTTACAACCAGCAGCTCTCATTAGAATCTCTGTTACAACGAGCAGCTCTCATTAGAATCTCTGTTACAACCAGCAGCTCTCATTAGAATCTCTGTTACAACCAGCAGCTCTCATTAGAATCTCTGTTACAACCAACAGCTCTCATTAGAATCTCTGTTACAACCAGCAGCTCTCATTAGAATCTCTGTTACAACCAGCAGCTCTCATTAGAATCTCTAAGGTTACAACCAGCAGCTCTCATTAGAATCTCTAATGTTACAACCAGCAGCTCTCATTAGAATCTCTAATGTTACAACCAGCAGCTCTCATTAGAATCTCTGTTACAACCAGCAGCTCTCATTAGAATCTCTGTTACAACCAGCAGCTCTCATTAGAATCTCTGTTACAACCAGCAGCTCTCAATAGAATCTCTGTTACAACCAACAGCTCTCATTAGAATCTCTAATGTTACAACAAGCAGCTCTCATTAGAATCTCTAATGTTACAACCAGCAGCTCTCTTTAGAGTCTAATGTTACAACCAGCAGCTCTCATTATAATCTCTAATGTAACAACCAGCAGCTCTCATTAGAATCTCTGTTACAAGCAGCAGCTCTCATTAGAATCTCTGTTACAAGCAGCAGCTCTCATTAGAATCTCTGTTACAACCAGCAGCTCTCATTAGAATCTCTAATGTTACAACCAGCAGCTCTCATTAGAATATCTAATGTTACAATCAGCAGCTCTCATTAGAATCTCTAATGTTACAACCAGCAGCTCTCATTAGAATCTATGTTACAACCAGCAGCTCTCATTAGAATCTCTGTTACAACCAGCAGCTCTCAATAGAATCTCTGTTACAACCAGCAGCTCTCATTAGAATCTCTGTTACAACCAGCAGATCTCATTAGAATCTCTGTTACAACCAGCAGATCTCATTAGAATCTCTGTTACAACCAGCAGCTCTCATTAGAATCTCTGTTACAACCAGCAGCTCTCATTAGAATCTCTAATGTTAAAACCAGCAGCTCTCATTATAATCTCTAATCGAACAACCAGCAGCTCTCATTACAATCTCTGTTACAACCAGCAGCTCTCATTAGAATCTCTGTTACAAGCGGCAGCTCTCATTAGAATCTCTGTTACAAGCAGCAGCTCTCATTAGAATCTCTGTTACCACCAGCAGCTCTCATTAGAATCTCTGTTACAACCAGCAGCTCTCATTAGAATCTCTGTTACAACGAGCAGCTCTCATTAGAATCTCTGTTACAACCAGCAGCTCTCATTAGAATCTCTGTTACAACCAGCAGCTCTCATTAGAATCTCTGTTACAACCAGCAGCTCTCATTAGAATCTCTGTTACAACCAGCAGCTCTCATTAGAATCTCTGTTACAACCAGCAGCTCTCATTAGAATCTCTAAGGTTACAACCAGCAGCTCTCATTAGAATCTCTAATGTTACAACCAGCAGCTCTCATTAGAATCTCTAATGTTACAACCAGCAGCTCTCATTAGAATCTCTGTTACAACCAGCAGCTCTCATTAGAATCTCTGTTACAACCAGCAGCTCTCATTAGAATCTCTGTTACAACCAGCAGCTCTCAATAGAATCTCTGTTACAACCAACAGCTCTCATTAGAATCTCTAATGTTACAACAAGCAGCTCTCATTAGAATCTCTAATGTTACAACCAGCAGCTCTCTTTAGAGTCTAATGTTACAACCAGCAGCTCTCATTATAATCTCTAATGTAACAACCAGCAGCTCTCATTAGAATCTCTGTTACAAGCAGCAGCTCTCATTAGAATCTCTGTTACAAGCAGCAGCTCTCATTAGAATCTCTGTTACAACCAGCAGCTCTCATTAGAATCTCTAATGTTACAACCAGCAGCTCTCATTAGAATATCTAATGTTACAATCAGCAGCTCTCATTAGAATCTCTAATGTTACAACCAGCAGCTCTCATTAGAATCTATGTTACAACCAGCAGCTCTCATTAGAATCTCTGTTACAACCAGCAGCTCTCAATAGAATCTCTGTTACAACCAGCAGCTCTCATTAGAATCTCTAATGTTACAACAAGCAGCTCTCATTAGAATCTCTAATGTTACAACCAGCAGCTCTCTTTAGAATCTCTGTTACAACCAGCAGCTCTCATTAGAGTCTCTAATGTTACTACCAGCAGCTGTCATTATAATCTCTAATGTAACAACCAGCAGCTCTCATTAGAATCTCTGTTACAAGCAGCAGCTCTCATTAGAATCTCTGTTACAAGCAGCAGCTCTCATTAGAATCTCTATTACAACCAGCAGCTCTCATTAGAATCTCTGTTACAACCAGCAGCTCTCATTAGAATCTCTGTTACAACCAGCAGCTCTCATTAGAATATCTGTTACAACCAGCAGCTCTCATTAGAATCTCTGTTACAACCAGCAGCTCTCATTATAATCTCTGTTACAACCAGCAGCTCTCATTAGAGTCTCTAATGTTAAAACCAGCAGCTCTCATTATAATCTCTAATCGAACAACCAGCAGCTCTCATTACAATCTCTGTTACAACCAGCAGCTCTCATTAGAATCTCTGTTACAAGCAGCAGCTCTCATTAGAATCTCTGTTACAAGCAGCAGCTCTCATTAGAATCTCTGTTACAACCAGCAGCTCTCATTAGAATCTCTGTTACAACCAGCAGCTCTCATTAGAATCTCTGTTACAACCAGCAGCTCTCATTAGAATCTCTGTTACAACCAGCAGCTCTCATTAGAATCTCTGTTACAACCAGCAGCTCTCAATAGAATCTCTGTTACAACCAGCAGCTCTCATTAGAATCTCTAATGTTACAACAAGCAGCTCTCATTAGAATCTCTAATGTTACAACCAGCAGCTCTCTTTAGAATCTCTGTTACAACCAGCAGCTCTCATTAGAGTAAAATGTTACAACCAGCAGCTCTCATTATAATCTCTAATGTAACAAGCAGCAGCTCTCATTAGAATCTCTGTTACAAGCAGCAGCTCTCATTAGAATCTCTGTTACAAGCAGCAGCTCTCATTAGAATCTCTGTTACAACCAGCAGCTCTCATTAGAATCTCTAATGTTACAACCAGCAGCTCTCATTACAATATCTAATGTTACAATCAGCAGCTCTCATTAGAATCTCTAATGTTACAACCAGCAGCTCTCATTAGAATCTCTAATGTTACAACCAGAAGCTCTCATTAGAATCTCTAATGTTATAACCAACAGCTCTCATTAGAATCTCTGTTACAACCAGCAGCTCTCATTACAATCTCTAATGTTACAACCAGCAGCTCTCATTAGAATCTCTGTTACAACCAGCAGCTCTCATTAGAATATCTGTTTCAACCAGCAGCTCTCATTAGAATCTCTGTTACAACCAGCAGATCTCATTAGAATCTCTGTTACAACCAGCAGATCTCATTAGAATCTCTGTTACAACCAGCAGCTCTCATTATAATCTCTGTTACAACCAGCAGCTCTCATTAGAATCTCTAATGTTACAACCCGCAGCTCTCTTTAGAATCTCTGTTACAACCAGCAGCTCTCATTAGAGTCTCTAATGTTAAAACCAGCAGCTCTCATTATAATCTCTAATCGAACAACCAGCAGCTCTCATTACAATCTCTGTTACAACCAGCAGCTCTCATTAGAATCTCTGTTACAAGCAGCAGCTCTCATTAGAATCTCTGTTACAAGCAGCAGCTCTCATTAGAATCTCTGTTACAACCAGCAGCTCTCATTCGAATCTCTGTTACAACCAGCAGCTCTCATTAGAATCTCTGTTACAACCAGAAGCTCTCATTAGAATCTCTGTTACAACCAGCAGCTCTCATTAGAATCTCTGTTACAACCAGCAGCTCTCATTAGAATCTCTAATGTTACAACCAGCAGCTCTCATTAGAATCTCTAATGTTACAACCAGCAGCTCTCATTAGAATCTCTGTTACAACCAGCAGCTCTCATTACAATATCTAATGTTATAACCAGCAGCTCTCATTAGAATCTCTGTTACAACCAGCAGCTCGCATTAGAATATCTAATGTGACAACGAGCAGCTCTCATTAGAATATCTAATGTTACAACCAGCAGCTCTCATTAGAATCTGTAATGTTACAACCAGCAGCTCTCATTAGAATCTCTGTTACAACCAGCAGCTCTCATTAGAATCTCTGTTACAACCAGCAGCTCTCATTAGAATCTCTGTTACAACCAGCAGCTCTCAATAGAATCTCTGTTACAACCAGCAGCTCTCATTAGAATCTCTAATGTTACAACAAGCAGCTCTCATTAGAATCTCTAATGTTACAACCAGCAGCTCTCTTTAGAATCTCTGTTACAACCAGCAGCTCTCATTAGAGTAAAATGTTACAACCAGCAGCTCTCATTATAATCTCTAATGTAACAAGCAGCAGCTCTCATTAGAATCTCTGTTACAAGCAGCAGCTCTCATTAGAATCTCTGTTACAAGCAGCAGCTCTCATTAGAATCTCTGTTACAACCAGCAGCTCTCATTAGAATCTCTAATGTTACAACCAGCAGCTCTCATTAGAATATCTAATGTTACAATCAGCAGCTCTCATTAGAATCTCTAATGTTACAACCAGCAGCTCTCATTAGAATCTCTAATGTTACAACCAGAAGCTCTCATTAGAATCTCTAATGTTATAACCAACAGCTCTCATTAGAATCTCTGTTACAACCAGCAGCTCTCATTAGAATCTCTGTTACAACCAGCAGCTCTCATTAGAATCTCTGTTACAACCAGCAGCTCTCATTAGAATCTCTGTTACAACCAGCAGCTCTCATTAGAATCTCTGTTACAACCAGCAGATCTCATTAGAATCTCTGTTACAACCAGCAGATCTCATTAGAATCTCTGTTACAACCAGCAGCTCTCATTAGAATCTCTGTTACAACCAGCAGCTCTCATTAGAATCTCTAATGTTAAAACCAGCAGCTCTCATTATAATCTCTAATCGAACAACCAGCAGCTCTCATTACAATCTCTGTTACAACCAGCAGCTCTCATTAGAATCTCTGTTACAAGCAGCAGCTCTCATTAGAATCTCTGTTACAAGCAGCAGCTCTCATTAGAATCTCTGTTACCACCAGCAGCTCTCATTAGAATCTCTGTTACAAGCAGCAGCTCTCATTAGAATCTCTGTTACCACCAGCAGCTCTCATTAGAATCTCTGTTACAACCAGCAGCTCTCATTAGAATCTCTGTTACAACGAGCAGCTCTCATTAGAATCTCTGTTACAACCAGCAGCTCTCATTAGAATCTCTGTTACAACCAGCAGCTCTCATTAGAATCTCTGTTACAACCAGCAGCTCTCATTAGAATCTCTGTTACAACCAGCAGCTCTCATTAGAATCTCTGTTACAACCAGCAGCTCTCATTAGAATCTCTAAGGTTACAACCAGCAGCTCTCATTAGAATCTCTAATGTTACAACCAGCAGCTCTCATTAGAATCTCTAATGTTACAACCAGCAGCTCTCATTAGAATCTCTGTTACAACCAGCAGCTCTCATTAGAATCTCTGTTACAACCAGCAGCTCTCATTAGAATCTCTGTTACAACCAGCAGCTCTCAATAGAATCTCTGTTACAACCAGCAGCTCTCATTAGAATCTCTAATGTTACAACAAGCAGCTCTCATTAGAATCTCTAATGTTACAACCAGCAGCTCTCTTTAGAGTCTAATGTTACAACCAGCAGCTCTCATTATAATCTCTAATGTAACAACCAGCAGCTCTCATTAGAATCTCTGTTACAAGCAGCAGCTCTCATTAGAATCTCTGTTACAAGCAGCAGCTCTCATTAGAATCTCTGTTACAACCAGCAGCTCTCATTAGAATCTCTAATGTTACAACCAGCAGCTCTCATTAGAATATCTAATGTTACAATCAGCAGCTCTCATTAGAATCTCTAATGTTACAACCAGCAGCTCTCATTAGAATCTATGTTACAACCAGCAGCTCTCATTAGAATCTCTGTTACAACCAGCAGCTCTCAATAGAATCTCTGTTACAACCAGCAGCTCTCATTAGAATCTCTAATGTTACAACAAGCAGCTCTCATTAGAATCTCTAATGTTACAACCAGCAGCTCTCTTTAGAATCTCTGTTACAACCAGCAGCTCTCATTAGAGTCTCTAATGTTACTACCAGCAGCTCTCATTATAATCTCTAATGTAACAACCAGCAGCTCTCATTAGAATCTCTGTTACAAGCAGCAGCTCTCATTAGAATCTCTGTTACAAGCAGCAGCTCTCATTAGAATCTCTGTTACAACCAGCAGCTCTCATTAGAATCTCTGTTACAACCAGCAGCTCTCATTAGAATCTCTGTTACAACCAGCAGCTCTCATTAGAATATCTGTTACAACCAGCAGCTCTCATTAGAATCTCTGTTACAACCAGCAGCTCTCATTAGAATCTCTGTTACAACCAGCAGCTCTCATTAGAATCTCTGTTACAACCAGCAGCTCTCATTAGAATCTCTGTTACAACCAGCAGCTCTCATTAGAATCTCTAAGGTTACAACCAGCAGCTCTCATTAGAATCTCTAATGTTACAACCAGCAGCTCTCATTAGAATCTCTAATGTTACAACCAGCAGCTCTCATTAGAATCTCTGTTACAACCAGCAGCTCTCATTAGAATCTCTGTTACAACCAGCAGCTCTCATTAGAATCTCTGTTACAACCAGCAGCTCTCAATAGAATCTCTGTTACAACCAGCAGCTCTCATTAGAATCTCTAATGTTACAACAAGCAGCTCTCATTAGAATCTCTAATGTTACAACCAGCAGCTCTCTTTAGAGTCTAATGTTACAACCAGCAGCTCTCATTATAATCTCTATTGTAACAACCAGCAGCTCTCATTAGAATCTCTGTTACAAGCAGCAGCTCTCATTAGAATCTCTGTTACAAGCAGCAGCTCTCATTAGAATCTCTGTTACAACCAGCAGCTCTCATTAGAATCTCTAATGTTACAACCAGCAGCTCTCATTAGAATATCTAATGTTACAATCAGCAGCTCTCATTAGAATCTCTAATGTTACAACCAGCAGCTCTCATTAGAATCTATGTTACAACCAGCAGCTCTCATTAGAATCTCTGTTACAACCAGCAGCTCTCAATAGAATCTCTGTTACAACCAGCAGCTCTCATTAGAATCTCTAATGTTACAACAAGCAGCTCTCATTAGAATCTCTAATGTTACAACCAGCAGCTCTCTTTAGAATCTCTGTTACAACCAGCAGCTCTCATTAGAGTCTCTAATGTTACTACCAGCAGCTCTCATTATAATCTCTAATGTAACAACCAGCAGCTCTCATTAGAATCTCTGTTACAAGCAGCAGCTCTCATTAGAATCTCTGTTACAAGCAGCAGCTCTCATTAGAATCTCTGTTACAACCAGCAGCTCTCATTAGAATCTCTGTTACAACCAGCAGCTCTCATTAGAATCTCTGTTACAACCAGCAGCTCTCATTAGAATATCTGTTACAACCAGCAGCTCTCATTAGAATCTCTGTTACAACCAGCAGATCTCATTAGAATCTCTGTTACAACCAGCAGCTCTCATTAGAATCTCTGTTACAACCAGCAGCTCTCATTAGAATCTCTGTTACAACCAGCAGCTCTCATTAGAATCTCTAAGGTTACAACCAGCAGCTCTCATTAGAATCTCTAATGTTACAACCAGCAGCTCTCATTAGAATCTCTAATGTTACAACCAGCAGCTCTCATTAGAATCTCTGTTACAACCAGCAGCTCTCATTAGAATCTCTGTTACAACCAGCAGCTCTCATTAGAATCTCTGTTACAACCAGCAGCTCTCAATAGAATCTCTGTTACAACCAGCAGCTCTCATTAGAATCTCTAATGTTACAACAAGCAGCTCTCATTAGAATCTCTAATGTTACAACCAGCAGCTCTCTTTAGAGTCTAATGTTACAACCAGCAGCTCTCATTATAATCTCTAATGTAACAACCAGCAGCTCTCATTAGAATCTCTGTTACAAGCAGCAGCTCTCATTAGAATCTCTGTTACAAGCAGCAGCTCTCATTAGAATCTCTGTTACAACCAGCAGCTCTCATTAGAATCTCTAATGTTACAACCAGCAGCTCTCATTAGAATATCTAATGTTACAATCAGCAGCTCTCATTAGAATCTCTAATGTTACAACCAGCAGCTCTCATTAGAATCTATGTTACAACCAGCAGCTCTCATTAGAATCTCTGTTACAACCAGCAGCTCTCAATAGAATCTCTGTTACAACCAGCAGCTCTCATTAGAATCTCTAATGTTACAACAAGCAGCTCTCATTAGAATCTCTAATGTTACAACCAGCAGCTCTCTTTAGAATCTCTGTTACAACCAGCAGCTCTCATTAGAGTCTCTAATGTTACTACCAGCAGCTCTCATTATAATCTCTAATGTAACAACCAGCAGCTCTCATTAGAATCTCTGTTACAAGCAGCAGCTCTCATTAGAATCTCTGTTACAAGCAGCAGCTCTCATTAGAATCTCTGTTACAACCAGCAGCTCTCATTAGAATCTCTGTTACAACCAGCAGCTCTCATTAGAATCTCTGTTACAACCAGCAGCTCTCATTAGAATATCTGTTACAACCAGCAGCTCTCATTAGAATCTCTGTTACAACCAGCAGATCTCATTAGAATCTCTGTTACAACCAGCAGATCTCATTAGAAACTCTGTTACAACCAGCAGCTCTCATTATAATCTCTGTTACAACCAGCAGCTCTCATTAGAGTCTCTAATGTTAAAACCAGCAGCTCTCATTATAATCTCTAATCGAACAACCAGCAGCTCTCATTACAATCTCTGTTACAACCAGCAGCTCTCATTAGAATCTCTGTTACAAGCAGCAGCTCTCATTAGAATCTCTGTTACAAGCAGCAGCTCTCATTAGAATCTCTGTTACAACCAGCAGCTCTCATTAGAATCTCTGTTACAACCAGCAGCTCTCATTAGAATCTCTGTTACAACCAGCAGCTCTCATTAGAATCTCTGTTACAACCAGCAGCTCTCATTAGAATCTCTGTTACAACCAGCAGCTCTCATTAGAATCTCTGTTACAACCAGCAGCTCTCATTAGAATCTCTAATGTTACAACCAGCAGCTCTCATTAGAATCTCTAATGTTACAACCAGCAGCTCTCATTAGAATCTCTGTTACAACCAGCAGCTCTCATTACAATCTCTGTTACAACCAGCAGCTCTCATTAGAATCTCTGTTACAACCAGCAGCTCTCAATAGAATCTCTGTTACAACCAGCAGCTCTCATTAGAATCTCTAATGTTACAACAAGCAGCTCTCATTAGAATCTCTAATGTTACAACCAGCAGCTCTCTTTAGAATCTCTGTTACAACCAGCATTTCTCATTAGAGTCTAATGTTACAACCAGCAGCTCTCTTTATATTCTCTAATGTAACAACCAGCAGCTCTCATTAGAATCTCTGTTACAAGCAGCAGCTCTCATTAGAATTTCTGTTACAAGCAGCAGCTCTCATTAGAATCTCTGTTACAACCAGAAGCTCTCATTAGAATCTCTAATGTTACAACCAGCAGCTCTCATTAGAATATCTAATGTTACAATCAGCAGCTCTCATTAGAATCTCTAATGTTACAACCAGCAGCTCTCATTAGAATCTCTAATGTTACAACCAGAAGCTCTCATTAGAATCTCTAATGTTATAAACAACAGCTCTCATTAGAATCTCTCTTACAACCAGCTGCTCTCATTAGAATCTCTGTTACAACCAGCAGCTCTCATTAGAATCTCTGTTACAACCAGCAGCTCTCATTAGAATCTCTGTTACAACCAGCAGCTCTCATTAGAATCTCTGTTACAACCAGCAGATCTCATTAGAATCTCTGTTACAACCAGCAGATCTCATTAGAATCTCTGTTACAACCAGCAGCTCTCATCAGAATCTCTGTTACAACCAGCAGCTCTCATTAGAATCTCTAACGTTACAACCCGCAGCTCTCTTTAGAATCTCTGTTACAACCAGCAGCTCTCATTAGAGTCTCTAATGTTAAAACCATCAGCTCTCATTATAATCTCTAATCGAACAACCAGCAGCTCTCATTACAATCTCTGTTACAACCAGCAGCTCTCATTAGAATCTCTGTTACAAGCAGCAGCTCTCATTAGAATCTCTGTTACAAGCAGCAGCTCTCATTAGAATCTCTGTTACCACCAGCAGCTCTCATTAGAATCTCTGTTACAACCAGCAGCTCTCATTAGAATCTCTGTTACAACCAGCAGCTCTCATTAGAATCTCTGTTACAACGAGCAGCTCTCATTAGAATCTCTGTTACAACCAGCAGCTCTCATTAGAATCTCTGTTACGACCAGCAGCTCTCATTAGAATCTCTAAGGTTACAACCAGCAGCTCTCATTAGAATCTCTAATGTTACAACCAGCAGCTCTCATTAGAATCTCTAATGTTACAACCAGCATCTCTCATTAGAATCTCTAATGTTACAACAAGCAGCTCTCATTAGAATCTCTAATGTTACAACCAGAAGCTCTCTTTAGAATCTCTGTTACAACCAGCAGCTCTCATTAGAGTCTAATGTTACAACCAGCAGCTCTCTTTATAATCTCTAATGTAACAACCAGCAGCTCTCATTAGAATCTCTGTTACAAGCAGCAGCTCTCATTAGAATTTCTGTTACAAGCAGCAGCTCTCATTAGAATCTCTGTTACAACCAGCAGCTCTCATTAGAATCTCTAATGTTACAACCAGCAGCTCTCATTAGAATATCTAATGTTACAATCAGCAGCTCTCATTAGAATCTCTAATGTTACAACCAGCAGCTCTCATTAGAATCTCTAATGTTACAACCAGAAGCTCTCATTAGAATCTCTAATGTTATAACCAACAGCTCTCATTAGAATCTCTGTTACAACCAGCTGCTCTCATTAGAATCTCTGTTACAACCAGCAGCTCTCATTAGAATTTCTGTTACAACCAGCAGCTCTCATTAGAATCTCTGTTACAACCAGCAGCTCTCATTAGAATCTCTGTTACAACCAGCAGATCTCATTAGAATCTCTGTTACAACCAGCAGATCTCATTAGAATCTCTGTTACAACCAGCAGCTCTCATTAGAATCTCTGTTACAACCAGCAGCTCTCATTAGAATCTCTAATGTTACAACCAGCAGCTCTCATTAGAATCTCTAATGTTACAACCAGCAGCTCTCATTAGAATCTCTGTTACAACCAGCAGCTCTCATTACAATCTCTGTTACAACCAGCAGCTCTCATTAGAATCTCTGTTACAACCAGCAGCTCTCAATAGAATCTCTGTTCCAACCAGCAGCTCTCATTAGAATCTCTAATGTTACAACAAGCAGCTCTCATTAGAATCTCTAATGTTACAACCAGCAGCTCTCTTTAGAATCTCTGTTACAACCAGCAGCTCTCATTAGAGTCTAATGTTACAACCAGCAGCTCTCTTTATAATCTCTAATGTAACAACCAGCAGCTCTCATTAGAATCTCTGTTACAAGCAGCAGCTCTCATTAGAATTTCTGTTACAAGCAGCAGCTCTCATTAGAATCTCTGTTACAACCAGAAGCTCTCATTAGAATCTCTAATGTTACAACCAGCAGCTCTCATTAGAATATCTAATGTTACAATCAGCAGCTCTCATTAGAATCTCTAATGTTACAACCAGCAGCTCTCATTAGAATCTCTAATGTTACAACCAGAAGCTCTCATTAGAATCTCTAATGTTATAACCAACAGCTCTCATTAGAATCTCTCTTACAACCAGCTGCTCTCATTAGAATCTCTGTTACAACCAGCAGCTCTCATTAGAATCTCTGTTACAACCAGCAGCTCTCATTAGAATCTCTGTTACAACCAGCAGATCTCATTAGAATCTCTGTTACAACCAGCAGATCTCATTAGAATCTCTGTTACAACCAGCAGCTCTCATTAGAATCTCTGTTACAACCAGCAGCTCTCATTAGAATCTCTAATGTTACAACCCGCAGCTCTCTTTAGAATCTCTGTTACAACCAGCAGCTCTCATTAGAGTCTCTAATGTTAAAACCAGCAGCTCTCATTATAATCTCTAATCGAACAACCAGCAGCTCTCATTACAATCTCTGTTACAACCAGCAGCTCTCATTAGAATCTCTGTTACAAGCAGCAGCTCTCATTAGAATCTCTGTTACAAGCAGCAGCTCTCATTAGAATCTCTGTTGCCACCAGCAGCTCTCATTATAATCTCTGTTACAACCAGCAGCTCTCATTAGAGTCTCTAATGTTAAAACCAGCAGCTCTCATTATAATCTCTAATCGAACAACCAGCAGCTCTCATTACAATCTCTGTTACAACCAGCAGATCTCATTAGAATCTCTGTTACAACCAGCAGCTCTCATCAGAATCTCTGTTACAACCAGCAGCTCTCATTAGAATCTCTAATGTTACAACCCGCAGCTCTCTTTAGAATCTCTGTTACAACCAGCAGCTCTCATTAGAGTCTCTAATGTTAAAACCAGCAGCTCTCATTATAATCTCTAATCGAACAACCAGCAGCTCTCATTACAATCTCTGTTACAACCAGCAGCTCTCATTAGAATCTCTGTTACAAGCAGCAGCTCTCATTAGAATCTCTGTTACAAGCAGCAGCTCTCATTAGAATCTCTGTTACCACCAGCAGCTCTCATTAGAATCTCTGTTACAACCAGCAGCTCTCATTAGAATCTCTGTTACAACCAGCAGCTCTCATTAGAATCTCTGTTACAACGAGCAGCTCTCATTAGAATCTCTGTTACAACCAGCAGCTCTCATTAGAATCTCTGTTACGACCAGCAGCTCTCATTAGAATCTCTAAGGTTACAACCAGCAGCTCTCATTAGAATCTCTAATGTTACAACCAGCAGCTCTCATTAGAATCTCTAATGTTACAACCAGCATCTCTCATTAGAATCTCTAATGTTACAACAAGCAGCTCTCATTAGAATCTCTAATGTTACAACCAGAAGCTCTCTTTAGAATCTCTGTTACAACCAGCAGCTCTCATTAGAGTCTAATGTTACAACCAGCAGCTCTCTTTATAATCTCTAATGTAACAACCAGCAGCTCTCATTAGAATCTCTGTTACAAGCAGCAGCTCTCATTAGAATTTCTGTTACAAGCAGCAGCTCTCATTAGAATCTCTGTTACAACCAGCAGCTCTCATTAGAATCTCTAATGTTACAACCAGCAGCTCTCATTAGAATATCTAATGTTACAATCAGCAGCTCTCATTAGAATCTCTAATGTTACAACCAGCAGCTCTCATTAGAATCTCTAATGTTACAACCAGAAGCTCTCATTAGAATCTCTAATGTTATAACCAACAGCTCTCATTAGAATCTCTGTTACAACCAGCTGCTCTCATTAGAATCTCTGTTACAACCAGCAGCTCTCATTAGAATTTCTGTTACAACCAGCAGCTCTCATTAGAATCTCTGTTACAACCAGCAGCTCTCATTAGAATCTCTGTTACAACCAGCAGATCTCATTAGAATCTCTGTTACAACCAGCAGATCTCATTAGAATCTCTGTTACAACCAGCAGCTCTCATTAGAATCTCTGTTACAACCAGCAGCTCTCATTAGAATCTCTAATGTTACAACCAGCAGCTCTCATTAGAATCTCTAATGTTACAACCAGCAGCTCTCATTAGAATCTCTGTTACAACCAGCAGCTCTCATTACAATCTCTGTTACAACCAGCAGCTCTCATTAGAATCTCTGTTACAACCAGCAGCTCTCAATAGAATCTCTGTTCCAACCAGCAGCTCTCATTAGAATCTCTAATGTTACAACAAGCAGCTCTCATTAGAATCTCTAATGTTACAACCAGCAGCTCTCTTTAGAATCTCTGTTACAACCAGCAGCTCTCATTAGAGTCTAATGTTACAACCAGCAGCTCTCTTTATAATCTCTAATGTAACAACCAGCAGCTCTCATTAGAATCTCTGTTACAAGCAGCAGCTCTCATTAGAATTTCTGTTACAAGCAGCAGCTCTCATTAGAATCTCTGTTACAACCAGAAGCTCTCATTAGAATCTCTAATGTTACAACCAGCAGCTCTCATTAGAATATCTAATGTTACAATCAGCAGCTCTCATTAGAATCTCTAATGTTACAACCAGCAGCTCTCATTAGAATCTCTAATGTTACAACCAGAAGCTCTCATTAGAATCTCTAATGTTATAACCAACAGCTCTCATTAGAATCTCTCTTACAACCAGCTGCTCTCATTAGAATCTCTGTTACAACCAGCAGCTCTCATTAGAATCTCTGTTACAACCAGCAGCTCTCATTAGAATCTCTGTTACAACCAGCAGATCTCATTAGAATCTCTGTTACAACCAGCAGATCTCATTAGAATCTCTGTTACAACCAGCAGCTCTCATTAGAATCTCTGTTACAACCAGCAGCTCTCATTAGAATCTCTAATGTTACAACCCGCAGCTCTCTTTAGAATCTCTGTTACAACCAGCAGCTCTCATTAGAGTCTCTAATGTTAAAACCAGCAGCTCTCATTATAATCTCTAATCGAACAACCAGCAGCTCTCATTACAATCTCTGTTACAACCAGCAGCTCTCATTAGAATCTCTGTTACAAGCAGCAGCTCTCATTAGAATCTCTGTTACAAGCAGCAGCTCTCATTAGAATCTCTGTTACCACCAGCAGCTCTCATTATAATCTCTGTTACAACCAGCAGCTCTCATTAGAGTCTCTAATGTTAAAACCAGCAGCTCTCATTATAATCTCTAATCGAACAACCAGCAGCTCTCATTACAATCTCTGTTACAACCAGCAGCTCTCATTAGAATCTCTGTTACAAGCAGCAGCTCTCATTAGAATCTCTGTTACAAGCAGCAGCTCTCATTAGAATCTCTGTTACAACCAGCAGCTCTCATTAGAATCTCTGTTACAACCAGCAGCTCTCATTAGAATCTCTGTTACAACCAGCAGCTCTCATTAGAATCTCTGTTACAACCAGCAGCTCTCATTAGAATCTCTGTTACAACCAGCAGCTCTCATTAGAATCTCTGTTACAACCAGCAGCTCTCATTAGAATCTCTAATGTTACAACCAGCAGCTCTCATTAGAATCTCTAATGTTACAACCAGCAGCTCTCATTAGAATCTCTGTTACAACCAGCAGCTCTCATTACAATCTCTGTTACAACCAGCAGCTCTCATTAGAATCTCTGTTACAACCAGCAGCTCTCAATAGAATCTCTGTTACAACCAGCAGCTCTCATTAGAATCTCTAATGTTACAACAAGCAGCTCTCATTAGAATCTCTAATGTTACAACCAGCAGCTCTCTTTAGAATCTCTAATGTAACAACCAGCAGCTCTCATTAGAATCTCTGTTACAAGCAGCAGCTCTCATTAGAATTTCTGTTACAAGCAGCAGCTCTCATTAGAATCTCTGTTACAACCAGAAGCTCTCATTAGAATCTCTAATGTTACAACCAGCAGCTCTCATTAGAATATCTAATGTTACAATCAGCAGCTCTCATTAGAATCTCTAATGTTACAACCAGCAGCTCTCATTAGAATCTCTAATGTTACAACCAGAAGCTCTCATTAGAATCTCTAATGTTATAACCAACAGCTCTCATTAGAATCTCTCTTACAACCAGCTGCTCTCATTAGAATCTCTGTTACAACCAGCAGCTCTCATTAGAATCTCTGTTACAACCAGCAGCTCTCATTAGAATCTCTGTTACAACCAGCAGCTCTCATTAGAATCTCTGTTACAACCAGCAGATCTCATTAGAATCTCTGTTACAACCAGCAGATCTCATTAGAATCTCTGTTACAACCAGCAGCTCTCATCAGAATCTCTGTTACAACCAGCAGCTCTCATTAGAATCTCTAATGTTACAACCCGCAGCTCTCTTTAGAATCTCTGTTACAACCAGCAGCTCTCATTAGAGTCTCTAATGTTAAAACCAGCAGCTCTCATTATAATCTCTAATCGAACAACCAGCAGCTCTCATTACAATCTCTGTTACAACCAGCAGCTCTCATTAGAATCTCTGTTACAAGCAGCAGCTCTCATTAGAATCTCTGTTACAAGCAGCAGCTCTCATTAGAATCTCTGTTACCACCAGCAGCTCTCATTAGAATCTCTGTTACAACCAGCAGCTCTCATTAGAATCTCTGTTACAACCAGCAGCTCTCATTAGAATCTCTGTTACAACGAGCAGCTCTCATTAGAATCTCTGTTACAACCAGCAGCTCTCATTAGAATCTCTGTTACGACCAGCAGCTCTCATTAGAATCTCTAAGGTTACAACCAGCAGCTCTCATTAGAATCTCTAATGTTACAACCAGCAGCTCTCATTAGAATCTCTAATGTTACAACCAGCATCTCTCATTAGAATCTCTAATGTTACAACAAGCAGCTCTCATTAGAATCTCTAATGTTACAACCAGAAGCTCTCTTTAGAATCTCTGTTACAACCAGCAGCTCTCATTAGAGTCTAATGTTACAACCAGCAGCTCTCTTTATAATCTCTAATGTAACAACCAGCAGCTCTCATTAGAATCTCTGTTACAAGCAGCAGCTCTCATTAGAATTTCTGTTACAAGCAGCAGCTCTCATTAGAATCTCTGTTACAACCAGCAGCTCTCATTAGAATCTCTAATGTTACAACCAGCAGCTCTCATTAGAATATCTAATGTTACAATCAGCAGCTCTCATTAGAATCTCTAATGTTACAACCAGCAGCTCTCATTAGAATCTCTAATGTTACAACCAGAAGCTCTCATTAGAATCTCTAATGTTATAACCAACAGCTCTCATTAGAATCTCTGTTACAACCAGCTGCTCTCATTAGAATCTCTGTTACAACCAGCAGCTCTCATTAGAATTTCTGTTACAAACAGCAGCTCTCATTAGAATCTCTGTTACAACCAGCAGCTCTCATTAGAATCTCTGTTACAACCAGCAGATCTCATTAGAATCTCTGTTACAACCAGCAGATCTCATTAGAATCTCTGTTACAACCAGCAGCTCTCATTAGAATCTCTGTTACAACCAGCAGCTCTCATTAGAATCTCTAATGTTACAACCAGCAGCTCTCATTAGAATCTCTAATGTTACAACCAGCAGCTCTCATTAGAATCTCTGTTACAACCAGCAGCTCTCATTACAATCTCTGTTACAACCAGCAGCTCTCATTAGAATCTCTGTTACAACCAGCAGCTCTCAATAGAATCTCTGTTACAACCAGCAGCTCTCATTAGAATCTCTAATGTTACAACAAGCAGCTCTCATTAGAATCTCTAATGTTACAACCAGCAGCTCTCTTTAGAATCTCTGTTACAACCAGCAGCTCTCATTAGAGTCTAATGTTACAACCAGCAGCTCTCTTTATAATCTCTAATGTAACAACCAGCAGCTCTCATTAGAATCTCTGTTACAAGCAGCAGCTCTCATTAGAATTTCTGTTACAAGCAGCAGCTCTCATTAGAATCTCTGTTACAACCAGAAGCTCTCATTAGAATCTCTAATGTTACAACCAGCAGCTCTCATTAGAATATCTAATGTTACAATCAGCAGCTCTCATTAGAATCTCTAATGTTACAACCAGCAGCTCTCATTAGAATCTCTAATGTTACAACCAGAAGCTCTCATTAGAATCTCTAATGTTATAACCAACAGCTCTCATTAGAATCTCTCTTACAACCAGCTGCTCTCATTAGAATCTCTGTTACAACCAGCAGCTCTCATTAGAATCTCTGTTACAACCAGCAGCTCTCATTAGAATCTCTGTTACAACCAGCAGATCTCATTAGAATCTCTGTTACAACCAGCAGATCTCATTAGAATCTCTGTTACAACCAGCAGCTCTCATTAGAATCTCTGTTACAACCAGCAGCTCTCATTAGAATCTCTAATGTTACAACCCGCAGCTCTCTTTAGAATCTCTGTTACAACCAGCAGCTCTCATTAGAGTCTCTAATGTTAAAACCAGCAGCTCTCATTATAATCTCTAATCGAACAACCAGCAGCTCTCATTACAATCTCTGTTACAACCAGCAGCTCTCATTAGAATCTCTGTTACAAGCAGCAGCTCTCATTAGAATCTCTGTTACAAGCAGCAGCTCTCATTAGAATCTCTGTTACCACCAGCAGCTCTCATTAGAATCTCTGTTACAACCAGCAGCTCTCATTAGAATCTCTGTTACAACCAGCAGCTCTCATTAGAATCTCTGTTACAACAAGCAGCTCTCATTAGAATCTCTAATGTTACAACCAGCAGCTCTCTTTAGAATCTCTGTTACAACCAGCATTTCTCATTAGAGTCTAATGTTACAACCAGCAGCTCTCTTTATATTCTCTAATGTAACAACCAGCAGCTCTCATTAGAATCTCTGTTACAAGCAGCAGCTCTCATTAGAATTTCTGTTACAAGCAGCAGCTCTCATTAGAATCTCTGTTACAACCAGAAGCTCTCATTAGAATCTCTAATGTTACAACCAGCAGCTCTCATTAGAATATCTAATGTTACAATCAGCAGCTCTCATTAGAATCTCTAATGTTACAACCAGCAGCTCTCATTAGAATCTCTAATGTTACAACCAGAAGCTCTCATTAGAATCTCTAATGTTATAACCAACAGCTCTCATTAGAATCTCTCTTACAACCAGCTGCTCTCATTAGAATCTCTGTTACAACCAGCAGCTCTCATTAGAATCTCTGTTACAACCAGCAGCTCTCATTAGAATCTCTGTTACAACCAGCAGCTCTCATTAGAATCTCTGTTACAACCAGCAGATCTCATTAGAATCTCTGATAAAACCAGCAGATCTCATTAGAATCTCTGTTACAACCAGCAGCTCTCATTAGAATCTCTGTTACAACCAGCAGCTCTCATTAGAATCTCTAATGTTACAACCCGCAGCTCTCTTTAGAATCTCTGTTACAACCAGCAGCTCTCATTAGAGTCTCTAATGTTAAAACCAGCAGCTCTCATTATAATCTCTAATCGAACAACCAGCAGCTCTCATTACAATCTCTGTTACAACCAGCAGCTCTCATTAGAATCTCTGTTACAAGCAGCAGCTCTCATTAGAATCTCTGTTACAAGCAGCAGCTCTCATTAGAATCTCTGTTACCACCAGCAGCTCTCATTAGAATCTCTGTTACAACCAGCAGCTCTCATTAGAATCTCTGTTACAACCAGCAGCTCTCATTAGAATCTCTGTTACAACGAGCAGCTCTCATTAGAATCTCTGTTACAACCAGCAGCTCTCATTAGAATCTCTGTTACAACCAGCAGCTCTCATTAGAATCTCTAAGGTTACAACCAGCAGCTCTCATTAGAATCTCTAATGTTACAACCAGCAGCTCTCATTAGAATCTCTAATGTTACAACCAGCATCTCTCATTAGAATCTCTAATGTTACAACAAGCAGCTCTCATTAGAATCTCTAATGTTACAACCAGAAGCTCTCTTTAGAATCTCTGTTACAACCAGCAGCTCTCATTAGAGTCTAATGTTACAACCAGCAGCTCTCTTTATAATCTCTAATGTAACAACCAGCAGCTCTCATTAGAATCTCTGTTACAAGCAGCAGCTCTCATTAGAATTTCTGTTACAAGCAGCAGCTCTCATTAGAATCTCTGTTACAACCAGCAGCTCTCATTAGAATCTCTAATGTTACAACCAGCAGCTCTCATTAGAATATCTAATGTTACAATCAGCAGCTCTCATTAGAATCTCTAATGTTACAACCAGCAGCTCTCATTAGAATCTCTAATGTTACAACCAGCAGCTCTCATTAGAATCTCTAATGTTACAACCAGCAGCTCTCATTAGAATCTCTGTTACAACCAGCAGCTCTCATTACAATCTCTGTTACAACCAGCAGCTCTCATTAGAATCTCTGTTACAACCAGCAGCTCTCAATAGAATCTCTGTTACAACCAGCAGCTCTCATTAGAATCTCTAATGTTACAACAAGCAGCTCTCATTAGAATCTCTAATGTTACAACCAGCAGCTCTCTTTAGAATCTCTGTTACAACCAGCAGCTCTCATTAGAGTCTAATGTTACAACCAGCAGCTCTCTTTATAATCTCTAATGTAACAACCAGCAGCTCTCATTAGAATCTCTGTTACAAGCAGCAGCTCTCATTAGAATTTCTGTTACAAGCAGCAGCTCTCATTAGAATCTCTGTTACAACCAGAAGCTCTCATTAGAATCTCTAATGTTACAACCAGCAGCTCTCATTAGAATATCTAATGTTACAATCAGCAGCTCTCATTAGAATCTCTAATGTTACAACCAGCAGCTCTCATTAGAATCTCTAATGTTACAACCAGAAGCTCTCATTAGAATCTCTAATGTTATAACCAACAGCTCTCATTAGAATCTCTCTTACAACCAGCTGCTCTCATTAGAATCTCTGTTACAACCAGCAGCTCTCATTAGAATCTCTGTTACAACCAGCAGCTCTCATTAGAATCTCTGTTACAACCAGCAGATCTCATTAGAATCTCTGTTACAACCAGCAGATCTCATTAGAATCTCTGTTACAACCAGCAGCTCTCATTAGAATCTCTGTTACAACCAGCAGCTCTCATTAGAATCTCTAATGTTACAACCCGCAGCTCTCTTTAGAATCTCTGTTACAACCAGCAGCTCTCATTAGAGTCTCTAATGTTAAAACCAGCAGCTCTCATTATAATCTCTAATCGAACAACCAGCAGCTCTCATTACAATCTCTGTTACAACCAGCAGCTCTCATTAGAATCTCTGTTACAAGCAGCAGCTCTCATTAGAATCTCTGTTACAAGCAGCAGCTCTCATTAGAATCTCTGTTACCACCAGCAGCTCTCATTAGAATCTCTGTTACAACCAGCAGCTCTCATTAGAATCTCTGTTACAACCAGCAGCTCTCATTAGAATCTCTGTTACAACAAGCAGCTCTCATTAGAATCTCTAATGTTACAACCAGCAGCTCTCTTTAGAATCTCTGTTACAACCAGCATTTCTCATTAGAGTCTAATGTTACAACCAGCAGCTCTCTTTATATTCTCTAATGTAACAACCAGCAGCTCTCATTAGAATCTCTGTTACAAGCAGCAGCTCTCATTAGAATTTCTGTTACAAGCAGCAGCTCTCATTAGAATCTCTGTTACAACCAGAAGCTCTCATTAGAATCTCTAATGTTACAACCAGCAGCTCTCATTAGAATATCTAATGTTACAATCAGCAGCTCTCATTAGAATCTCTAATGTTACAACCAGCAGCTCTCATTAGAATCTCTAATGTTACAACCAGAAGCTCTCATTAGAATCTCTAATGTTATAACCAACAGCTCTCATTAGAATCTCTCTTACAACCAGCTGCTCTCATTAGAATCTCTGTTACAACCAGCAGCTCTCATTAGAATCTCTGTTACAACCAGCAGCTCTCATTAGAATCTCTGTTACAACCAGCAGCTCTCATTAGAATCTCTGTTATAACCAGCAGATCTCATTAGAATCTCTGTTACAACCAGCAGATCTCATTAGAATCTCTGTTACAACCAGCAGCTCTCATTAGAATCTCTGTTACAACCAGCAGCTCTCATTAGAATCTCTAATGTTACAACCCGCAGCTCTCTTTAGAATCTCTGTTACAACCAGCAGCTCTCATTAGAGTCTCTAATGTTAAAACCAGCAGCTCTCATTATAATCTCTAATCGAACAACCAGCAGCTCTCATTAGAATCTCTGTTACAAGCAGCAGCTCTCATTAGAATCTCTGTTACAAGCAGCAGCTCTCATTAGAATCTCTGTTACAAGCAGCAGCTCTCATTAGAATCTCTGTTACCACCAGCAGCTCTCATTAGAATCTCTGTTACAACCAGCAGCTCTCATTAGAATCTCTGTTACAACCAGCAGCTCTCATTAGAATCTCTGTTACAACGAGCAGCTCTCATTAGAATCTCTGTTACAACCAGCAGCTCTCATTAGAATCTCTGTTACAACCAGCAGCTCTCATTAGAATCTCTAAGGTTACAACCAGCAGCTCTCATTAGAATCTCTAATGTTACAACCAGCAGCTCTCATTAGAATCTCTAATGTTACAACCAGCATCTCTCATTAGAATCTCTGATGTTACAACAAGCAGCTCTCATTAGAATCTCTAATGTTACAACCAGAAGCTCTCTTTAGAATCTCTGTTACAACCAGCAGCTCTCATTAGAGTCTAATGTTACAACCAGCAGCTCTCTTTATAATCTCTAATGTAACAACCAGCAGCTCTCATTAGAATCTCTGTTACAAGCAGCAGCTCTCATTAGAATTTCTGTTACAAGCAGCAGCTCTCATTAGAATCTCTGTTACAACCAGCAGCTCTCATTAGAATCTCTAATGTTACAACCAGCAGCTCTCATTAGAATATCTAATGTTACAATCAGCAGCTCTCATTAGAATCTCTAATGTTACAACCAGCAGCTCTCATTAGAATCTCTAATGTTACAACCAGAAGCTCTCATTAGAATCTCTAATGTTATAACCAACAGCTCTCATTAGAATCTCTGTTACAACCAGCTGCTCTCATTAGAATCTCTGTTACAACCAGCAGCTCTCATTAGAATTTCTGTTACAACCAGCAGCTCTCATTAGAATCTCTGTTACAACCAGCAGCTCTCATTAGAATCTCTGTTACAACCAGCAGATCTCATTAGAATCTCTGTTACAACCAGCAGATCTCATTAGAATCTCTGTTACAACCAGCAGCTCTCATTAGAATCTCTGTTACAACCAGCAGCTCTCATTAGAATCTCTAATGTTACAACCAGCAGCTCTCATTAGAATCTCTAATGTTACAACCAGCAGCTCTCATTAGAATCTCTGTTACAACCAGCAGCTCTCATTACAATCTCTGTTACAACCAGCAGCTCTCATTAGAATCTCTGTTACAACCAGCAGCTCTCAATAGAATCTCTGTTACAACCAGCAGCTCTCATTAGAATCTCTAATGTTACAACAAGCAGCTCTCATTAGAATCTCTAATGTTACAACCAGCAGCTCTCTTTAGAATCTCTGTTACAACCAGCAGCTCTCATTAGAGTCTAATGTTACAACCAGCAGCTCTCTTTATAATCTCTAATGTAACAACCAGCAGCTCTCATTAGAATCTCTGTTACAAGCAGCAGCTCTCATTAGAATTTCTGTTACAAGCAGCAGCTCTCATTAGAATCTCTGTTACAACCAGAAGCTCTCATTAGAATCTCTAATGTTACAACCAGCAGCTCTCATTAGAATATCTAATGTTACAATCAGCAGCTCTCATTAGAATCTCTAATGTTACAACCAGCAGCTCTCATTAGAATCTCTAATGTTACAACCAGAAGCTCTCATTAGAATCTCTAATGTTATAACCAACAGCTCTCATTAGAATCTCTCTTACAACCAGCTGCTCTCATTAGAATCTCTGTTACAACCAGCAGCTCTCATTAGAATCTCTGTTACAACCAGCAGCTCTCTTTATAATCTCTAATGTAACAACCAGCAGCTCTCATTAGAATCTCTGTTACAAGCAGCAGCTCTCATTAGAATCTCTAATGTTATAACCAACAGCTCTCATTAGAATCTCTCTTACAACCAGCTGCTCTCATTAGAATCTCTGTTACAACCAGCAGCTCTCATTAGAGTCTAATGTTACAACCAGCAGCTCTCTTTATAATCTCTAATGTAACAACCAGCAGCTCTCATTAGAATCTCTGTTACAAGCAGCAGCTCTCATTAGAATTTCTGTTACAAGCAGCAGCTCTCATTAGAATCTCTGTTACAACCAGCAGCTCTCATTAGAATCTCTAATGTTACAACCAGCAGCTCTCATTAGAATATCTAATGTTACAATCAGCAGCTCTCATTAGAATCTCTAATGTTACAACCAGCAGCTCTCATTAGAATCTCTAATGTTACAACCAGAAGCTCTCATTAGAATCTCTAATGTTATAACCAACAGCTCTCATTAGAATCTCTGTTACAACCAGCTGCTCTCATTAGAATCTCTGTTACAACCAGCAGCTCTCATTAGAATTTCTGTTACAACCAGCAGCTCTCATTAGAATCTCTGTTACAACCAGCAGCTCTCATTAGAATCTCTGTTACAACCAGCAGATCTCATTAGAATCTCTGTTACAACCAGCAGATCTCATTAGAATCTCTGTTACAACCAGCAGCTCTCATTAGAATCTCTGTTACAACCAGCAGCTCTCATTAGAATCTCTAATGTTACAACCAGCAGCTCTCATTAGAATCTCTAATGTTACAACCAGCAGCTCTCATTAGAATCTCTGTTACAACCAGCAGCTCTCATTACAATCTCTGTTACAACCAGCAGCTCTCATTAGAATCTCTGTTACAACCAGCAGCTCTCAATAGAATCTCTGTTACAACCAGCAGCTCTCATTAGAATCTCTAATGTTACAACAAGCAGCTCTCATTAGAATCTCTAATGTTACAACCAGCAGCTCTCTTTAGAATCTCTGTTACAACCAGCAGCTCTCATTAGAGTCTAATGTTACAACCAGCAGCTCTCTTTATAATCTCTAATGTAACAACCAGCAGCTCTCATTAGAATCTCTGTTACAAGCAGCAGCTCTCATTAGAATTTCTGTTACAAGCAGCAGCTCTCATTAGAATCTCTGTTACAACCAGAAGCTCTCATTAGAATCTCTAATGTTACAACCAGCAGCTCTCATTAGAATATCTAATGTTACAATCAGCAGCTCTCATTAGAATCTCTAATGTTACAACCAGCAGCTCTCATTAGAATCTCTAATGTTACAACCAGAAGCTCTCATTAGAATCTCTAATGTTATAACCAACAGCTCTCATTAGAATCTCTCTTACAACCAGCTGCTCTCATTAGAATCTCTGTTACAACCAGCAGCTCTCATTAGAATCTCTGTTACAACCAGCAGCTCTCATTAGAATCTCTGTTACAACCAGCAGATCTCATTAGAATCTCTGTTACAACCAGCAGATCTCATTAGAATCTCTGTTACAACCAGCAGCTCTCATTAGAATCTCTGTTACAACCAGCAGCTCTCATTAGAATCTCTAATGTTACAACCCGCAGCTCTCTTTAGAATCTCTGTTACAACCAGCAGCTCTCATTAGAGTCTCTAATGTTAAAACCAGCAGCTCTCATTATAATCTCTAATCGAACAACCAGCAGCTCTCATTACAATCTCTGTTACAACCAGCAGCTCTCATTAGAATCTCTGTTACAAGCAGCAGCTCTCATTAGAATCTCTGTTACAAGCAGCAGCTCTCATTAGAATCTCTGTTACCACCAGCAGCTCTCATTAGAATCTCTGTTACAACCAGCAGCTCTCATTAGAATCTCTGTTACAACCAGCAGCTCTCATTAGAATCTCTGTTACAACGAGCAGCTCTCATTAGAATCTCTGTTACAACCAGCAGCTCTCATTAGAATCTCTGTTACAACCAGCAGCTCTCATTAGAATCTCTAAGGTTACAACCAGCAGCTCTCATTAGAATCTCTAATGTTACAACCAGCAGCTCTCATTAGAATCTCTAATGTTACAACCAGCATCTCTCATTAGAATCTCTAATGTTACAACAAGCAGCTCTCATTAGAATCTCTAATGTTACAACCAGCAGCTCTCTTTAGAATCTCTGTTACAACCAGCAGCTCTCATTAGAGTCTAATGTTACAACCAGCAGCTCTCTTTATAATCTCTAATGTAACAACCAGCAGCTCTCATTAGAATCTCTGTTACAACCAGCAGCTCTCATTAGAATCTCTAATGTTACAACCAGCAGCTCTCATTAGAATCTCTAATGTTACAACCAGCAGCTCTCATTAGAATCTCTGTTACAACCAGCAGCTCTCATTACAATCTCTGTTACAACCAGCAGCTCTCATTAGAATCTCTGTTACAACCAGCAGCTCTCAATAGAATCTCTGTTACAACCAGCAGCTCTCATTAGAATCTCTAATGTTACAACAAGCAGCTCTCATTAGAATCTCTAATGTTACAACCAGCAGCTCTCTTTAGAATCTCTGTTACAACCAGCAGCTCTCATTAGAGTCTAATGTTACAACCAGCAGCTCTCTTTATAATCTCTAATGTAACAACCAGCAGCTCTCATTAGAATCTCTGTTACAAGCAGCAGCTCTCATTAGAATTTCTGTTACAAGCAGCAGCTCTCATTAGAATCTCTGTTACAACCAGAAGCTCTCATTAGAATCTCTAATGTTACAACCAGCAGCTCTCATTAGAATATCTAATGTTACAATCAGCAGCTCTCATTAGAATCTCTAATGTTACAACCAGCAGCTCTCATTAGAATCTCTAATGTTACAACCAGAAG
The DNA here is from genome assembly GCF_965601325.2 of Salmo salar. NCBI lineage: Eukaryota > Metazoa > Chordata > Actinopteri > Salmoniformes > Salmonidae > Salmo > Salmo salar. The sequence continues at coordinate 1,724,937 of NW_027675356.1, forward strand.
CTCTCATTAGAATCTCTAATGTTATAACCAACAGCTCTCATTAGAATCTCTCTTACAACCAGCTGCTCTCATTAGAATCTCTGTTACAACCAGCAGCTCTCATTAGAATCTCTGTTACAACCAGCAGCTCTCATTAGAATCTCTGTTACAACCAGCAGATCTCATTAGAATCTCTGTTACAACCAGCAGATCTCATTAGAATCTCTGTTACAACCAGCAGCTCTCATTAGAATCTCTGTTACAACCAGCAGCTCTCATTAGAATCTCTAATGTTACAACCCGCAGCTCTCTTTAGAATCTCTGTTACAACCAGCAGCTCTCATTAGAGTCTCTAATGTTAAAACCAGCAGCTCTCATTATAATCTCTAATCGAACAACCAGCAGCTCTCATTACAATCTCTGTTACAACCAGCAGCTCTCATTAGAATCTCTGTTACAAGCAGCAGCTCTCATTAGAATCTCTGTTACAAGCAGCAGCTCTCATTAGAATCTCTGTTACCACCAGCAGCTCTCATTAGAATCTCTGTTACAACCAGCAGCTCTCATTAGAATCTCTGTTACAACCAGCAGCTCTCATTAGAATCTCTGTTACAACGAGCAGCTCTCATTAGAATCTCTGTTACAACCAGCAGCTCTCATTAGAATCTCTGTTACAACCAGCAGCTCTCATTAGAATCTCTAAGGTTACAACCAGCAGCTCTCATTAGAATCTCTAATGTTACAACCAGCAGCTCTCATTAGAATCTCTAATGTTACAACCAGCATCTCTCATTAGAATCTCTAATGTTACAACAAGCAGCTCTCATTAGAATCTCTAATGTTACAACCAGCAGCTCTCTTTAGAATCTCTGTTACAACCAGCAGCTCTCATTAGAGTCTAATGTTACAACCAGCAGCTCTCTTTATAATCTCTAATGTAACAACCAGCAGCTCTCATTAGAATCTCTGTTACAACCAGCAGCTCTCATTAGAATTTCTGTTACAAGCAGCAGCTCTCATTAGAATCTCTGTTACAACCAGCAGCTCTCATTAGAATCTCTAATGTTACAACCAGCAGCTCTCATTAGAATATCTAATGTTACAATCAGCAGCTCTCATTAGAATCTCTAATGTTACAACCAGCAGCTCTCATTAGAATCTCTAATGTTACAACCAGAAGCTCTCATTAGAATCTCTAATGTTATAACCAACAGCTCTCATTAGAATCTCTGTTACAACCAGCTGCTCTCATTAGAATCTCTGTTACAACCAGCAGCTCTCATTAGAATCTCTGTTACAACCAGCAGCTCTCATTAGAATCTCTGTTACAACCAGCAGCTCTCATTAGAATCTCTGTTACAACCAGCAGATCTCATTAGAAACTCTGTTACAACCAGCAGATCTCATTAGAATCTCTGTTACAACCAGCAGCTCTCATTAGAATATCTGTTACAACCAGCAGCTCTCATTAGAATCTCTAATGTTACAACCCGCAGCTCTCTTTAGAATCTCTGTTACAACCAGCAGCTCTCATTAGAGTCTCTAATGTTAAAACCAGCAGCTCTCATTATAATCTCTAATCGAACAACCAGCAGCTCTCATTACAATCTCTGTTACAACCAGCAGCTCTCATTAGAATCTCTGTTACAAGCAGCAGCTCTCATTAGAATCTCTGTTACAAGCAATAGCTCTCATTAGAATCTCTGTTACCACCAGCAGCTCTCATTAGAATCTCTGTTACAACCAGCAGCTCTCATTAGAATCTCTGTTACAACCAGCAGCTCTCATTAGAATCTCTGTTACAACGAGCAGCTCTCATTAGAATCTCTGTTACAACCAGCAGCTCTCATTAGAATCTCTGTTACAACCAGCAGCTCTCATTAGAATCTCTAAGGTTACAACCAGCAGCTCTCATTAGAATCTCTAATGTTACAACCAGCAACTCTCATTAGAATCTCTAATGTTACAACCAGCATCTCTCATTAGAATCTCTAATGTTACAACCAGCAGCTCTCATTAGAATCTCTGTTACAACCAGCAGCTCTCATTAGAATCTCTGTTACAACCAGCAGCTCTCAATAGAATCTCTGTTACAACCAGCAGCTCTCATTAGAATCTCTAATGTTACAACAAGCAGCTCTCTTTAGAATCTCTGTTACAACCAGCAGCTCTCATTAGAGGCTAATGTTACAACCAGCAGCTCTCATTATAATCTCTAATGTAACAACCAGCAGCTCTCATTAGAATCTCTGTTACAAGCAGCAGCTCTCATTAGAATCTCTGTTACAAGCAGCAGCTCTCATTAGAATCTCTAATGTTACAACCAGCAGCTCTCATTAGAATCTCTAATGTTACAACCAGCATCTCTCATTAGAATCCCTAATGTTACAACCAGCAGCTCTCATTAGAATCTCTGTTACAACCAGCAGCTCTCATTAGAATCTCTGTTACAACCAGCAGCTCTCAATAGAATCTCTGTTACAACCAGCAGCTCTCATTAGAATCTCTAATGTTACAACAAGCAGCTCTCATTAGAATCTCTAATGTTACAATCAGCAGCTCTCTTTAGAATCTCTGTTACAACCAGCAGCTCTCAGTAGAATCTAATGTTACAACCAGCAGCTCTCATTTTAATCTCTAATGTAACAACCAGCAGCTCTCATTAGAATCTCTGTTACAAGCAGCAGCTCTCATTAGAATCTCTGTTACAAGCAGCAGCTCTCATTAGAATCTCTGTTACAACCAGCAGCTCTCATTAGAATCTCTGTTACAACCAGCAGCTCTCATTAGAATCTCTGTTACAACCAGCAGCTCTCAATAGAATCTCTGTTACAACCAGCAGCTCTCATTAGAATCTCTAATGTTACAACCAGCAGCTCTCATTAGAATCTCTGTTACCACCAGCAGCTCTCATTAGAATCTCTGTTACAACCAGCAGCTCTCATTAGAATCTCTGTTACAACCAGCAGCTCTCATTAGAATCTCTGTTACAACGAGCAGCTCTCATTAGAATCTCTGTTACAACCAGCAGCTCTCATTAGAATCTCTGTTACAACCAGCAGCTCTCATTAGAATCTCTAAGGTTACAACCAGCAGCTCTCATTAGAATCTCTAATGTTACAACCAGCAGCTCTCATTAGAATCTCTAATGTTACAACCAGCATCTCTCATTAGAATCTCTGATGTTACAACAAGCAGCTCTCATTAGAATCTCTAATGTTACAACCAGAAGCTCTCTTTAGAATCTCTGTTACAACCAGCAGCTCTCATTAGAGTCTAATGTTACAACCAGCAGCTCTCTTTATAATCTCTAATGTAACAACCAGCAGCTCTCATTAGAATCTCTGTTACAAGCAGCAGCTCTCATTAGAATTTCTGTTACAAGCAGCAGCTCTCATTAGAATCTCTGTTACAACCAGCAGCTCTCATTAGAATCTCTAATGTTACAACCAGCAGCTCTCATTAGAATATCTAATGTTACAATCAGCAGCTCTCATTAGAATCTCTAATGTTACAACCAGCAGCTCTCATTAGAATCTCTAATGTTACAACCAGAAGCTCTCATTAGAATCTCTAATGTTATAACCAACAGCTCTCATTAGAATCTCTGTTACAACCAGCTGCTCTCATTAGAATCTCTGTTACAACCAGCAGCTCTCATTAGAATTTCTGTTACAACCAGCAGCTCTCATTAGAATCTCTGTTACAACCAGCAGCTCTCATTAGAATCTCTGTTACAACCAGCAGATCTCATTAGAATCTCTGTTACAACCAGCAGATCTCATTAGAATCTCTGTTACAACCAGCAGCTCTCATTAGAATCTCTGTTACAACCAGCAGCTCTCATTAGAATCTCTAATGTTACAACCAGCAGCTCTCATTAGAATCTCTAATGTTACAACCAGCAGCTCTCATTAGAATCTCTGTTACAACCAGCAGCTCTCATTACAATCTCTGTTACAACCAGCAGCTCTCATTAGAATCTCTGTTACAACCAGCAGCTCTCAATAGAATCTCTGTTACAACCAGCAGCTCTCATTAGAATCTCTAATGTTACAACAAGCAGCTCTCATTAGAATCTCTAATGTTACAACCAGCAGCTCTCTTTAGAATCTCTGTTACAACCAGCAGCTCTCATTAGAGTCTAATGTTACAACCAGCAGCTCTCTTTATAATCTCTAATGTAACAACCAGCAGCTCTCATTAGAATCTCTGTTACAAGCAGCAGCTCTCATTAGAATTTCTGTTACAAGCAGCAGCTCTCATTAGAATCTCTGTTACAACCAGAAGCTCTCATTAGAATCTCTAATGTTACAACCAGCAGCTCTCATTAGAATATCTAATGTTACAATCAGCAGCTCTCATTAGAATCTCTAATGTTACAACCAGCAGCTCTCATTAGAATCTCTAATGTTACAACCAGAAGCTCTCATTAGAATCTCTAATGTTATAACCAACAGCTCTCATTAGAATCTCTCTTACAACCAGCTGCTCTCATTAGAATCTCTGTTACAACCAGCAGCTCTCATTAGAATCTCTGTTACAACCAGCAGCTCTCATTAGAATCTCTGTTACAACCAGCAGATCTCATTAGAATCTCTGTTACAACCAGCAGATCTCATTAGAATCTCTGTTACAACCAGCAGCTCTCATTAGAATCTCTGTTACAACCAGCAGCTCTCATTAGAATCTCTAATGTTACAACCCGCAGCTCTCTTTAGAATCTCTGTTACAACCAGCAGCTCTCATTAGAGTCTCTAATGTTAAAACCAGCAGCTCTCATTATAATCTCTAATCGAACAACCAGCAGCTCTCATTACAATCTCTGTTACAACCAGCAGCTCTCATTAGAATCTCTGTTACAAGCAGCAGCTCTCATTAGAATCTCTGTTACAAGCAACAGCTCTCATTAGAATCTCTGTTACCACCAGCAGCTCTCATTAGAATCTCTGTTACAACCAGCAGCTCTCATTAGAATCTCTGTTACAACCAGCAGCTCTCATTAGAATCTCTGTTACAACGAGCAGCTCTCATTAGAATCTCTGTTACAACCAGCAGCTCTCATTAGAATCTCTGTTACAACCAGCAGCTCTCATTAGAATCTCTAAGGTTACAACCAGCAGCTCTCATTAGAATCTCTAATGTTACAACCAGCAGCTCTCATTAGAATCTCTAATGTTACAACCAGCATCTCTCATTAGAATCTCTAATGTTACAACAAGCAGCTCTCATTAGAATCTCTAATGTTACAACCAGCAGCTCTCTTTAGAATCTCTGTTACAACCAGCAGCTCTCATTAGAGTCTAATGTTACAACCAGCAGCTCTCTTTATAATCTCTAATGTAACAACCAGCAGCTCTCATTAGAATCTCTGTTACAAGCAGCAGCTCTCATTAGAATTTCTGTTACAAGCAGCAGCTCTCATTAGAATCTCTGTTACAACCAGCAGCTCTCATTAGAATCTCTAATGTTACAACCAGCAGCTCTCATTAGAATATCTAATGTTACAATCAGCAGCTCTCATTAGAATCTCTAATGTTACAACCAGCAGCTCTCATTAGAATCTCTAATGTTACAACCAGAAGCTCTCATTAGAATCTCTAATGTTATAACCAACAGCTCTCATTAGAATCTCTGTTACAACCAGCTGCTCTCATTAGAATCTCTGTTACAACCAGCAGCTCTCATTAGAATCTCTGTTACAACCAGCAGCTCTCATTAGAATCTCTGTTACAACCAGCAGCTCTCATTAGAATCTCTGTTACAACCAGCAGATCTCATTAGAAACTCTGTTACAACCAGCAGATCTCATTAGAATCTCTGTTACAACCAGCAGCTCTCATTAGAATATCTGTTACAACCAGCAGCTCTCATTAGAATCTCTAATGTTACAACCCGCAGCTCTCTTTAGAATCTCTGTTACAACCAGCAGCTCTCATTAGAGTCTCTAATGTTAAAACCAGCAGCTCTCATTATAATCTCTAATCGAACAACCAGCAGCTCTCATTACAATCTCTGTTACAACCAGCAGCTCTCATTAGAATCTCTGTTACAAGCAGCAGCTCTCATTAGAATCTCTGTTACAAGCAATAGCTCTCATTAGAATCTCTGTTACCACCAGCAGCTCTCATTAGAATCTCTGTTACAACCAGCAGCTCTCATTAGAATCTCTGTTACAACCAGCAGCTCTCATTAGAATCTCTGTTACAACGAGCAGCTCTCATTAGAATCTCTGTTACAACCAGCAGCTCTCATTAGAATCTCTGTTACAACCAGCAGCTCTCATTAGAATCTCTAAGGTTACAACCAGCAGCTCTCATTAGAATCTCTAATGTTACAACCAGCAACTCTCATTAGAATCTCTAATGTTACAACCAGCATCTCTCATTAGAATCTCTAATGTTACAACCAGCAGCTCTCATTAGAATCTCTGTTACAACCAGCAGCTCTCATTAGAATCTCTGTTACAACCAGCAGCTCTCAATAGAATCTCTGTTACAACCAGCAGCTCTCATTAGAATCTCTAATGTTACAACAAGCAGCTCTCATTAGAATCTCTAATGTTACAACCAGCAGCTCTCTTTAGAATCTCTGTTACAACCAGCAGCTCTCATTAGAGTCTAATGTTACAACCAGCAGCTCTCATTATAATCTCTAATGTAACAACCAGCAGCTCTCATTAGAATCTCTGTTACAAGCAGCAGCTCTCATTAGAATCTCTGTTACAAGCAGCAGCTCTCATTAGAATCTCTAATGTTACAACCAGCAGCTCTCATTAGAATCTCTAATGTTACAACCAGCATCTCTCATTAGAATCCCTAATGTTACAACCAGCAGCTCTCATTAGAATCTCTGTTACAACCAGCAGCTCTCATTAGAATCTCTGTTACAACCAGCAGCTCTCAATAGAATCTCTGTTACAACCAGCAGCTCTCATTAGAATCTCTAATGTTACAACAAGCAGCTCTCATTAGAATCTCTAATGTTACAACCAGCAGCTCTCTTTAGAATCTCTGTTACAACCAGCAGCTCTCAGTAGAATCTAATGTTACAACCAGCAGCTCTCATTTTAATCTCTAATGTAACAACCAGCAGCTCTCATTAGAATCTCTGTTACAAGCAGCAGCTCTCATTAGAATCTCTGTTACAAGCAGCAGCTCTCATTAGAATCTCTGTTACAACCAGCAGCTCTCATTAGAATCTCTGTTACAACCAGCAGCTCTCATTAGAATCTCTGTTACAACCAGCAGCTCTCATTAGAATCTCTGTTACAACCAGCAGCTCTCAATAGAATCTCTGTTACAACCAGCAGCTCTCATTAGAATCTCTAATGTTACAACCAGCAGCTCTCATTAGAATCTCTAATGTTACAACCAGCAGCTCTCATTAGAATCTCTAATGTTACAACCAGCAGCTCTCATTAGAATCTCTGTTACAACCAGCAGCTCTCATTAGAATCTCTGTTACAACCAGCAGCTCTCATTAGAATATCTGTTACAACCAGCAGCTCTCAATAGAATCTATGTTACAACCAGCAGCTCTCATTAGAATCTCTAATGTTACAACAAGCAGCTCTCATTAGAATCTCTAATGTTACAACCAGCAGCTCTCTTTAGAATCTCTGTTACAACCAGCAGCTCTCATTAGAGTCTAATGTTACAACCAGCAGCTCTCATTATAATCTCTAATGTAACAACCAGCAGCTCTCATTAGAATCTCTGTTACAAGCAGCAGCTCTCATTAGAATCTCTGTTACAAGCAGCAGCTCTCATTAGAATCTCTGTTACAACCAGCAGCTCTCATTAGAGTCTCTAATGTTACAACCAGCAGCTCTCATTATAATCTCTAATGTAACAAGCAGCAGCTCTCATTAGAATCTCTGTTACAAGCAGCAGCTCTCATTAGAATCTCTGTTACAAGCAGCAGCTCTCATTAGAATCTCTGTTACAACCAGCAGCTCTCATTAGAATCTCTAATGTTACAACCAGCAGCTCTCATTAGAATATCTAATGTTACAATCAGCAGCTCTCATTAGAATCTCTAATGTTACAACCAGCAGCTCTCATTAGAATCTCTAATGTTACAACCAGAAGCTCTCATTAGAATCTCTAATGTTATAACCAACAGCTCTCATTAGAATCTCTGTTACAACCAGCAGCTCTCATTACAATCTCTAATGTTACAACCAGCAGCTCTCATTAGAATCTCTGTTACAACCAGCAGCTCTCATTAGAATATCTGTTTCAACCAGCAGCTCTCATTAGAATCTCTGTTACAACCAGCAGATCTCATTAGAATCTCTGTTACAACCAGCAGATCTCATTAGAATCTCTGTTACAACCAGCAGCTCTCATTATAATCTCTGTTACAACCAGCAGCTCTCATTAGAATCTCTAATGTTACAACCCGCAGCTCTCTTTAGAATCTCTGTTACAACCAGCAGCTCTCATTAGAGTCTCTAATGTTAAAACCAGCAGCTCTCATTATAATCTCTAATCGAACAACCAGCAGCTCTCATTACAATCTCTGTTACAACCAGCAGCTCTCATTAGAATCTCTGTTACAAGCAGCAGCTCTCATTAGAATCTCTGTTACAAGCAGCAGCTCTCATTAGAATCTCTGTTACAACCAGCAGCTCTCATTCGAATCTCTGTTACAACCAGCAGCTCTCATTAGAATCTCTGTTACAACCAGCAGCTCTCATTAGAATCTCTGTTACAACCAGCAGCTCTCATTAGAATCTCTGTTACAACCAGCAGCTCTCATTAGAATCTCTGTTACAACCAGCAGCTCTCATTAGAATCTCTAATGTTACAACCAGCAGCTCTCATTAGAATCTCTAATGTTACAACCAGCAGCTCTCATTAGAATCTCTGTTACAACCAGCAGCTCTCATTACAATATCTAATGTTATAACCAGCAGCTCTCATTAGAATCTCTGTTACAACCAGCAGCTCGCATTAGAATATCTAATGTGACAACGAGCAGCTCTCATTAGAATATCTAATGTTACAACCAGCAGCTCTCATTAGAATCTGTAATGTTACAACCAGCAGCTCTCATTAGAATCTCTGTTACAACCAGCAGCTCTCATTAGAATCTCTGTTACAACCAGCAGCTCTCATTAGAATCTCTGTTACAACCAGCAGCTCTCAATAGAATCTCTGTTACAACCAGCAGCTCTCATTAGAATCTCTAATGTTACAACAAGCAGCTCTCATTAGAATCTCTAATGTTACAACCAGCAGCTCTCTTTAGAATCTCTGTTACAACCAGCAGCTCTCATTAGAGTAAAATGTTACAACCAGCAGCTCTCATTATAATCTCTAATGTAACAAGCAGCAGCTCTCATTAGAATCTCTGTTACAACCAGCAGCTCTCATTACAATCTCTGTTACAACCAGCAGCTCTCATTAGAATCTCTGTTACAACCAGCAGCTCTCAATAGAATCTCTGTTACAACCAGCAGCTCTCATTAGAATCTCTAATGTTACAACAAGCAGCTCTCATTAGAATCTCTAATGTTACAACCAGCAGCTCTCTTTAGAATCTCTGTTACAACCAGCATTTCTCATTAGAGTCTAATGTTACAACCAGCAGCTCTCTTTATATTCTCTAATGTAACAACCAGCAGCTCTCATTAGAATCTCTGTTACAAGCAGCAGCTCTCATTAGAATTTCTGTTACAAGCAGCAGCTCTCATTAGAATCTCTGTTACAACCAGAAGCTCTCATTAGAATCTCTAATGTTACAACCAGCAGCTCTCATTAGAATATCTAATGTTACAATCAGCAGCTCTCATTAGAATCTCTAATGTTACAACCAGCAGCTCTCATTAGAATCTCTAATGTTACAACCAGAAGCTCTCATTAGAATCTCTAATGTTATAACCAACAGCTCTCATTAGAATCTCTCTTACAACCAGCTGCTCTCATTAGAATCTCTGTTACAACCAGCAGCTCTCATTAGAATCTCTGTTACAACCAGCAGATCTCATTAGAATCTCTGTTACAACCAGCAGATCTCATTAGAATCTCTGTTACAACCAGCAGCTCTCATTAGAATCTCTGTTACAACCAGCAGCTCTCATTAGAATCTCTAATGTTACAACCCGCAGCTCTCTTTAGAATCTCTGTTACAACCAGCAGCTCTCATTAGAGTCTCTAATGTTAAAACCAGCAGCTCTCATTATAATCTCTAATCGAACAACCAGCAGCTCTCATTACAATCTCTGTTACAACCAGCAGCTCTCATTAGAATCTCTGTTACAAGCAGCAGCTCTCATTAGAATCTCTGTTACAAGCAGCAGCTCTCATTAGAATCTCTGTTACCACCAGCAGCTCTCATTAGAATCTCTGTTACAACCAGCAGCTCTCATTAGAATCTCTGTTACAACGAGCAGCTCTCATTAGAATCTCTGTTACAACCAGCAGCTCTCATTAGAATCTCTGTTACAACCAGCAGCTCTCATTAGAATCTCTAAGGTTACAACCAGCAGCTCTCATTAGAATCTCTAATGTTACAACCAGCAACTCTCATTAGAATCTCTAATGTTACAACCAGCATCTCTCATTAGAATCTCTAATGTTACAACCAGCAGCTCTCATTAGAATCTCTGTTACAACCAGCAGCTCTCATTAGAATCTCTGTTACAACCAGCAGCTCTCAATAGAATCTCTGTTACAACCAGCAGCTCTCATTAGAATCTCTAATGTTACAACAAGCAGCTCTCATTAGAATCTCTAATGTTACAACCAGCAGCTCTCTTTAGAATCTCTGTTACAACCAGCAGCTCTCATTAGAGTCTAATGTTACAACCAGCAGCTCTCATTATAATCTCTAATGTAACAACCAGCAGCTCTCATTAGAATCTCTGTTACAAGCAGCAGCTCTCATTAGAATCTCTGTTACAAGCAGCAGCTCTCATTAGAATCTCTAATGTTACAACCAGCAGCTCTCATTAGAATCTCTAATGTTACAACCAGCATCTCTCATTAGAATCCCTAATGTTACAACCAGCAGCTCTCATTAGAATCTCTGTTACAACCAGCAGCTCTCATTAGAATCTCTGTTACAACCAGCAGCTCTCAATAGAATCTCTGTTACAACCAGCAGCTCTCATTAGAATCTCTAATGTTACAACAAGCAGCTCTCATTAGAATCTCTAATGTTACAACCAGCAGCTCTCTTTAGAATCTCTGTTACAACCAGCAGCTCTCAGTAGAATCTAATGTTACAACCAGCAGCTCTCATTTTAATCTCTAATGTAACAACCAGCAGCTCTCATTAGAATCTCTGTTACAAGCAGCAGCTCTCATTAGAATCTCTGTTACAAGCAGCAGCTCTCATTAGAATCTCTGTTACAACCAGCAGCTCTCATTAGAATCTCTGTTACAACCAGCAGCTCTCATTAGAATCTCTGTTACAACCAGCAGCTCTCATTAGAATCTCTGTTACAACCAGCAGCTCTCAATAGAATCTCTGTTACAACCAGCAGCTCTCATTAGAATCTCTAATGTTACAACCAGCAGCTCTCATTAGAATCTCTAATGTTACAACCAGCAGCTCTCATTAGAATCTCTAATGTTACAACCAGCAGCTCTCATTAGAATCTCTGTTACAACCAGCAGCTCTCATTAGAATCTCTGTTACAACCAGCAGCTCTCATTAGAATATCTGTTACAACCAGCAGCTCTCAATAGAATCTATGTTACAACCAGCAGCTCTCATTAGAATCTCTAATGTTACAACAAGCAGCTCTCATTAGAATCTCTAATGTTACAACCAGCAGCTCTCTTTAGAATCTCTGTTACAACCAGCAGCTCTCATTAGAGTCTAATGTTACAACCAGCAGCTCTCATTATAATCTCTAATGTAACAACCAGCAGCTCTCATTAGAATCTCTGTTACAAGCAGCAGCTCTCATTAGAATCTCTGTTACAAGCAGCAGCTCTCATTAGAATCTCTGTTACAACCAGCAGCTCTCATTAGAGTCTCTAATGTTACAACCAGCAGCTCTCATTATAATCTCTAATGTAACAAGCAGCAGCTCTCATTAGAATCTCTGTTACAAGCAGCAGCTCTCATTAGAATCTCTGTTACAAGCAGCAGCTCTCATTAGAATCTCTGTTACAACCAGCAGCTCTCATTAGAATCTCTAATGTTACAACCAGCAGCTCTCATTAGAATATCTAATGTTACAATCAGCAGCTCTCATTAGAATCTCTAATGTTACAACCAGCAGCTCTCATTAGAATCTCTAATGTTACAACCAGAAGCTCTCATTAGAATCTCTAATGTTATAACCAACAGCTCTCATTAGAATCTCTGTTACAACCAGCAGCTCTCATTACAATCTCTAATGTTACAACCAGCAGCTCTCATTAGAATCTCTGTTACAACCAGCAGCTCTCATTAGAATATCTGTTTCAACCAGCAGCTCTCATTAGAATCTCTGTTACAACCAGCAGATCTCATTAGAATCTCTGTTACAACCAGCAGATCTCATTAGAATCTCTGTTACAACCAGCAGCTCTCATTATAATCTCTGTTACAACCAGCAGCTCTCATTAGAATCTCTAATGTTACAACCCGCAGCTCTCTTTAGAATCTCTGTTACAACCAGCAGCTCTCATTAGAGTCTCTAATGTTAAAACCAGCAGCTCTCATTATAATCTCTAATCGAACAACCAGCAGCTCTCATTACAATCTCTGTTACAACCAGCAGCTCTCATTAGAATCTCTGTTACAAGCAGCAGCTCTCATTAGAATCTCTGTTACAAGCAGCAGCTCTCATTAGTATCTCTGTTACAACCAGCAGCTCTCATTCGAATCTCTGTTACAACCAGCAGCTCTCATTAGAATCTCTGTTACAACCAGCAGCTCTCATTAGAATCTCTGTTACAACCAGCAGCTCTCATTAGAATCTCTGTTACAACCAGCAGCTCTCATTAGAATCTCTGTTACAACCAGCAGCTCTCATTAGAATCTCTAATGTTACAACCAGCAGCTCTCATTAGAATCTCTAATGTTACAACCAGCAGCTCTCATTAGAATCTCTGTTACAACCAGCAGCTCTCATTACAATATCTAATGTTATAACCAGCAGCTCTCATTAGAATCTCTGTTACAACCAGCAGCTCGCATTAGAATATCTAATGTGACAACGAGCAGCTCTCATTAGAATATCTAATGTTACAACCAGCAGCTCTCATTAGAATCTGTAATGTTACAACCAGCAGCTCTCATTAGAATCTCTGTTACAACCAGCAGCTCTCATTAGAATCTCTGTTACAACCAGCAGCTCTCATTAGAATCTCTGTTACAACCAGCAGCTCTCAATAGAATCTCTGTTACAACCAGCAGCTCTCATTAGAATCTCTAATGTTACAACAAGCAGCTCTCATTAGAATCTCTAATGTTACAACCAGCAGCTCTCTTTAGAATCTCTGTTACAACCAGCAGCTCTCATTAGAGTAAAATGTTACAACCAGCAGCTCTCATTATAATCTCTAATGTAACAAGCAGCAGCTCTCATTAGAATCTCTGTTACAACCAGCAGCTCTCATTACAATCTCTGTTACAACCAGCAGCTCTCATTAGAATCTCTGTTACAACCAGCAGCTCTCAATAGAATCTCTGTTACAACCAGCAGCTCTCATTAGAATCTCTAATGTTACAACAAGCAGCTCTCATTAGAATCTCTAATGTTACAACCAGCAGCTCTCTTTAGAATCTCTGTTACAACCAGCATTTCTCATTAGAGTCTAATGTTACAACCAGCAGCTCTCTTTATATTCTCTAATGTAACAACCAGCAGCTCTCATTAGAATCTCTGTTACAAGCAGCAGCTCTCATTAGAATTTCTGTTACAAGCAGCAGCTCTCATTAGAATCTCTGTTACAACCAGAAGCTCTCATTAGAATCTCTAATGTTACAACCAGCAGCTCTCATTAGAATATCTAATGTTACAATCAGCAGCTCTCATTAGAATCTCTAATGTTACAACCAGCAGCTCTCATTAGAATCTCTAATGTTACAACCAGAAGCTCTCATTAGAATCTCTAATGTTATAACCAACAGCTCTCATTAGAATCTCTCTTACAACCAGCTGCTCTCATTAGAATCTCTGTTACAACCAGCAGCTCTCATTAGAATCTCTGTTACAACCAGCAGATCTCATTAGAATCTCTGTTACAACCAGCAGATCTCATTAGAATCTCTGTTACAACCAGCAGCTCTCATTAGAATCTCTGTTACAACCAGCAGCTCTCATTAGAATCTCTAATGTTACAACCCGCAGCTCTCTTTAGAATCTCTGTTACAACCAGCAGCTCTCATTAGAGTCTCTAATGTTAAAACCAGCAGCTCTCATTATAATCTCTAATCGAACAACCAGCAGCTCTCATTACAATCTCTGTTACAACCAGCAGCTCTCATTAGAATCTCTGTTACAAGCAGCAGCTCTCATTAGAATCTCTGTTACAAGCAGCAGCTCTCATTAGAATCTCTGTTACCACCAGCAGCTCTCATTAGAATCTCTGTTACAACCAGCAGCTCTCATTAGAATCTCTGTTACAACCAGCAGCTCTCATTAGAATCTCTGTTACAACGAGCAGCTCTCATTAGAATCTCTGTTACAACCAGCAGCTCTCATTAGAATCTCTGTTACAACCAGCAGCTCTCATTAGAATCTCTAAGGTTACAACCAGCAGCTCTCATTAGAATCTCTAATGTTACAACCAGCAGCTCTCATTAGAATCTCTAATGTTACAACCAGCATCTCTCATTAGAATATCTAATGTTACAACAAGCAGCTCTCATTAGAATCTCTAATGTTACAACCAGAAGCTCTCTTTAGAATCTCTGTTACAACCAGCAGCTCTCATTAGAGTCTAATGTTACAACCAGCAGCTCTCTTTATAATCTCTAATGTAACAACCAGCAGCTCTCATTAGAATCTCTGTTACAAGCAGCAGCTCTCATTAGAATTTCTGTTACAAGCAGCAGCTCTCATTAGAATCTCTGTTACAACCAGCAGCTCTCATTAGAATCTCTAATGTTACAACCAGCAGCTCTCATTAGAATATCTAATGTTACAATCAGCAGCTCTCATTAGAATCTCTAATGTTACAACCAGCAGCTCTCATTAGAATCTCTAATGTTACAACCAGAAGCTCTCATTAGAATCTCTAATGTTATAACCAACAGCTCTCATTAGAATCTCTGTTACAACCAGCTGCTCTCATTAGAATCTCTGTTACAACCAGCAGCTCTCATTAGAATTTCTGTTACAACCAGCAGCTCTCATTAGAATCTCTGTTACAACCAGCAGCTCTCATTAGAATCTCTGTTACAACCAGCAGATCTCATTAGAATCTCTGTTACAACCAGCAGATCTCATTAGAATCTCTGTTACAACCAGCAGCTCTCATTAGAATCTCTGTTACAACCAGCAGCTCTCATTAGAATCTCTAATGTTACAACCAGCAGCTCTCATTAGAATCTCTAATGTTACAACCAGCAGCTCTCATTAGAATCTCTGTTACAACCAGCAGCTCTCATTACAATCTCTGTTACAACCAGCAGCTCTCATTAGAATCTCTGTTACAACCAGCAGCTCTCAATAGAATCTCTGTTACAACCAGCAGCTCTCATTAGAAACTCTAATGTTACAACAAGCAGCTCTCATTAGAATCTCTAATGTTACAACCAGCAGCTCTCTTTAGAATCTCTGTTACAACCAGCAGCTCTCATTAGAGTCTAATGTTACAACCAGCAGCTCTCTTTAAAATCTCTAATGTAACAACCAGCAGCTCTCATTAGAATCTCTGTTACAAGCAGCAGCTCTCATTAGAATTTCTGTTACAAGCAGCAGCTCTCATTAGAATCTCTGTTACAACCAGAAGCTCTCATTAGAATCTCTAATGTTACAACCAGCAGCTCTCATTAGAATATCTAATGTTACAATCAGCAGCTCTCATTAGAATCTCTAATGTTACAACCAGCAGCTCTCATTAGAATCTCTAATGTTACAACCAGAAGCTCTCATTAGAATCTCTAATGTTATAACCAACAGCTCTCATTAGAATCTCTCTTACAACCAGCTGCTCTCATTAGAATCTCTGTTACAACCAGCAGCTCTCATTGGAATCTCTGTTACAACCAGCAGCTCTCATTAGAATCTCTGTTACAACCAGCAGATCTCATTAGAATCTCTGTTACAACCAGCAGCTCTCATTAGAATCTCTGTTACAACCAGCAGCTCTCATTAGAATCTCTAATGTTACAACCCGCAGCTCTCTTTAGAATCTCTGTTACAACCAGCAGCTCTCATTAGAGTCTCTAATGTTAAAACCAGCAGCTCTCATTATAATCTCTAATCGAACAACCAGCAGCTCTCATTACAATCTCTGTTACAACCAGCAGCTCTCATTAGAATCTCTGTTACAAGCAGCAGCTCTCATTAGAATCTCTGTTACAAGCAGCAGCTCTCATTAGAATCTCTGTTACCACCAGCAGCTCTCATTAGAATCTCTGTTACAACCAGCAGCTCTCATTAGAATCTCTGTTACAACCAGCAGCTCTCATTAGAATCTCTGTTACAACGAGCAGCTCTCATTAGAATCTCTGTTACAACCAGCAGCTCTCATTAGAATCTCTGTTACAACCAGCAGCTCTCATTAGAATCTCTAAGGTTACAACCAGCAGCTCTCATTAGAATCTCTAATGTTACAACCAGCAGCTCTCATTAGAATCTCTAATGTTACAACCAGCATCTCTCATTAGAATCTCTAATGTTACAACAAGCAGCTCTCATTAGAATCTCTAATGTTACAACCAGCAGCTCTCTTTAGAATCTCTGTTACAACCAGCAGCTCTCATTAGAGTCTAATGTTACAACCAGCAGCTCTCTTTATAATCTCTAATGTAACAACCAGCAGCTCTCATTAGAATCTCTGTTACAAGCAGCAGCTCTCATTAGAATTTCTGTTACAAGCAGCAGCTCTCATTAGAATCTCTGTTACAACCAGCAGCTCTCATTAGAATCTCTAATGTTACAACCAGCAGCTCTCATTAGAATATCTAATGTTACAATCAGCAGCTCTCATTAGAATCTCTAATGTTACAACCAGCAGCTCTCATTAGAATCTCTAATGTTACAACCAGAAGCTCTCATTAGAATCTCTAATGTTATAACCAACAGCTCTCATTAGAATCTCTGTTACAACCAGCTGCTCTCATTAGAATCTCTTTTACAACCAGCAGCTCTCATTAGAATCTCTGTTACAACCAGCAGCTCTCATTAGAATCTCTGTTACAACCAGCAGCTCTCATTAGAATCTCTGTTACAACCAGCAGCTCTCATTAGAATCTCTGTTACAACCAGCAGCTCTCATTAGAATCTCTAATGTTACAACCAGCAGCTCTCATTAGAATCTCTAATGTTACAACCAGCAGCTCTCATTAGAATCTCTGTTACAACCAGCAGCTCTCATTACAATCTCTGTTACAACCAGCAGCTCTCATTAGAATCTCTGTTACAACCAGCAGCTCTCAATAGAATCTCTGTTACAACCAGCAGCTCTCATTAGAAACTCTAATGTTACAACAAGCAGCTCTCATTAGAATCTCTAATGTTACAACCAGCAGCTCTCTTTAGAATCTCTGTTACAACCAGCAGCTCTCATTAGAGTCTAATGTTACAACCAGCAGCTCTCTTTAAAATCTCTAATGTAACAACCAGCAGCTCTCATTAGAATCTCTGTTACAAGCAGCAGCTCTCATTAGAATTTCTGTTACAAGCAGCAGCTCTCATTAGAATCTCTGTTACAACCAGAAGCTCTCATTAGAATCTCTAATGTTACAACCAGCAGCTCTCATTAGAATATCTAATGTTACAATCAGCAGCTCTCATTAGAATCTCTAATGTTACAACCAGCAGCTCTCATTAGAATCTCTAATGTTACAACCAGAAGCTCTCATTAGAATCTCTAATGTTATAACCAACAGCTCTCATTAGAATCTCTCTTACAACCAGCTGCTCTCATTAGAATCTCTGTTACAACCAGCAGCTCTCATTAGAATCTCTGTTACAACCAGCAGCTCTCATTAGAATCTCTGTTACAACCAGCAGATCTCATTAGAATCTCTGTTACAACCAGCAGATCTCATTAGAATCTCTGTTACAACCAGCAGCTCTCATTAGAATCTCTGTTACAACCAGCAGCTCTCATTAGAATCTCTAATGTTACAACCCGCAGCTCTCTTTAGAATCTCTGTTACAACCAGCAGCTCTCATTAGAGTCTCTAATGTTAAAACCAGCAGCTCTCATTATAATCTCTAATCGAACAACCAGCAGCTCTCATTACAATCTCTGTTACAACCAGCAGCTCTCATTAGAATCTCTGTTACAAGCAGCAGCTCTCATTAGAATCTCTGTTACAAGCAGCAGCTCTCATTAGAATCTCTGTTACCACCAGCAGCTCTCATTAGAATCTCTGTTACAACCAGCAGCTCTCATTAGAATCTCTGTTACAACCAGCAGCTCTCATTAGAATCTCTGTTACAACGAGCAGCTCTCATTAGAATCTCTGTTACAACCAGCAGCTCTCATTAGAATCTCTGTTACAACCAGCAGCTCTCATTAGAATCTCTAAGGTTACAACCAGCAGCTCTCATTAGAATCTCTAATGTTACAACCAGCAGCTCTCATTAGAATCTCTAATGTTACAACCAGCATCTCTCATTAGAATCTCTAATGTTACAACAAGCAGCTCTCATTAGAATCTCTAATGTTACAACCAGCAGCTCTCTTTAGAATCTCTGTTACAACCAGCAGCTCTCATTAGAGTCTAATGTTACAACCAGCAGCTCTCTTTATAATCTCTAATGTAACAACCAGCAGCTCTCATTAGAATCTCTGTTACAAGCAGCAGCTCTCATTAGAATTTCTGTTACAAGCAGCAGCTCTCATTAGAATCTCTGTTACAACCAGCAGCTCTCATTAGAATCTCTAATGTTACAACCAGCAGCTCTCATTAGAATATCTAATGTTACAATCAGCAGCTCTCATTAGAATCTCTAATGTTACAACCAGCAGCTCTCATTAGAATCTCTAATGTTACAACCAGAAGCTCTCATTAGAATCTCTAATGTTATAACCAACAGCTCTCATTAGAATCTCTGTTACAACCAGCTGCTCTCATTAGAATCTCTTTTACAACCAGCAGCTCTCATTAGAATCTCTGTTACAACCAGCAGCTCTCATTA
This sequence comes from Salmo salar, assembly GCF_965601325.2. Taxonomy (NCBI): domain Eukaryota; kingdom Metazoa; phylum Chordata; class Actinopteri; order Salmoniformes; family Salmonidae; genus Salmo; species Salmo salar. The sequence continues at coordinate 1,744,189 of NW_027675356.1, forward strand.
GAATCTCTGTTACAACCAGCAGCTCTCATTAGAATCTCTGTTACAACCAGCAGATCTCATTAGAATCTCTGTTACAACCAGCAGATCTCATTAGAATCTCTGTTACAACCAGCAGCTCTCATTAGAATATCTGTTACAACCAGCAGCTCTCATTAGAATCTCTAATGTTACAACCCGCAGCTCTCTTTAGAATCTCTGTTACAACCAGCAGCTCTCATTAGAGTCTCTAATGTTAAAACCAGCAGCTCTCATTATAATCTCTAATCGAACAACCAGCAGCTCTCATTACAATCTCTGTTACAACCAGCAGCTCTCATTAGAATCTCTGTTACAAGCAGCAGCTCTCATTAGAATCTCTGTTACAAGCAATAGCTCTCATTAGAATCTCTGTTACCACCAGCAGCTCTCATTAGAATCTCTGTTACAACCAGCAGCTCTCATTAGAATCTCTGTTACAACCAGCAGCTCTCATTAGAATCTCTGTTACAACGAGCAGCTCTCATTAGAATCTCTGTTACAACCAGCAGCTCTCATTAGAATCTCTGTTACAACCAGCAGCTCTCATTAGAATCTCTAAGGTTACAACCAGCAGCTCTCATTAGAATCTCTAATGTTACAACCAGCAGCTCTCATTAGAATCTCTAATGTTACAACCAGCATCTCTCATTAGAATCTCTAATGTTACAACCAGCAGCTCTCATTAGAATCTCTGTTACAACCAGCAGCTCTCATTAGAATCTCTGTTACAACCAGCAGCTCTCAATAGAATCTCTGTTACAACCAGCAGCTCTCATTAGAATCTCTAATGTTACAACAAGCAGCTCTCATTAGAATCTCTAATGTTACAACCAGCAGCTCTCTTTAGAATCTCTGTTACAACCAGCAGCTCTCATTAGAGTCTAATGTTACAACCAGCAGCTCTCATTATTATCTCTAATGTAACAACCAGCAGCTCTCATTAGAATCTCTGTTACAAGCAGCAGCTCTCATTAGAATCTATGTTACAAGCAGCAGCTCTCATTAGAATCTCTAATGTTACAACCAGCAGCTCTCATTAGAATCTCTAATGTTACAACCAGCATCTCTCATTAGAATCCCTCTGTTACAACCAGCAGCTCTCATTAGAATCTCTGTTACAACCAGCAGCTCTCATTAGAATCTCTGTTACAACCAGCAGCTCTCATTAGAATCTCTGTTACAACCAGCAGATCTCATTAGAATCTCTGTTACAACCAGCAGCTCTCATTAGAATCTCTGTTACAACCAGCAGCTCTCATTAGAATCTCTAATGTTACAACCCGCAGCTCTCTTTAGAATCTCTGTTACAACCAGCAGCTCTCATTAGAGTCTCTAATGTTAAAACCAGCAGCTCTCATTATAATCTCTAATCGAACAACCAGCAGCTCTCATTACAATCTCTGTTACAACCAGCAGCTCTCATTAGAATCTCTGTTACAAGCAGCAGCTCTCATTAGAATCTCTGTTACAAGCAGCAGCTCTCATTAGAATCTCTGTTACCACCAGCAGCTCTCATTAGAATCTCTGTTACAACCAGCAGCTCTCATTAGAATCTCTGTTACAACCAGCAGCTCTCATTAGAATCTCTGTTACAACGAGCAGCTCTCATTAGAATCTCTGTTACAACCAGCAGCTCTCATTAGAATCTCTGTTACAACCAGCAGCTCTCATTAGAATCTCTAAGGTTACAACCAGCAGCTCTCATTAGAATCTCTAATGTTACAACCAGCAGCTCTCATTAGAATCTCTAATGTTACAACCAGCATCTCTCATTAGAATCTCTAATGTTACAACAAGCAGCTCTCATTAGAATCTCTAATGTTACAACCAGCAGCTCTCTTTAGAATCTCTGTTACAACCAGCAGCTCTCATTAGAGTCTAATGTTACAACCAGCAGCTCTCATTTATAATCTCTAATGTAACAACCAGCAGCTCTCATTAGAATCTCTGTTACAAGCAGCAGCTCTCATTAGAATCTCTGTTACAAGCAGCAGCTCTCATTAGAATCTCTGTTACAACCAGCAGCTCTCATTAGAATCTCTAATGTTACAACCAGCAGCTCTCATTAGAATATCTAATGTTACAATCAGCAGCTCTCATTAGAATCTCTAATGTTACAACCAGCAGCTCTCATTAGAATCTCTAATGTTACAACCAGAAGCTCTCATTAGAATCTCTAATGTTATAACCAACAGCTCTCATTAGAATCTCTGTTACAACCAGCTGCTCTCATTAGAATCTCTTTTACAACCAGCAGCTCTCATTAGAATCTCTGTTACAACCAGCAGCTCTCATTAGAATCTCTGTTACAACCAGCAGCTCTCATTAGAATCTCTGTTACAACCAGCAGCTCTCATTAGAATCTCATGTTACAACCAGCAGCTCTCATTAGAATCTCTAATGTTACAACCAGCAGCTCTCATTAGAATCTCTAATGTTACAACCAGCAGCTCTCATTAGAATCTCTGTTACAACCAGCAGCTCTCATTAGAATCTCTGTTACAACCAGCAGCTCTCATTAGAATCTCTGTTACAACCAGCAGCTCTCAATAGAATCTCTGTTACAACCAGCAGCTCTCATTAGAATCTCTAATGTTACAACAAGCAGCTCTCATTAGAATCTCTAATGTTACAACCAGCAGCTCTCTTTAGAATCTCTGTTACAACCAGCAGCTCTCAGTAGAATCTAATGTTACAACCAGCAGCTCTCATTTTAATCTCTAATGTAACAACCAGCAGCTCTCATTAGAATCTCTGTTACAAGCAGCAGCTCTCATTAGAATCTCTGTTACAAAGCAGCAGCTCTCATTAGAATCTCTGTTACAACCAGCAGCTCTCATTAGAATCTCTGTTACAACCAGCAGCTCTCATTAGAATCTCTGTTACAACCAGCAGCTCTCATTAGAATCTCTGTTACAACCAGCAACTCTCAATAGAATCTCTGTTACAACCAGCAGCTCTCATTAGAATCTCTAATGTTACAACCAGCAGCTCTCATTAGAATATCTGTTACAACCAGCAGCTCTCAATAGAATCTATGTTACAACCAGCAGCTCTCATTAGAATCTCTAATGTTACAACAAGCAGCTCTCATTAGAATCTCTAATGTTACAACCAGCAGCTCTCTTTAGAATCTCTGTTACAACCAGCAGCTCTCATTAGAATCTCTAATGTTACAACCAGCAGCTCTCATTAGAATATCTAATGTTACAATCAGCAGCTCTCATTAGAATCTCTAATGTTACAACCAGCAGCTCTCATTAGAATCTCTAATGTTACAACCAGAAGCTCTCATTAGAATCTCTAATGTTATAACCAACAGCTCTCATTAGAATCTCTGTTACAACCAGCTGCTCTCATTAGAATCTCTTTTACAACCAGCAGCTCTCATTAGAATCTCTGTTACAACCAGCAGCTCTCATTAGAATCTCTGTTACAACCAGCAGCTCTCATTAGAATCTCTGTTACAACCAGCAGATCTCATTAGAATCTCTGTTACAACCAGCAGATCTCATTAGAATCTCTGTTACAACCAGCAGCTCTCATTAGAATATCTGTTACAACCAGCAGCTCTCATTAGAATCTCTAATGTTACAACCCGCAGCTCTCTTTAGAATCTCTGTTACAACCAGCAGCTCTCATTAGAGTCTCTAATGTTAAAACCAGCAGCTCTCATTATAATCTCTAATCGAACAACCAGCAGCTCTCATTACAATCTCTGTTACAACCAGCAGCTCTCATTAGAATCTCTGTTACAAGCAGCAGCTCTCATTAGAATCTCTGTTACAAGCAATAGCTCTCATTAGAATCTCTGTTACCACCAGCAGCTCTCATTAGAATCTCTGTTACAACCAGCAGCTCTCATTAGAATCTCTGTTACAACCAGCAGCTCTCATTAGAATCTCTGTTACAACGAGCAGCTCTCATTAGAATCTCTGTTACAACCAGCAGCTCTCATTAGAATCTCTGTTACAACCAGCAGCTCTCATTAGAATCTCTAAGGTTACAACCAGCAGCTCTCATTAGAATCTCTAATGTTACAACCAGCAGCTCTCATTAGAATCTCTAATGTTACAACCAGCATCTCTCATTAGAATCTCTAATGTTACAACCAGCAGCTCTCATTAGAATCTCTGTTACAACCAGCAGCTCTCATTAGAATCTCTGTTACAACCAGCAGCTCTCAATAGAATCTCTGTTACAACCAGCAGCTCTCATTAGAATCTCTAATGTTACAACAAGCAGCTCTCATTAGAATCTCTAATGTTACAACCAGCAGCTCTCTTTAGAATCTCTGTTACAACCAGCAGCTCTCATTAGAGTCTAATGTTACAACCAGCAGCTCTCATTATAATCTCTAATGTAACAACCAGCAGCTCTCATTAGAATCTCTGTTACAAGCAGCAGCTCTCATTAGAATCTCTGTTACAAGCAGCAGCTCTCATTAGAATCTCTAATGTTACAACCAGCAGCTCTCATTAGAATCTCTAATGTTACAACCAGCATCTCTCATTAGAATCCCTAATGTTACAACCAGCAGCTCTCATTAGAATCTCTGTTACAACCAGCAGCTCTCAATAGAATCTCTGTTACAACCAGCAGCTCTCATTAGAATCTCTAATGTTACAACAAGCAGCTCTCATTAGAATCTCTAATGTTACAACCAGCAGCTCTCTTTAGAATCTCTGTTACAACCAGCAGCTCTCAGTAGAATCTAATGTTACAACCAGCAGCTCTCATTTTAATCTCTAATGTAACAACCAGCAGCTCTCATTAGAATCTCTGTTACAAGCAGCAGCTCTCATTAGAATCTCTGTTACAAGCAGCAGCTCTCATTAGAATCTCTGTTACAACCAGCAGCTCTCATTAGAATCTCTGTTACAACCAGCAGCTCTCATTAGAATCTCTGTTACAACCAGCAGCTCTCATTAGAATCTCTGTTACAACCAGCAACTCTCAATAGAATCTCTGTTACAACCAGCAGCTCTCATTAGAATCTCTAATGTTACAACCAGCAGCTCTCATTAGAATCTCTAATGTTACAACCAGCAGCTCTCATTAGAATCTCTAATGTTACAACCAGCAGCTCTCATTAGAATCTCTGTTACAACCAGCAGCTCTCATTAGAATCTCTGTTACAACCAGCAGCTCTCATTAGAATATCTGTTACAACCAGCAGCTCTCAATAGAATCTATGTTACAACCAGCAGCTCTCATTAGAATCTCTAATGTTACAACAAGCAGCTCTCATTAGAATCTCTAATGTTACAACCAGCAGCTCTCTTTAGAATCTCTGTTACAACCAGCAGCTCTCATTAGAGTCTAATGTTACAACCACCAGCTCTCATTATAATCTCTAATGTAACAACCAGCAGCTCTCATTAGAATCTCTGTTACAAGCAGCAGCTCTCATTAGAATCTCTGTTACAAGCAGCAGCTCTCATTAGAATCTCTGTTACAACCAGCAGCTCTCATTAGAGTCTCTAATGTTACAACCAGCAGCTCTCATTATAATCTCTAATGTAACAAGCAGCAGCTCTCATTAGAATCTCTGTTACAAGCAGCAGCTCTCATTAGAATCTCTGTTACAAGCAGCAGCTCTCATTAGAATCTCTGTTACAACCAGCAGCTCTCATTAGAATCTCTAATGTTACAACCAGCAGCTCTCATTAGAATATCTAATGTTACAATCAGCAGCTCTCATTAGAATCTCTAATGTTACAACCAGCAGCTCTCATTAGAATCTCTAATGTTACAACCAGAAGCTCTCATTAGAATCTCTAATGTTATAACCAACAGCTCTCATTAGAATCTCTGTTACAACCAGCAGCTCTCATTACAATCTCTAATGTTACAACCAGCAGCTCTCATTAGAATCTCTGTTACAACCAGCAGCTCTCATTAGAATATCTGTTTCAACCAGCAGCTCTCATTAGAATCTCTGTTACAACCAGCAGATCTCATTAGAATCTCTGTTACAACCAGCAGATCTCATTAGAATCTCTGTTACAACCAGCAGCTCTCATTATAATCTCTGTTACAACCAGCAGCTCTCATTAGAATCTCTAATGTTACAACCCGCAGCTCTCTTTAGAATCTCTGTTACAACCAGCAGCTCTCATTAGAGTCTCTAATGTTAAAACCAGCAGCTCTCATTATAATCTCTAATCGAACAACCAGCAGCTCTCATTACAATCTCTGTTACAACCAGCAGCTCTCATTAGAATCTCTGTTACAAGCAGCAGCTCTCATTAGAATCTCTGTTACAAGCAGCAGCTCTCATTAGAATCTCTGTTACAACCAGCAGCTCTCATTCGAATCTCTGTTACAATCAGCAGCTCTCATTAGAATCTCTGTTACAACCAGCAGCTCTCATTAGAATCTCTGTTACAACCAGCAGCTCTCATTAGAATCTCTGTTACAACCAGCAGCTCTCATTAGAATCTCTGTTACAACCAGCAGCTCTCATTAGAATCTCTAATGTTACAACCAGCAGCTCTCATTAGAATCTCTAATGTTACAACCAGCAGCTCTCATTAGAATCTCTGTTACAACCAGCAGCTCTCATTACAATATCTAATGTTATAACCAGCAGCTCTCATTAGAATCTCTGTTACAACCAGCAGCTCGCATTAGAATATCTAATGTGACAACGAGCAGCTCTCATTAGAATATCTAATGTTACAACCAGCAGCTCTCATTAGAATCTGTAATGTTACAACCAGCAGCTCTCATTAGAATCTCTGTTACAACCAGCAGCTCTCATTAGAATCTCTGTTACAACCAGCAGCTCTCATTAGAATCTCTGTTACAACCAGCAGCTCTCAATAGAATCTCTGTTACAACCAGCAGCTCTCATTAGAATCTCTAATGTTACAACAAGCAGCTCTCATTAGAATCTCTAATGTTACAACCAGCAGCTCTCTTTAGAATCTCTGTTACAACCAGCAGCTCTCATTAGAGTAAAATGTTACAACCAGCAGCTCTCATTATAATCTCTAATGTAACAAGCAGCAGCTCTCATTAGAATCTCTGTTACAAGCAGCAGCTCTCATTAGAATCTCTGTTACAAGCAGCAGCTCTCATTAGAATCTCTGTTACAACCAGCAGCTCTCATTAGAATCTCTAATGTTACAACCAGCAGCTCTCATTAGAATATCTAATGTTACAATCAGCAGCTCTCATTAGAATCTCTAATGTTACAACCAGCAGCTCTCATTAGAATCTCTAATGTTACAACCAGAAGCTCTCATTAGAATCTCTAATGTTATAACCAACAGCTCTCATTAGAATCTCTGTTACAACCAGCAGCTCTCATTAGAATCTCTGTTAAAACCAGCAGCTCTCATTAGAATCTCTGTTACAACCAGCAGCTCTCATTAGAATCTCTGTTACAACCAGCAGCTCTCATTAGAATCTCTGTTACAACCAGCAGATCTCATTAGAATCTCTGTTACAACCAGCAGATCTCATTAGAATCTCTGTTACAACCAGCAGCTCTCATTAGAATCTCTAATGTTACAACCAGCAGCTCTCATTAGAATATCTAATGTTACAATCAGCAGCTCTCATTAGAATCTCTAATGTTACAACCAGCAGCTCTCATTAGAATCTCTAATGTTACAACCAGAAGCTCTCATTAGAATCTCTAATGTTATAACCAACAGCTCTCATTAGAATCTCTGTTACAACCAGCTGCTCTCATTAGAATCTCTTTTACAACCAGCAGCTCTCATTAGAATCTCTGTTACAACCAGCAGCTCTCATTAGAATCTCTGTTACAACCAGCAGCTCTCATTAGAATCTCTGTTACAACCAGCAGATCTCATTAGAATCTCTGTTACAACCAGCAGATCTCATTAGAATCTCTGTTACAACCAGCAGCTCTCATTAGAATATCTGTTACAACCAGCAGCTCTCATTAGAATCTCTAATGTTACAACCCGCAGCTCTCTTTAGAATCTCTGTTACAACCAGCAGCTCTCATTAGAGTCTCTAATGTTAAAACCAGCAGCTCTCATTATAATCTCTAATCGAACAACCAGCAGCTCTCATTACAATCTCTGTTACAACCAGCAGCTCTCATTAGAATCTCTGTTACAAGCAGCAGCTCTCATTAGAATCTCTGTTACAAGCAATAGCTCTCATTAGAATCTCTGTTACCACCAGCAGCTCTCATTAGAATCTCTGTTACAACCAGCAGCTCTCATTAGAATCTCTGTTACAACCAGCAGCTCTCATTAGAATCTCTGTTACAACGAGCAGCTCTCATTAGAATCTCTGTTACAACCAGCAGCTCTCATTAGAATCTCTGTTACAACCAGCAGCTCTCATTAGAATCTCTAAGGTTACAACCAGCAGCTCTCATTAGAATCTCTAATGTTACAACCAGCAGCTCTCATTAGAATCTCTAATGTTACAACCAGCATCTCTCATTAGAATCTCTAATGTTACAACCAGCAGCTCTCATTAGAATCTCTGTTACAACCAGCAGCTCTCATTAGAATCTCTGTTACAACCAGCAGCTCTCAATAGAATCTCTGTTACAACCAGCAGCTCTCATTAGAATCTCTAATGTTACAACAAGCAGCTCTCATTAGAATCTCTAATGTTACAACCAGCAGCTCTCTTTAGAATCTCTGTTACAACCAGCAGCTCTCATTAGAGTCTAATGTTACAACCAGCAGCTCTCATTATAATCTCTAATGTAACAACCAGCAGCTCTCATTAGAATCTCTGTTACAAGCAGCAGCTCTCATTAGAATCTCTGTTACAAGCAGCAGCTCTCATTAGAATCTCTAATGTTACAACCAGCAGCTCTCATTAGAATCTCTAATGTTACAACCAGCATCTCTCATTAGAATCCCTAATGTTACAACCAGCAGCTCTCATTAGAATCTCTGTTACAACCAGCAGCTCTCAATAGAATCTCTGTTACAACCAGCAGCTCTCATTAGAATCTCTAATGTTACAACAAGCAGCTCTCATTAGAATCTCTAATGTTACAACCAGCAGCTCTCTTTAGAATCTCTGTTACAACCAGCAGCTCTCAGTAGAATCTAATGTTACAACCAGCAGCTCTCATTTTAATCTCTAATGTAACAACCAGCAGCTCTCATTAGAATCTCTGTTACAAGCAGCAGCTCTCATTAGAATCTCTGTTACAAGCAGCAGCTCTCATTAGAATCTCTGTTACAACCAGCAGCTCTCATTAGAATCTCTGTTACAACCAGCAGCTCTCATTAGAATCTCTGTTACAACCAGCAGCTCTCATTAGAATCTCTGTTACAACCAGCAACTCTCAATAGAATCTCTGTTACAACCAGCAGCTCTCATTAGAATCTCTAATGTTACAACCAGCAGCTCTCATTAGAATCTCTAATGTTACAACCAGCAGCTCTCATTAGAATCTCTAATGTTACAACCAGCAGCTCTCATTAGAATCTCTGTTACAACCAGCAGCTCTCATTAGAATCTCTGTTACAACCAGCAGCTCTCATTAGAATATCTGTTACAACCAGCAGCTCTCAATAGAATCTATGTTACAACCAGCAGCTCTCATTAGAATCTCTAATGTTACAACAAGCAGCTCTCATTAGAATCTCTAATGTTACAACCAGCAGCTCTCTTTAGAATCTCTGTTACAACCAGCAGCTCTCATTAGAGTCTAATGTTACAACCACCAGCTCTCATTATAATCTCTAATGTAACAACCAGCAGCTCTCATTAGAATCTCTGTTACAAGCAGCAGCTCTCATTAGAATCTCTGTTACAAGCAGCAGCTCTCATTAGAATCTCTGTTACAACCAGCAGCTCTCATTAGAGTCTCTAATGTTACAACCAGCAGCTCTCATTATAATCTCTAATGTAACAAGCAGCAGCTCTCATTAGAATCTCTGTTACAAGCAGCAGCTCTCATTAGAATCTCTGTTACAAGCAGCAGCTCTCATTAGAATCTCTGTTACAACCAGCAGCTCTCATTAGAATCTCTAATGTTACAACCAGCAGCTCTCATTAGAATATCTAATGTTACAATCAGCAGCTCTCATTAGAATCTCTAATGTTACAACCAGCAGCTCTCATTAGAATCTCTAATGTTACAACCAGAAGCTCTCATTAGAATCTCTAATGTTATAACCAACAGCTCTCATTAGAATCTCTGTTACAACCAGCAGCTCTCATTACAATCTCTAATGTTACAACCAGCAGCTCTCATTAGAATCTCTGTTACAACCAGCAGCTCTCATTAGAATATCTGTTTCAACCAGCAGCTCTCATTAGAATCTCTGTTACAACCAGCAGATCTCATTAGAATCTCTGTTACAACCAGCAGATCTCATTAGAATCTCTGTTACAACCAGCAGCTCTCATTATAATCTCTGTTACAACCAGCAGCTCTCATTAGAATCTCTAATGTTACAACCCGCAGCTCTCTTTAGAATCTCTGTTACAACCAGCAGCTCTCATTAGAGTCTCTAATGTTAAAACCAGCAGCTCTCATTATAATCTCTAATCGAACAACCAGCAGCTCTCATTACAATCTCTGTTACAACCAGCAGCTCTCATTAGAATCTCTGTTACAAGCAGCAGCTCTCATTAGAATCTCTGTTACAACCAGCAGCTCTCATTCGAATCTCTGTTACAATCAGCAGCTCTCATTAGAATCTCTGTTACAACCAGCAGCTCTCATTAGAATCTCTGTTACAACCAGCAGCTCTCATTAGAATCTCTGTTACAACCAGCAGCTCTCATTAGAATCTCTGTTACAACCAGCAGCTCTCATTAGAATCTCTAATGTTACAACCAGCAGCTCTCATTAGAATCTCTAATGTTACAACCAGCAGCTCTCATTAGAATCTCTGTTACAACCAGCAGCTCTCATTACAATATCTAATGTTATAACCAGCAGCTCTCATTAGAATCTCTGTTACAACCAGCAGCTCGCATTAGAATATCTAATGTGACAACGAGCAGCTCTCATTAGAATATCTAATGTTACAACCAGCAGCTCTCATTAGAATCTGTAATGTTACAACCAGCAGCTCTCATTAGAATCTCTGTTACAACCAGCAGCTCTCATTAGAATCTCTGTTACAACCAGCAGCTCTCATTAGAATCTCTGTTACAACCAGCAGCTCTCAATAGAATCTCTGTTACAACCAGCAGCTCTCATTAGAATCTCTAATGTTACAACAAGCAGCTCTCATTAGAATCTCTAATGTTACAACCAGCAGCTCTCTTTAGAATCTCTGTTACAACCAGCAGCTCTCATTAGAGTAAAATGTTACAACCAGCAGCTCTCATTATAATCTCTAATGTAACAAGCAGCAGCTCTCATTAGAATCTCTGTTACAAGCAGCAGCTCTCATTAGAATCTCTGTTACAAGCAGCAGCTCTCATTAGAATCTCTGTTACAACCAGCAGCTCTCATTAGAATCTCTAATGTTACAACCAGCAGCTCTCATTAGAATATCTAATGTTACAATCAGCAGCTCTCATTAGAATCTCTAATGTTACAACCAGCAGCTCTCATTAGAATCTCTAATGTTACAACCAGAAGCTCTCATTAGAATCTCTAATGTTATAACCAACAGCTCTCATTAGAATCTCTGTTACAACCAGCAGCTCTCATTAGAATCTCTGTTAAAACCAGCAGCTCTCATTAGAATCTCTGTTACAACCAGCAGCTCTCATTAGAATCTCTGTTACAACCAGCAGCTCTCATTAGAATCTCTGTTACAACCAGCAGATCTCATTAGAATCTCTGTTACAACCAGCAGATCTCATTAGAATCTCTGTTACAACCATCAGCTCTCATTAGAATCTCTGTTACAACCAGCAGCTCTCATTAGAATCTCTAATGTTAAAACCAGCAGCTCTCATTATAATCTCTAATCGAACAACCATCAGCTCTCATTAGAATCTCTGTTACAACCAGCAGCTCTCATTAGAATCTCTAATGTTAAAACCAGCAGCTCTCATTAGAATCTCTGTTACAAGCAGCAGCTCTCATTAGAATCTCTGTTACCACCAGCAGCTCTCATTAGAATCTCTGTTACAACCAGCAGCTCTCATTAGAATCTCTGTTACAACGAGCAGCTCTCATTAGAATCTCTGTTACAACCAGCAGCTCTCATTAGAATCTCTGTTACAACCAGCAGCTCTCATTAGAATCTCTGTTACAACCAGCAGCTCTCATTAGAATCTCTGTTACAACCAGCAGCTCTCATTAGAATCTCTGTTACAACCAGCAGCTCTCATTAGAATCTCTAAGGTTACAACCAGCAGCTCTCATTAGAATCTCTAATGTTACAACCAGCAGCTCTCATTAGAATCTCTAATGTTACAACCAGCAGCTCTCATTAGAATCTCTGTTACAACCAGCAGCTCTCATTAGAATCTCTGTTACAACCAGCAGCTCTCATTAGAATCTCTGTTACAACCAGCAGCTCTCAATAGAATCTCTGTTACAACCAGCAGCTCTCATTAGAATCTCTAATGTTACAACAAGCAGCTCTCATTAGAATCTCTAATGTTACAACCAGCAGCTCTCTTTAGAGTCTAATGTTACAACCAGCAGCTCTCATTATAATCTCTAATGTAACAACCAGCAGCTCTCATTAGAATCTCTGTTACAAGCAGCAGCTCTCATTAGAATCTCTGTTACGAGCAGCAGCTCTCATTAGAATCTCTGTTACAACCAGCAGCTCTCATTAGAATCTCTAATGTTACAACCAGCAGCTCTCATTAGAATATCTAATGTTACAATCAGCAGCTCTCATTAGAATCTCTAATGTTACAACCAGCAGCTCTCATTAGAATCTATGTTACAACCAGCAGCTCTCATTAGAATCTCTGTTACAACCAGCAGCTCTCAATAGAATCTCTGTTACAACCAGCAGCTCTCATTAGAATCTCTAATGTTACAACAAGCAGCTCTCATTAGAATCTCTAATGTTACAACCAGCAGCTCTCTTTAGAATCTCTGTTACAACCAGCAGCTCTCATTAGAGTCTCTAATGTTACTACCAGCAGCTCTCATTATAATCTCTAATGTAACAACCAGCAGCTCTCATTACAATCTCTGTTACAACCAGCAGCTCTCATTAGAATCTCTGTTACAAGCAGCAGCTCTCATTAGAATCTCTGTTACAAGCAGCAGCTCTCATTAGAATCTCTGTTACAACCAGCAGCTCTCATTCGAATCTCTGTTACAACCAGCAGCTCTCATTAGAATCTCTGTTACAACCAGCAGCTCTCATTAGAATCTCTGTTACAACCAGCAGCTCTCATTAGAATCTCTGTTACAACCAGCAGCTCTCATTAGAATCTCTGTTACAACCAGCAGCTCTCATTAGAATCTCTAATGTTACAACCAGCAGCTCTCATTAGAATCTCTAATGTTACAACCAGCAGCTCTCATTAGAATCTCTGTTACAACCAGCAGCTCTCATTACAATATCTAATGTTATAACCAGCAGCTCTCATTAGAATCTCTGTTACAACCAGCAGCTCGCATTAGAATATCTAATGTGACAACGAGCAGCTCTCATTAGAATATCTAATGTTACAACCAGCAGCTCTCATTAGAATCTCTAATGTTACAACCAGCAGCTCTCATTAGAATCTCTGTTACAACCAGCAGCTCTCATTAGAATCTCTGTTACAACCAGCAGCTCTCATTAGAATCTCTGTTACAACCAGCAGCTCTCAATAGAATCTCTGTTACAACCAGCAGCTCTCATTAGAATCTCTAATGTTACAACAAGCAGCTCTCATTAGAATCTCTAATGTTACAACCAGCAGCTCTCTTTAGAATCTCTGTTACAACCAGCAGCTCTCATTAGAGTAAAATGTTACAACCAGCAGCTCTCATTATAATCTCTAATGTAACAAGCAGCAGCTCTCATTAGAATCTCTGTTACAAGCAGCAGCTCTCATTAGAATCTCTGTTACAAGCAGCAGCTCTCATTAGAATCTCTGTTACAACCAGCAGCTCTCATTAGAATCTCTAATGTTACAACCAGCAGCTCTCATTAGAATATCTAATGTTACAATCAGCAGCTCTCATTAGAATCTCTAATGTTACAACCAGCAGCTCTCATTAGAATCTCTAATGTTACAACCAGAAGCTCTCATTAGAATCTCTAATGTTATAACCAACAGCTCTCATTAGAATCTCTGTTACAACCAGCAGCTCTCATTAGAATCTCTGTTACAACCAGCAGCTCTCATTAGAATCTCTGTTACAACCAGCAGCTCTCATTAGAATCTCTGTTACAACCAGCAGCTCTCATTAGAATCTCTGTTACAACCAGCAGATCTCATTAGAATCTCTGTTACAACCAGCAGATCTCATTAGAATCTCTGTTACAACCAGCAGCTCTCATTAGAATCTCTGTTACAACCAGCAGCTCTCATTAGAATCTCTAATGTTAAAACCAGCAGCTCTCATTATAATCTCTAATCGAACAACCAGCAGCTCTCATTACAATCTCTGTTACAACCAGCAGCTCTCATTAGAATCTCTGTTACAAGCAGCAGCTCTCATTAGAATCTCTGTTACAAGCAGCAGCTCTCATTAGAATCTCTGTTACCACCAGCAGCTCTCATTAGAATCTCTGTTACAACCAGCAGCTCTCATTAGAATCTCTGTTACAACGAGCAGCTCTCATTAGAATCTCTGTTACAACCAGCAGCTCTCATTAGAATCTCTGTTACAACCAGCAGCTGTCATTAGAATCTCTGTTACAACCAGCAGCTCTCATTAGAATCTCTGTTACAACCAGCAGCTCTCATTAGAATCTCTGTTACAACCAGCAGCTCTCATTAGAATCTCTAAGGTTACAACCAGCAGCTCTCATTAGAATCTCTAATGTTACAACCAGCAGCTCTCATTAGAATCTCTAATGTTACAACCAGCAGCTCTCATTAGAATCTCTGTTACAACCAGCAGCTCTCATTAGAATCTCTGTTACAACCAGCAGCTCTCATTAGAATCTCTGTTACAACCAGCAGCTCTCAATAGAATCTCTGTTACAACCAGCAGCTCTCATTAGAATCTCTAATGTTACAACAAGCAGCTCTCATTAGAATCTCTAATGTTACAACCAGCAGCTCTCTTTAGAGTCTAATGTTACAACCAGCAGCTCTCATTATAATCTCTAATGTAACAACCAGCAGCTCTCATTAGAATCTCTGTTACAAGCAGCAGCTCTCATTAGAATCTCTGTTACAAGCAGCAGCTCTCATTAGAATCTCTGTTACAACCAGCAGCTCTCATTAGAATCTCTAATGTTACAACCAGCAGCTCTCATTAGAATATCTAATGTTACAATCAGCAGCTCTCATTAGAATCTCTAATGTTACAACCAGCAGCTCTCATTAGAATCTATGTTACAACCAGCAGCTCTCATTAGAATCTCTGTTACAACCAGAAGCTCTCATTAGAATCTCTGTTACAACCAGCAGCTCTCATTAGAATCTCTGTTACAACCAGCAGCTCTCATTAGAATCTCTAATGTTACAACCAGCAGCTCTCATTAGAATCTCTAATGTTACAACCAGCAGCTCTCATTAGAATCTCTGTTACAACCAGCAGCTCTCATTACAATATCTAATGTTATAACCAGCAGCTCTCATTAGAATCTCTGTTACAACCAGCAGCTCGCATTAGAATATCTAATGTGACAACGAGCAGCTCTCATTAGAATATCTAATGTTACAACCAGCAGCTCTCATTAGAATATCTAATGTTACAATCAGCAGCTCTCATTAGAATCTCTAATGTTACAACCAGCAGCTCTCATTAGAATCTCTAATGTTACAACCAGAAGCTCTCATTAGAATCTCTAATGTTATAACCAACAGCTCTCATTAGAATCTCTGTTACAACCAGCAGCTCTCATTAGAATCTCTGTTAAAACCAGCAGCTCTCATTAGAATCTCTGTTACAACCAGCAGCTCTCATTAGAATCTCTGTTACAACCAGCAGCTCTCATTAGAATCTCTGTTACAACCAGCAGATCTCATTAGAATCTCTGTTACAACCAGCAGATCTCATTAGAATCTCTGTTACAACCATCAGCTCTCATTAGAATCTCTGTTACAACCAGCAGCTCTCATTAGAATCTCTAATGTTAAAACCAGCAGCTCTCATTATAATCTCTAATCGAACAACCATCAGCTCTCATTAGAATCTCTGTTACAACCAGCAGCTCTCATTAGAATCTCTAATGTTAAAACCAGCAGCTCTCATTAGAATCTCTGTTACAAGCAGCAGCTCTCATTAGAATCTCTGTTACCACCAGCAGCTCTCATTAGAATCTCTGTTACAACCAGCAGCTCTCATTAGAATCTCTGTTACAACGAGCAGCTCTCATTAGAATCTCTGTTACAACCAGCAGCTCTCATTAGAATCTCTGTTACAACCAGCAGCTCTCATTAGAATCTCTGTTACAACCAGCAGCTCTCATTAGAATCTCTGTTACAACCAGCAGCTCTCATTAGAATCTCTGTTACAACCAGCAGCTCTCATTAGAATCTCTAAGGTTACAACCAGCAGCTCTCATTAGAATCTCTAATGTTACAACCAGCAGCTCTCATTAGAATCTCTAATGTTACAACCAGCAGCTCTCATTAGAATCTCTGTTACAACCAGCAGCTCTCATTAGAATCTCTGTTACAACCAGCAGCTCTCATTAGAATCTCTGTTACAACCAGCAGCTCTCAATAGAATCTCTGTTACAACCAGCAGCTCTCATTAGAATCTCTAATGTTACAACAAGCAGCTCTCATTAGAATCTCTAATGTTACAACCAGCAGCTCTCTTTAGAGTCTAATGTTACAACCAGCAGCTCTCATTATAATCTCTAATGTAACAACCAGCAGCTCTCATTAGAATCTCTGTTACAAGCAGCAGCTCTCATTAGAATCTCTGTTACGAGCAGCAGCTCTCATTAGAATCTCTGTTACAACCAGCAGCTCTCATTAGAATCTCTAATGTTACAACCAGCAGCTCTCATTAGAATATCTAATGTTACAATCAGCAGCTCTCATTAGAATCTCTAATGTTACAACCAGCAGCTCTCATTAGAATCTATGTTACAACCAGCAGCTCTCATTAGAATCTCTGTTACAACCAGCAGCTCTCAATAGAATCTCTGTTACAACCAGCAGCTCTCATTAGAATCTCTAATGTTACAACAAGCAGCTCTCATTAGAATCTCTAATGTTACAACCAGCAGCTCTCTTTAGAATCTCTGTTACAACCAGCAGCTCTCATTAGAGTCTCTAATGTTACTACCAGCAGCTCTCATTATAATCTCTAATGTAACAACCAGCAGCTCTCATTACAATCTCTGTTACAACCAGCAGCTCTCATTAGAATCTCTGTTACAAGCAGCAGCTCTCATTAGAATCTCTGTTACAAGCAGCAGCTCTCATTAGAATCTCTGTTACAACCAGCAGCTCTCATTCGAATCTCTGTTACAACCAGCAGCTCTCATTAGAATCTCTAATGTTACAACCAGCAGCTCTCATTAGAATCTCTGTTACAACCAGCAGCTCTCATTACAATATCTAATGTTATAACCAGCAGCTCTCATTAGAATCTCTGTTACAACCAGCAGCTCGCATTAGAATATCTAATGTGACAACGAGCAGCTCTCATTAGAATATCTAATGTTACAACCAGCAGCTCTCATTAGAATCTCTGTTACAACGAGCAGCTCTCATTAGAATCTCTGTTACAACCAGCAGCTCTCATTAGAATCTCTGTTACAACCAGCAGCTCTCATTAGAATCTCTGTTACAACCAGCAGCTCTCATTAGAATCTCTGTTACAACCATATTCATTAGAATCTCTGTTACAACCAGCAGCTCTCATTAGAATCTCTGTTACAACCAGCAGCTCTCATTAGAATCTCTGTTACAACCAGCAGATCTCATTAGAATCTCTGTTACAACCAGCAGATCTCATTAGAATCTCTGTTACAACCAGCAGCTCTCATTAGAATCTCTGTTACAACCAGCAGCTCTCATTAGAATCTCTAATGTTAAAACCAGCAGCTCTCATTATAATCTCTAATCGAACAACCAGCAGCTCTCATTACAATCTCTGTTACATCCAGCAGCTCTCATTAGAATCTCTGTTACAAGCAGCAGCTCTCATTAGAATCTCTGTTACAAGCAGCAGCTCTCATTAGAATCTCTGTTACCACCAGCAGCTCTCATTAGAATCTCTGTTACAACCAGCAGCTCTCATTAGAATCTCTGTTACAACGAGCAGCTCTCATTAGAATCTCTGTTACAACCAGCAGCTCTCATTAGAATCTCTGTTACAACCAGCAGCTCTCATTAGAATCTCTGTTACAACCAGCAGCTCTCATTAGAATCTCTGTTACAACCAGCAGCTCTCATTAGAATCTCTGTTACAACCAGCAGCTCTCATTAGAATCTCTAAGGTTACAACCAGCAGCTCTCATTAGAATCTCTAATGTTACAACCAGCAGCTCTCATTAGAATCTCTAATGTTACAACCAGCAGCTCTCATTAGAATCTCTGTTACAACCAGCAGCTCTCATTAGAATCTCTGTTACAACCAGCAGCTCTCATTAGAATCTCTGTTACAACCAGCAGCTCTCAATAGAATCTCTGTTACAACCAGCAGCTCTCATTAGAATCTCTAATGTTACAACAAGCAGCTCTCATTAGAATCTCTAATGTTACAACCAGCAGCTCTCTTTAGAGTCTAATGTTACAACCAGCAGCTCTCATTATAATCTCTAATGTAACAACCAGCAGCTCTCATTAGAATCTCTGTTACAAGCAGCAGCTCTCATTAGAATCTCTGTTACAAGCAGCAGCTCTCATTAGAATCTCTGTTACAACCAGCAGCTCTCATTAGAATCTCTAATGTTACAACCAGCAGCTCTCATTAGAATATCTAATGTTACAATCAGCAGCTCTCATTAGAATCTCTAATGTTACAACCAGCAGCTCTCATTAGAATCTATGTTACAACCAGCAGCTCTCATTAGAATCTCTGTTACAACCAGCAGCTCTCAATAGAATCTCTGTTACAACCAGCAGCTCTCATTAGAATCTCTAATGTTACAACAAGCAGCTCTCATTAGAATCTCTAATGTTACAACCAGCAGCTCTCTTTAGAATCTCTGTTACAACCAGCAGCTCTCATTAGAGTCTCTAATGTTACTACCAGCAGCTCTCATTATAATCTCTAATGTAACAACCAGCAGCTCTCATTAGAATCTCTGTTACAAGCAGCAGCTCTCATTAGAATCTCTGTTACAAGCAGCAGCTCTCATTAGAATCTCTGTTACAACCAGCAGCTCTCATTAGAATCTCTGTTACAACCAGCAGCTCTCATTAGAATCTCTGTTACAACCAGCAGCTCTCATTAGAATATCTGTTACAACCAGCAGCTCTCATTAGAATCTCTGTTACAACCAGCAGATCTCATTAGAATCTCTGTTACAACCAGCAGATCTCATTAGAAACTCTGTTACAACCAGCAGCTCTCATTATAATCTCTGTTACAACCAGCAGCTCTCATTAGAGTCTCTAATGTTAAAACCAGCAGCTCTCATTATAATCTCTAATCGAACAACCAGCAGCTCTCATTACAATCTCTGTTACAACCAGCAGCTCTCATTACAATCTCTGTTACAAGCAGCAGCTCTCATTAGAATCTCTGTTACAAGCAGCAGCTCTCATTAGAATCTCTGTTACAACCAGCAACTCTCATTAGAATCTCTGTTACAACCAGCAGCTCTCATTAGAATCTCTGTTACAACCAGCAGCTCTCATTAGAATCTCTGTTACAACCAGCAGCTCTCATTAGAATCTCTGTTACAACCAGCAGCTCTCATTAGAATCTCTGTTACAACCAGCAGCTCTCATTAGAATCTCTAATGTTACAACCAGCAGCTCTCATTAGAATCTCTAATGTTACAACCAGCAGCTCTCATTAGAATCTCTGTTACAACCAGCAGCTCTCATTACAATCTCTGTTACAACCAGCAGCTCTCATTAGAATCTCTGTTACAACCAGCAGCTCTCAATAGAATCTCTGTTACAACCAGCAGCTCTCATTAGAATCTCTAATGTTACAACAAGCAGCTCTCATTAGAATCTCTAATGTTACAACCAGCAGCTCTCTTTAGAATCTCTGTTACAACCAGCATTTCTCATTAGAGTCTAATGTTACAACCAGCAGCTCTCTTTATATTCTCTAATGTAACAACCAGCAGCTCTCATTAGAATCTCTGTTACAAGCAGCAGCTCTCATTAGAATTTCTGTTACAAGCAGCAGCTCTCATTAGAATCTCTGTTACAACCAGAAGCTCTCATTAGAATCTCTAATGTTACAACCAGCAGCTCTCATTAGAATATCTAATGTTACAATCAGCAGCTCTCATTAGAATCTCTAATGTTACAACCAGCAGCTCTCATTAGAATCTCTAATGTTACAACCAGAAGCTCTCATTAGAATCTCTAATGTTATAACCAACAGCTCTCATTAGAATCTCTCTTACAACCAGCTGCTCTCATTAGAATCTCTGTTACAACCAGCAGCTCTCATTAGAATCTCTGTTACAACCAGCAGCTCTCATTAGAATCTCTGTTACAACCAGCAGCTCTCATTAGAATCTCTGTTACAACCAGCAGATCTCATTAGAATCTCTGTTACAACCAGCAGATCTCATTAGAATCTCTGTTACAACCAGCAGCTCTCATTAGAATCTCTGTTACAACCAGCAGCTCTCATTAGAATCTCTAATGTTACAACCCGCAGCTCTCTTTAGAATCTCTGTTACAACCAGCAGCTCTCATTAGAGTCTCTAATGTTAAAACCAGCAGCTCTCATTATAATCTCTAATCTAACAACCAGCAGCTCTCATTACAATCTCTGTTACAACCAGCAGCTCTCATTAGAATCTCTGTTACAAGCAGCAGCTCTCATTAGAATCTCTGTTACAAGCAGCAGCTCTCATTAGAATCTCTGTTACCACCAGCAGCTCTCATTAGAATCTCTGTTACAACCAGCAGCTCTCATTAGAATCTCTGTTACAACCAGCAGCTCTCATTAGAATCTCTGTTACAACGAGCAGCTCTCATTAGAATCTCTGTTACAACCAGCAGCTCTCATTAGAATCTCTGTTACAACCAGCAGCTCTCATTAGAATCTCTAAGGTTACAACCAGCAGCTCTCATTAGAATCTCTAATGTTACAACCAGCAGCTCTCATTAGAATCTCTAATGTTACAACCAGCATCTCTCATTAGAATCTCTAATGTTACAACAAGCAGCTCTCATTAGAATCTCTAATGTTACAACCAGAAGCTCTCTTTAGAATCTCTGTTACAACCAGCAGCTCTCATTAGAGTCTAATGTTACAACCAGCAGCTCTCTTTATAATCTCTAATGTAACAACCAGCAGCTCTCATTAGAATCTCTGTTACAACCAGCAGCTCTCATTAGAATCTCTAATGTTACAACCCGCAGCTCTCTTTAGAATCTCTGTTACAACCAGCAGCTCTCATTAGAGTCTCTAATGTTAAAACCAGCAGCTCTCATTATAATCTCTAATCTAACAACCAGCAGCTCTCATTACAATCTCTGTTACAACCAGTAGCTCTTATTAGAATCTCTGTTACAAGCAGCAGCTCTCATTAGAATCTCTGTTACAAGCAGCAGCTCTCATTAGAATCTCTGTTACCACCAGCAGCTCTCATTAGAATCTCTGTTACAACCAGCAGCTCTCATTAGAATCTCTGTTACAACCAGCAGCTCTCATTAGAATCTCTGTTACAACGAGCAGCTCTCATTAGAATCTCTGTTACAACCAGCAGCTCTCATTAGAATCTCTGTTACAACCAGCAGCTCTCATTAGAATCTCTAAGGTTACAACCAGCAGCTCTCATTAGAATCTCTAATGTTACAACCAGCAGCTCTCATTAGAATCTCTAATGTTACAACCAGCATCTCTCATTAGAATCTCTAATGTTACAACAAGCAGCTCTCATTAGAATCTCTAATGTTACAACCAGAAGCTCTCTTTAGAATCTCTGTTACAACCAGCAGCTCTCATTAGAGTCTAATGTTACAACCAGCAGCTCTCTTTATAATCTCTAATGTAACAACCAGCAGCTCTCATTAGAATCTCTGTTACAAGCAGCAGCTCTCATTAGAATTTCTGTTACAAGCAGCAGCTCTCATTAGAATCTCTGTTACAACCAGCAGCTCTCATTAGAATCTCTAATGTTACAACCAGCAGCTCTCATTAGAATATCTAATGTTACAATCAGCAGCTCTCATTAGAATCTCTAATGTTACAACCAGCAGCTCTCATTAGAATCTCTAATGTTACAACCAGAAGCTCTCATAAGAATCTCTAATGTTATAACCAACAGCTCTCATTAGAATCTCTGTTACAACCAGCTGCTCTCATTAGAATCTCTGTTACAACCAGCAGCTCTCATTAGAATTTCTGTTACAACCAGCAGCTCTCATTAGAATCTCTGTTACAACCAGCAGCTCTCATTAGAATCTCTGTTACAACCAGCAGATCTCATTAGAATCTCTGTTACAACCAGCAGATCTCATTAGAATCTCTGTTACAACCAGCAGCTCTCATTAGAATCTCTGTTACAACCAGCAGCTCTCATTAGAATCTCTAATGTTACAACCAGCAGCTCTCATTAGAATCTCTAATGTTACAACCAGCAGCTCTCATTAGAATCTCTGTTACAACCAGCAGCTCTCATTACAATCTCTGTTACAACCAGCAGCTCTCATTAGAATCTCTGTTACAACCAGCAGCTCTCAATAGAATCTCTGTTACAACCAGCAGCTCTCATTAGAATCTCTAATGTTACAACAAGCAGCTCTCATTAGAATCTCTAATGTTACAACCAGCAGCTCTCTTTAGAATCTCTGTTACAACCAGCAGCTCTCATTAGAGTCTAATGTTACAACCAGCAGCTCTCTTTATAATCTCTAATGTAACAACCAGCAGCTCTCATTAGAATCTCTGTTACAAGCAGCAGCTCTCATTAGAATTTCTGTTACAAGCAGCAGCTCTCATTAGAATCTCTGTTACAACCAGAAGCTCTCATTAGAATCTCTAATGTTACAACCAGCAGCTCTCATTAGAATATCTAATGTTACAATCAGCAGCTCTCATTAGAATCTCTAATGTTACAACCAGCAGCTCTCATTAGAATCTCTAATGTTACAACCAGAAGCTCTCATTAGAATCTCTAATGTTATAACCAACAGCTCTCATTAGAATCTCTCTTACAACCAGCTGCTCTCATTAGAATCTCTGTTACAACCAGCAGCTCTCATTAGAATCTCTGTTACAACCAGCAGCTCTCATTAGAATCTCTGTTACAACCAGCAGATCTCATTAGAATCTCTGTTACAACCAGCAGATCTCATTAGAATCTCTGTTACAACCAGCAGCTCTCATTAGAATCTCTGTTACAACCAGCAGCTCTCATTAGAATCTCTAATGTTACAACCCGCAGCTCTCTTTAGAATCTCTGTTACAACCAGCAGCTCTCATTAGAGTCTCTAATGTTAAAACCAGCAGCTCTCATTATAATCTCTAATCGAACAACCAGCAGCTCTCATTACAATCTCTGTTACAACCAGCAGCTCTCATTAGAATCTCTGTTACAAGCAGCAGCTCTCATTAGAATCTCTGTTACAAGCAGCAGCTCTCATTAGAATCTCTGTTACCACCAGCAGCTCTCATTAGAATCTCTGTTACAACCAGCAGCTCTCATTAGAATCTCTGTTACAACCAGCAGCTCTCATTAGAATCTCTGTTACAACGAGCAGCTCTCATTAGAATCTCTGTTACAACCAGCAGCTCTCATTAGAATCTCTGTTACAACCAGCAGCTCTCATTAGAATCTCTAAGGTTACAACCAGCAGCTCTCATTAGAATCTCTAATGTTACAACCAGCAGCTCTCATTAGAATCTCTAATGTTACAACCAGCATCTCTCATTAGAATCTCTAATGTTACAACAAGCAGCTCTCATTAGAATCTCTAATGTTACAACCAGCAGCTCTCTTTAGAATCTCTGTTACAACCAGCAGCTCTCATTAGAGTCTAATGTTACAACCAGCAGCTCTCTTTATAATCTCTAATGTAACAACCAGCAGCTCTCATTAGAATCTCTGTTACAAGCAGCAGCTCTCATTAGAATTTCTGTTACAAGCAGCAGCTCTCATTAGAATCTCTGTTACAACCAGAAGCTCTCATTAGAATCTCTAATGTTACAACCAGCAGCTCTCATTAGAATATCTAATGTTACAATCAGCAGCTCTCATTAGAATCTCTAATGTTACAACCAGCAGCTCTCATTAGAATCTCTAATGTTACAACCAGAAGCTCTCATTAGAATCTCTAATGTTATAACCAACAGCTCTCATTAGAATCTCTCTTACAACCAGCTGCTCTCATTAGAATCTCTGTTACAACCAGCAGCTCTCATTAGAATCTCTGTTACAACCAGCAGCTCTCATTAGAATCTCTGTTACAACCAGCAGCTCTCATTAGAATCTCTGTTACAACCAGCAGATCTCATTAGAATCTCTGTTACAACCAGCAGATCTCATTAGAATCTCTGTTACAACCAGCAGCTCTCATTAGAATCTCTGTTACAACCAGCAGCTCTCATTAGAATCTCTAAGGTTACAACCAGCAGCTCTCATTAGAATCTCTAATGTTACAACCAGCAGCTCTCATTAGAATCTCTAATGTTACAACCAGCATCTCTCATTAGAATCTCTAATGTTACAACAAGCAGCTCTCATTAGAATCTCTAATGTTACAACCAGAAGCTCTCTTTAGAATCTCTGTTACAACCAGCAGCTCTCATTAGAGTCTAATGTTACAACCAGCAGCTCTCTTTATAATCTCTAATGTAACAACCAGCAGCTCTCATTAGAATCTCTGTTACAAGCAGCAGCTCTCATTAGAATTTCTGTTACAAGCAGCAGCTCTCATTAGAATCTCTGTTACAACCAGCAGCTCTCATTAGAATCTCTAATGTTACAACCAGCAGCTCTCATTAGAATATCTAATGTTACAATCAGCAGCTCTCATTAGAATCTCTAATGTTACAACCAGCAGCTCTCATTAGAATCTCTAATGTTACAACCAGAAGCTCTCATAAGAATCTCTAATGTTATAACCAACAGCTCTCATTAGAATCTCTGTTACAACCAGCTGCTCTCATTAGAATCTCTGTTACAACCAGCAGCTCTCATTAGAATTTCTGTTACAACCAGCAGCTCTCATTAGAATCTCTGTTACAACCAGCAGCTCTCATTAGAATCTCTGTTACAACCAGCAGATCTCATTAGAATCTCTGTTACAACCAGCAGATCTCATTAGAATCTCTGTTACAACCAGCAGCTCTCATTAGAATCTCTGTTACAACCAGCAGCTCTCATTAGAATCTCTAATGTTACAACCAGCAGCTCTCATTAGAATCTCTAATGTTACAACCAGCAGCTCTCATTAGAATCTCTGTTACAACCAGCAGCTCTCATTACAATCTCTGTTACAACCAGCAGCTCTCATTAGAATCTCTGTTACAACCAGCAGCTCTCAATAGAATCTCTGTTACAACCAGCAGCTCTCATTAGAATCTCTAATGTTACAACAAGCAGCTCTCATTAGAATCTCTAATGTTACAACCAGCAGCTCTCTTTAGAATCTCTGTTACAACCAGCAGCTCTCATTAGAGTCTAATGTTACAACCAGCAGCTCTCTTTATAATCTCTAATGTAACAACCAGCAGCTCTCATTAGAATCTCTGTTACAAGCAGCAGCTCTCATTAGAATTTCTGTTACAAGCAGCAGCTCTCATTAGAATCTCTGTTACAACCAGAAGCTCTCATTAGAATCTCTAATGTTACAACCAGCAGCTCTCATTAGAATATCTAATGTTACAATCAGCAGCTCTCATTAGAATCTCTAATGTTACAACCAGCAGCTCTCATTAGAATCTCTAATGTTACAACCAGAAGCTCTCATTAGAATCTCTAATGTTATAACCAACAGCTCTCATTAGAATCTCTCTTACAACCAGCTGCTCTCATTAGAATCTCTGTTACAACCAGCAGCTCTCATTAGAATCTCTGTTACAACCAGCAGCTCTCATTAGAATCTCTGTTACAACCAGCAGATCTCATTAGAATCTCTGTTACAACCAGCAGATCTCATTAGAATCTCTGTTACAACCAGCAGCTCTCATTAGAATCTCTGTTACAACCAGCAGCTCTCATTAGAATCTCTAATGTTACAACCCGCAGCTCTCTTTAGAATCTCTGTTACAACCAGCAGCTCTCATTAGAGTCTCTAATGTTAAAACCAGCAGCTCTCATTATAATCTCTAATCGAACAACCAGCAGCTCTCATTACAATCTCTGTTACAACCAGCAGCTCTCATTAGAATCTCTGTTACAAGCAGCAGCTCTCATTAGAATCTCTGTTACAAGCAGCAGCTCTCATTAGAATCTCTGTTACCACCAGCAGCTCTCATTAGAATCTCTGTTACAACCAGCAGCTCTCATTAGATCCTCTGTTACAACCAGCAGCTCTCATTAGAATCTCTGTTACAACGAGCAGCTCTCATTAGAATCTCTGTTACAACCAGCAGCTCTCATTAGAATCTCTGTTACAACCAGCAGCTCTCATTAGAATCTCTAAGGTTACAACCAGCAGCTCTCATTAGAATCTCTAATGTTACAACCAGCAGCTCTCATTAGAATCTCTAATGTTACAACCAGCATCTCTCATTAGAATCTCTAATGTTACAACAAGCAGCTCTCATTAGAATCTCTAATGTTACAACCAGCAGCTCTCTTTAGAATCTCTGTTACAACCAGCAGCTCTCATTAGAGTCTAATGTTACAACCAGCAGCTCTCTTTATAATCTCTAATGTAACAACCAGCAGCTCTCATTAGAATCTCTGTTACAAGCAGCAGCTCTCATTAGAATTTCTGTTACAAGCAGCAGCTCTCATTAGAATCTCTGTTACAACCAGCAGCTCTCATTAGAATCTCTAATGTTACAACCAGCAGCTCTCATTAGAATATCTAATGTTACAATCAGCAGCTCTCATTAGAATCTCTAATGTTACAACCAGCAGCTCTCATTAGAATCTCTAATGTTACAACCAGAAGCTCTCATTAGAATCTCTAATGTTATAACCAACAGCTCTCATTAGAATCTCTCTTACAACCAGCTGCTCTCATTAGAATCTCTGTTACAACCAGCAGCTCTCATTAGAATCTCTGTTACAACCAGCAGCTCTCATTAGAATCTCTGTTACAACCAGCAGATCTCATTAGAATCTCTGTTACAACCAGCAGATCTCATTAGAATCTCTGTTACAACCAGCAGCTCTCATTAGAATCTCTGTTACAACCAGCAGCTCTCATTAGAATCTCTAATGTTACAACCCGCAGCTCTCTTTAGAATCTCTGTTACAACCAGCAGCTCTCATTAGAGTCTCTAATGTTAAAACCAGCAGCTCTCATTATAATCTCTAATCGAACAACCAGCAGCTCTCATTACAATCTCTGTTACAACCAGCAGCTCTCATTAGAATCTCTGTTACAAGCAGCAGCTCTCATTAGAATCTCTGTTACAAGCAGCAGCTCTCATTAGAATCTCTGTTACCACCAGCAGCTCTCATTAGAATCTCTGTTACAACCAGCAGCTCTCATTAGATCCTCTGTTACAACCAGCAGCTCTCATTAGAATCTCTGTTACAACGAGCAGCTCTCATTAGAATCTCTGTTACAACCAGCAGCTCTCATTAGAATCTCTGTTACAACCAGCAGCTCTCATTAGAATCTCTAAGGTTACAACCAGCAGCTCTCATTAGAATCTCTAATGTTACAACCAGCAGCTCTCATTAGAATCTCTAATGTTACAACCAGCATCTCTCATTAGAATCTCTAATGTTACAACAAGCAGCTCTCATTAGAATCTCTAATGTTACAACCAGCAGCTCTCTTTAGAATCTCTGTTACAACCAGCAGCTCTCATTAGAGTCTAATGTTACAACCAGCAGCTCTCTTTATAATCTCTAATGTAACAACCAGCAGCTCTCATTAGAATCTCTGTTACAAGCAGCAGCTCTCATTAGAATTTCTGTTACAAGCAGCAGCTCTCATTAGAATCTCTGTTACAACCAGCAGCTCTCATTAGAATCTCTAATGTTACAACCAGCAGCTCTCATTAGAATATCTAATGTTACAATCAGCAGCTCTCATTAGAATCTCTAATGTTACAACCAGCAGCTCTCATTAGAATCTCTAATGTTACAACCAGAAGCTCTCATTAGAATCTCTAATGTTATAACCAACAGCTCTCATTAGAATCTCTGTTACAACCAGCTGCTCTCATTAGAATCTCTGTTACAACCAGCAGCTCTCATTAGAATCTCTGTTACAACCAGCAGCTCTCATTAGAATCTCTGTTACAACCAGCAGCTCTCATTAGAATCTCTGTTACAACCAGCAGATCTCATTAGAATCTCTGTTACAACCAGCAGATCTCATTAGAATCTCTGTTACAACCAGCAGCTCTCATTAGAATATCTGTTACAACCAGCAGCTCTCATTAGAATCTCTAATGTTACAACCCGCAGCTCTCTTTAGAATCTCTGTTACAACCAGCAGCTCTCATTAGAGTCTCTAATGTTAAAACCAGCAGCTCTCATTATAATCTCTAATCGAACAACCAGCAGCTCTCATTACAATCTCTGTTACAACCAGCAGCTCTCATTAGAATCTCTGTTACAAGCAGCAGCTCTCATTAGAATCTCTGTTACAAGCAATAGCTCTCATTAGAATCTCTGTTACCACCAGCAGCTCTCATTAGAATCTCTGTTACAACCAGCAGCTCTCATTAGAATCTCTGTTACAACCAGCAGCTCTCATTAGAATCTCTGTTACAACGAGCAGCTCTCATTAGAATCTCTGTTACAACCAGCAGCTCTCATTAGAATCTCTGTTACAACCAGCAGCTCTCATTAGAATCTCTAAGGTTACAACCAGCAGCTCTCATTAGAATCTCTAATGTTACAACCAGCAGCTCTCATTAGAATCTCTAATGTTACAACCAGCATCTCTCATTAGAATCTCTAATGTTACAACCAGCAGCTCTCATTAGAATCTCTGTTACAACCAGCAGCTCTCATTAGAATCTCTGTTACAACCAGCAGCTCTCAATAGAATCTCTGTTACAACCAGCAGCTCTCATTAGAATCTCTAATGTTACAACAAGCAGCTCTCATTAGAATCTCTAATGTTACAACCAGCAGCTCTCTTTAGAATCTCTGTTACAACCAGCAGCTCTCATTAGAGTCTAATGTTACAACCAGCAGCTCTCATTATAATCTCTAATGTAACAACCAGCAGCTCTCATTAGAATCTCTGTTACAAGCAGCAGCTCTCATTAGAATCTCTGTTACAAGCAGCAGCTCTCATTAGAATCTCTAATGTTACAACCAGCAGCTCTCATTAGAATCTCTAATGTTACAACCAGCATCTCTCATTAGAATCCCTAATGTTACAACCAGCAGCTCTCATTAGAATCTCTGTTACAACCAGCAGCTCTCATTAGAATCTCTGTTACAACCAGCAGCTCTCAATAGAATCTCTGTTACAACCAGCAGCTCTCATTAGAATCTCTAATGTTACAACAAGCAGCTCTCATTAGAATCTCTAATGTTACAACCAGCAGCTCTCTTTAGAATCTCTGTTACAACCAGCAGCTCTCAGTAGAATCTAATGTTACAACCAGCAGCTTTCATTTTAATCTCTAATGTAACAACCAGCAGCTCTCATTAGAATCTCTGTTACAAGCAGCAGCTCTCATTAGAATCTCTGTTACAACCAGCAGATCTCATTAGAATCTCTGTTACAACCAGCAGATCTCATTAGAATCTCTGTTACAACCAGCAGCTCTCATTAGAATATCTGTTACAACCAGCAGCTCTCATTAGAATCTCTAATGTTACAACCCGCAGCTCTCTTTAGAATCTCTGTTACAACCAGCAGCTCTCATTAGAGTCTCTAATGTTAAAACCAGCAGCTCTCATTATAATCTCTAATCGAACAACCAGCAGCTCTCATTACAATCTCTGTTACAACCAGCAGCTCTCATTAGAATCTCTGTTACAAGCAGCAGCTCTCATTAGAATCTCTGTTACAAGCAATAGCTCTCATTAGAATCTCTGTTACCACCAGCAGCTCTCATTAGAATCTCTGTTACAACCAGCAGCTCTCATTAGAATCTCTGTTACAACCAGCAGCTCTCATTAGAATCTCTGTTACAACGAGCAGCTCTCATTAGAATCTCTGTTACAACCAGCAGCTCTCATTAGAATCTCTGTTACAACCAGCAGCTCTCATTAGAATCTCTAAGGTTACAACCAGCAGCTCTCATTAGAATCTCTAATGTTACAACCAGCAGCTCTCATTAGAATCTCTAATGTTACAACCAGCATCTCTCATTAGAATCTCTAATGTTACAACCAGCAGCTCTCATTAGAATCTCTGTTACAACCAGCAGCTCTCATTAGAATCTCTGTTACAACCAGCAGCTCTCAATAGAATCTCTGTTACAACCAGCAGCTCTCTTTAGAATCTCTGTTACAACCAGCAGCTCTCATTAGAGTCTAATGTAACAACCAGCAGCTCTCATTAGAATCTCTGTTACAAGCAGCAGCTCTCATTAGAATCTCTGTTACAAGCAGCAGCTCTCATTAGAATCTCTGTTACAAGCAGCAGCTCTCATTAGAATCTCTAATGTTACAACCAGCAGCTCTCATTAGAATCTCTAATGTTACAACCAGCATCTCTCATTAGAATCCCTAATGTTACAACCAGCAGCTCTCATTAGAATCTCTGTTACAACCAGCAGCTCTCATTAGAATCTCTGTTACAACCAGCAGCTCTCAATAGAATCTCTGTTACAACCAGCAGCTCTCATTAGAATCTCTAATGTTACAACAAGCAGCTCTCATTAGAATCTCTAATGTTACAACCAGCAGCTCTCTTTAGAATCTCTGTTACAACCAGCAGCTCTCAGTAGAATCTAATGTTACAACCAGCAGCTTTCATTTTAATCTCTAATGTAACAACCAGCAGCTCTCATTAGAATCTCTGTTACAAGCAGCAGCTCTCATTAGAATCTCTGTTACAAGCAGCAGCTCTCATTAGAATCTCTGTTACAACCAGCAGCTCTCATTAGAATCTCTGTTACAACCAGCAGCTCTCATTAGAATCTCTGTTACAACCAGCAGCTCTCATTAGAATCTCTGTTACAACCAGCAGCTCTCAATAGAATCTCTGTTACAACCAGCAGCTCTCATTAGAATCTCTAATGTTACAACCAGCAGCTCTCATTAGAATCTCTAATGTTACAACCAGCAGCTCTCATTAGAATCTCTAATGTTACAACCAGCAGCTCTCATTAGAATCTCTGTTACAACCAGCAGCTCTCATTAGAATCTCTGTTACAACCAGCAGCTCTCATTAGAATATCTGTTACAACCAGCAGCTCTCAATAGAATCTATGTTACAACCAGCAGCTCTCATTAGAATCTCTAATGTTACAACCAGCAGCTCTCTTTAGAATCTCTGTTACAACCAGCAGCTCTCATTAGAGTCTAATGTTACAACCAGCAGCTCTCATTATAATCTCTAATGTAACAACCAGCAGCTCTCATTAGAATCTCTGTTACAAGCAGCAGCTCTCATTAGAATCTCTGTTACAAGCAGCAGCTCTCATTAGAATCTCTGTTACAACCAGCAGCTCTCATTAGAGTCTCTAATGTTACAACCAGCAGCTCTCATTATAATCTCTAATGTAACAACCAGCAGCTCTCATTAGAATCTCTGTTACAAGCAGCAGCTCTCATTAGAATCTCTGTTACAAGCAGCAGCTCTCATTAGAATCTCTAATGTTACAACCAGCAGCTCTCATTAGAATCTCTAATGTTACAACCAGCATCTCTCATTAGAATCCCTAATGTTACAACCAGCAGCTCTCATTAGAATCTCTGTTACAACCAGCAGCTCTCATTAGAATCTCTGTTACAACCAGCAGCTCTCAATAGAATCTCTGTCACAACCAGCAGCTCTCATTAGAATCTCTAATGTTACAACAAGCAGCTCTCATTAGAATCTCTAATGTTACAACCAGCAGCTCTCTTTAGAATCTCTGTTACAACCAGCAGCTCTCAGTAGAATCTAATGTTACAACCAGCAGCTTTCATTTTAATCTCTAATGTAACAACCAGCAGCTCTCATTAGAATCTCTGTTACAAGCAGCAGCTCTCATTAGAATCTCTGTTACAACCAGCAGATCTCATTAGAATCTCTGTTACAACCAGCAGATCTCATTAGAATCTCTGTTACAACCAGCAGCTCTCATTAGAATATCTGTTACAACCAGCAGCTCTCATTAGAATCACTAATGTTACAACCCGCAGCTCTCTTTAGAATCTCTGTTACAACCAGCAGCTCTCATTAGAGTCTCTAATGTTAAAACCAGCAGCTCTCATTATAATCTCTAATCGAACAACCAGCAGCTCTCATTACAATCTCTGTTACAACCAGCAGCTCTCATTAGAATCTCTGTTACAAGCAGCAGCTCTCATTAGAATCTCTGTTACAAGCAATAGCTCTCATTAGAATCTCTGTTACCACCAGCAGCTCTCATTAGAATCTCTGTTACAACCAGCAGCTCTCATTAGAATCTCTGTTACAACCAGCAGCTCTCATTAGAATCTCTGTTACAACGAGCAGCTCTCATTAGAATCTCTGTTACAACCAGCAGCTCTCATTAGAATCTCTGTTACAACCAGCAGCTCTCATTAGAATCTCTAAGGTTACAACCAGCAGCTCTCATTAGAATCTCTAATGTTACAACCAGCAGCTCTCATTAGAATCTCTAATGTTACAACCAGCATCTCTCATTAGAATCTCTAATGTTACAACCAGCAGCTCTCATTAGAATCTCTGTTACAACCAGCAGCTCTCATTAGAATCTCTGTTACAACCAGCAGCTCTCAATAGAATCTCTGTTACAACCAGCAGCTCTCTTTAGAATCTATGTTACAACCAGCAGCTCTCATTAGAGTCTAATGTTACAACCAGCAGCTCTCATTATAATCTCTAATGTAACAACCAGCAGCTCTCATTAGAATCTCTGTTACAAGCAGCAGCTCTCATTAGAATCTCTGTTACAAGCAGCAGCTCTCATTAGAATCTCTAATGTTACAACCAGCAGCTCTCATTAGAATCTCTAATGTTACAACCAGCATCTCTCATTAGAATCCCTAATGTTACAACCAGCAGCTCTCATTAGAATCTCTGTTACAACCAGCAGCTCTCATTAGAATCTCTGTTACAACCAGCAGCTCTCAATAGAATCTCTGTTACAACCAGCAGCTCTCATTAGAATCTCTAATGTTACAACAAGCAGCTCTCATTAGAATCTCTAATGTTACAACCAGCAGCTCTCTTTAGAATCTCTGTTACAACCAGCAGCTCTCAGTAGAATCTAATGTTACAACCAGCAGCTTTCATTTTAATCTCTAATGTAACAACCAGCAGCTCTCATTAGAATCTCTGTTACAAGCAGCAGCTCTCATTAGAATCTCTGTTACAAGCAGCAGCTCTCATTAGAATCTCTGTTACAACCAGCAGCTCTCATTAGAATCTCTGTTACAACCAGCAGCTCTCATTAGAATCTCTGTTACAACCAGCAGCTCTCATTAGAATCTCTGTTACAACCAGCAGCTCTCAATAGAATCTCTGTTACAACCAGCAGCTCTCATTAGAATCTCTAATGTTACAACCAGCAGCTCTCATTAGAATCTCTAATGTTACAACCAGCAGCTCTCATTAGAATCTCTAATGTTACAACCAGCAGCTCTCATTAGAATCTCTGTTACAACCAGCAGCTCTCATTAGAATCTCTGTTACAACCAGCAGCTCTCATTAGAATATCTGTTACAACCAGCAGCTCTCAATAGAATCTATGTTACAACCAGCAGCTCTCATTAGAATCTCTAATGTTACAACCAGCAGCTCTCTTTAGAATCTCTGTTACAACCAGCAGCTCTCATTAGAGTCTAATGTTACAACCAGCAG
The DNA here is from genome assembly GCF_965601325.2 of Salmo salar. Taxonomy (NCBI): domain Eukaryota; kingdom Metazoa; phylum Chordata; class Actinopteri; order Salmoniformes; family Salmonidae; genus Salmo; species Salmo salar. The sequence goes on from NW_027675356.1 coordinate 1,778,434, forward strand.
CTCTCATTATAATCTCTAATGTAACAACCAGCAGCTCTCATTAGAATCTCTGTTACAAGCAGCAGCTCTCATTAGAATCTCTGTTACAAGCAGCAGCTCTCATTAGAATCTCTGTTACAACCAGCAGCTCTCATTAGAGTCTCTAATGTTACAACCAGCAGCTCTCATTATAATCTCTAATGTAACAACCAGCAGCTCTCATTAGAATCTCTGTTACAAGCAGCAGCTCTCATTAGAATCTCTGTTACAACCCGCAGCTCTCTTTAGAATCTCTGTTACAACCAGCAGCTCTCATTAGAGTCTCTAATGTTACAACCAGCAGCTCTCATTAGAATCTCTAATGTTACAACCAGCAGCTCTCATTAGAATCTCTAATGTTACAACCAGCAGCTCTCATTAGAATCTCTAATGTTACAACCAGCAGCTCTCATTAGAATCTCTGTTACAACCAGCAGCTCTCATTAGAATCTCTGTTACAACCAGCAGCTCTCATTAGAATCTCTGTTACAACCAGCAGAATCTCTAATGTTACAACCAGCAGCTCTCATTAGAATCTCTAATGTTACAACCAGAAGCTCTCATTAGAATCTCTAATGTTATAACCAACAGCTCTCATTAGAATCTCTGTTACAACCAGCAGCTCTCATTAGAATCTCTGTTACAACCAGCAGCTCTCATTAGAATCTCTGTTACAACCAGCAGCTCTCATTAGAATCTCTGTTCCAACCAGCAGCTCTCATTAGAATCTCTGTTACAACCAGCAGATCTCATTAGAATCTCTGTTACAACTAGCAGATCTCATTAGAATCTCTGTTACAACCAGCAGCTCTCATTAGAATCTCTGTTACAACCAGCAGCTCTCATTAGAATCTCTAATGTTACAACCCGCAACTCTCTTTAGAATCTCTGTTACAACCAGCAGCTCTCATTAGAGTCTCTAATGTTAAAACCAGCAGCTCTCATTATAATCTCTAATCGAACAACCAGCAGCTCTCATTACAATCTCTGTTACAACCAGCAGCTCTCATTAGAATCTCTGTTACAAGCAGCAGCTCTCATTAGAATCTCTGTTACAAGCAGCAGCTCTCACATTAGAATCTCTGTTACCACCAGCAGCTCTCATTAGAATCTCTGTTACAACCAGCAGCTCTCATTAGAATCTCTGTTACAACCAGCAGCTCTCATTAGAATCTCTGTTACAACGAGCAGCTCTCATTAGAATCTCTGTTACAACCAGCAGCTCTCATTAGAATCTCTGTTACAACCAGCAGCTCTCATTAGAATCTCTAAGGTTACAACCAGCAGCTCTCATTAGAATCTCTAATGTTACTACCAGCAGCTCTCATTAGAATCTCTAATGTTACAACCAGCATCTCTCATTAGAATCTCTAATGTTACAACCAGCAGCTCTCATTAGAATCTCTGTTACAACCAGCAGCTCTCATTAGAATCTCTGTTACAACCAGCAGCTCTCAATAGAATCTCTGTTACAACCAGCAGCTCTCATTAGAATCTCTAATGTTACAACAAGCAACTCTCATTAGAATCTCTAATGTTACAACCAGCAGCTCTCTTTAGAATCTCTGTTACAACCAGCAGCTCTCATTAGAGTCTAATGTTACAACCAGCAGCTCTCATTATAATCTCTAATGTAACAACCAGCAGCTCTCATTAGAATCTATGTTACAAGCAGCAGCTCTCATTAGAATCTCTGTTACAAGCAGCAGCTCTCATTAGAATCTCTGTTACAACCAGCAGCTCTCATTAGAATCTCTAATGTTACAACCAGCAGCTCTCATTAGAATCTCTAATGTTACAACCAGCATCTCTCATTAGAATCTCTAATGTTACAACCAGCAGCTCTCATTAGAATCTCTGTTACAACCAGCAGCTCTCATTAGAATCTCTGTTACAACCAGCAGCTCTCAATAGAATCTCTGTTACAACCAGCAGCTCTCATTAGAATCTCTAATGTTACAACAAGCAGCTCTCATTAGAATCTCTAATGTTACAACCAGCAGCTCTCTTTAGAATCTCTGTTACAACCAGCAGCTCTCATTAGAATCTCTGTTACAACCAGCAGCTCTCATTAGAATCTCTAATGTTAGAACCCGCAGCTCTCTTTAGAATCTATGTTACAACCAGCAGCTCTCATTAGAGTCTCTAATGTTAAAACCAGCAGCTCTCATTATAATCTCTAATCGAACAACCAGCAGCTCTCATTACAATCTCTGTTACAACCAGCAGCTCTCATTAGAATCTCTGTTACAAGCAGCAGCTCTCATTAGAATCTCTGTTACAAGCAGCAGCTCTCATTAGAATCTCTGTTACAACCAGCAGCTCTCATTAGAATCTCTGTTACAACCAGCAGCTCTCATTAGAATCTCTGTTACAACCAGCAGTTCTCAGTAGAATCTAATGTTACAACCAGCAGCTCTCATTTTAATCTCTAATGTAACAACCAGCAGCTCTCATTAGAATCTCTGTTACAAGCAGCAGCTCTCATTAGAATCTCTGTTACAAGCAGCAGCTCTCATTAGAATCTCTGTTACAACCAGCAGCTCTCATTAGAATCTCTAATGTTACAACCAGCAGCTCTCATTAGAATATCTAATGTTACAATCAGCAGCTCTCATTAGAATCTCTAATGTTACAACCAGCAGCTCTCATTAGAATCTCTAATGTTACAACCAGAAGCTCTCATTAGAATCTCTAATGTTATAACCAACAGCTCTCATTAGAATCTCTGTTACAACCAGCAGCTCTCATTAGAATCTCTGTTACAACCAGCAGCTCTCATTAGAATCTCTGTTACAACCAGCAGCTCTCATTAGAATCTCTGTTACAACCAGCAGATCTCATTAGAATCTCTGTTACAACCAGCAGATCTCATTAGAATCTCTGTTACAACCAGCAGCTCTCATTAGAATCTCTGTTACAACCAGCAGCTCTCATTAGAATCTCTAATGTTAGAACCCGCAGCTCTCTTTAGAATCTCTGTTACAACCAGCAGCTCTCATTAGAGTCTCTAATGTTAAAACCAGCAGCTCTCATTATAATCTCTAATCGAACAACCAGCAGCTCTCATTACAATCTCTGTTACAACCAGCAGCTCTCATTAGAATCTCTGTTACAAGCAGCAGCTCTCATTAGAATCTCTGTTACAAGCAGCAGCTCTCATTAGAATCTCTGTTACAACCAGCAGCTCTCATTAGAATCTCTGTTACAACCAGCAGCTCTCATTAGAATCTCTGTTACAACCAGCAGCTCTCAATAGAATCTCTGTTACAACCAGCAGCTCTCATTAGAATCTCTAATGTTACAACCAGCAGCTCTCATTAGAATCTCTAATGTTACAACCAGCAGCTCTCATTAGAATCTCTAATGTTACAACCAGCAGCTCTCATTAGAATCTCTGTTACAACCAGCAGCTCTCATTAGAATCTCTGTTACAACCAGCTGCTCTCATTAGAATCTCTGTTACAACCAGCAGCTCTCATTAGAATCTCTGTTCCAACCAGCAGCTCTCATTAGAATCTCTGTTACAACCAGCAGATCTCATTAGAATCTCTGTTACAACCAGCAGATCTCATTAGAATCTCTGTTACAACCAGCAGCTCTCATTAGAATCTCTGTTACAACCAGCAGCTCTCATTAGAATCTCTAATGTTACAACCCGCAACTCTCTTTAGAATCTCTGTTACAACCAGCAGCTCTCATTAGAGTCTCTAATGTTAAAACCAGCAGCTCTCATTATAATCTCTAATCGAACAACCAGCAGCTCTCATTACAATCTCTGTTACAACCAGCAGCTCTCATTAGAATCTCTGTTACAAGCATCAGCTCTCATTAGAATCTCTGTTACAAGCAGCAGCTCTCATTAGAATCTCTGTTACAAGCAGCAGCTCTCATTAGAATCTCTGTTACAAGCAGCAGCTCTCGTTAGAATCTCTGTTACAACCAGCAGCTCTCATTAGAATCTCTAATGTTACAACCAGCAGCTCTCATTAGAATCTCTAATGTTACAACCAGCATCTCTCATTAGAATCTCTAATGTTACAACCAGCAGCTCTCATTAGAATCTCTGTTACAACCAGCAGCTCTCAATAGAATCTCTGTTACAACCAGCAGCTCTCATTAGAATCTCTAATGTTACAACAAGCAGCTCTCATTAGAATCTCTAATGTTACAACCAGCAGCTCTCTTTAGAATCTCTGTTACAACCAGCAGCTCTCATTAGAATCTCTGTTACAACCAGCAGCTCTCATTAGAATCTCTAATGTTAGAACCCGCAGCTCTCTTTAGAATCTATGTTACAACCAGCAGCTCTCATTAGAGTCTCTAATGTTAAAACCAGCAGCTCTCATTATAATCTCTAATCGAACAACCAGCAGCTCTCATTACAATCTCTGTTACAACCAGCAGCTCTCATTAGAATCTCTGTTACAAGCAGCAGCTCTCATTAGAATCTCTGTTACAAGCAGCAGCTCTCATTAGAATCTCTGTTACAACCAGCAGCTCTCATTAGAATCTCTGTTACAACCAGCAGCTCTCATTAGAATCTCTGTTACAACCAGCAGCTCTCATTAGAATCTCTGTTACAACCAGCAGCTCTCAATAGAATCTCTGTTACAACCAGCAGCTCTCATTAGAATCTCTAATGTTACAACCAGCAGCTCTCATTAGAATCTCTAATGTTACAACCAGCAGCTCTCATTAGAATCTCTAATGTTACAACCAGCAGCTCTCATTAGAATCTCTGTTACAACCAGCAGCTCTCATTAGAATCTCTGTTACAACCAGCAGCTCTCATTAGAATATCTGTTACAACCAGCAGCTCTCAATAGAATCTCTGTTACAACCAGCAGCTCTCATTAGAATCTCTAATGTTACAACAAGCAGCTCTCATTAGAATCTCTAATGTTACAACCAGCAGCTCTCTTTAGAATCTCTGTTACAACCAGCAGCTCTCATTAGAGTCTAATGTTACAACCAGCAGCTCTCATTATAATCTCTAATGTAACAACCAGCAGCTCTCATTAGAATCTCTGTTACAAGCAGCAGCTCTCATTAGAATCTCTGTTACAAGCAGCAGCTCTCATTAGAATCTCTGTTACAACCAGCAGCTCTCATTAGAGTCTCTAATGTTACAACCAGCAGCTCTCATTATAATCTCTAATGTAACAACCAGCAGCTCTCATTAGAATCTCTGTTACAAGCAGCAGCTCTCATTAGAATCTCTGTTACAACCCGCAGCTCTCTTTAGAATCTCTGTTACAACCAGCAGCTCTCATTAGAGTCTCTAATGTTACAACCAGCAGCTCTCATTAGAATCTCTAATGTTACAACCAGCAGCTCTCATTAGAATCTCTAATGTTACAACCAGCAGCTCTCATTAGAATCTCTAATGTTACAACCAGCAGCTCTCATTAGAATCTCTGTTACAATCAGCAGCTCTCATTAGAATCTCTGTTACAACCAGCAGCTCTCATTAGAATCTCTGTTACAACCATCAGAATCTCTAATGTTACAACCAGCAGCTCTCATTAGAATCTCTGTTACAACCAGCAGCTCTCATTAGAATCTCTGTTACAACCAGCAGCTCTCAATAGAATCTCTGTTACAACCAGCAGCTCTCATTAGAATCTCTAATGTTACAACAAGCAGCTCTCATTAGAATCTCTAATGTTACAACCAGCAGCTCTCTTTAGAATCTCTGTTACAACCAGCAGCTCTCATTAGAGTAAAATGTTACAACCAGCAGCTCTCATTATAATCTCTAATGTAACAACCAGCAGCTCTCATTAGAATCTCTGTTACAAGCAGCAGCTCTCATTAGAATCTCTGTTACAAGCAGCAGCTCTCGTTAGAATCTCTGTTACAACCAGCAGCTCTCATTAGAATCTCTAATGTTACAACCAGCAGCTCTCATTAGAATCTCTAATGTTACAACCAGCATCTCTCATTAGAATCTCTAATGTTACAACCAGCAGCTCTCATTAGAATCTCTGTTACAACCAGCAGCTCTCATTAGAATCTCTGTTACAACCAGCAGCTCTCAATAGAATCTCTGTTACAACCAGCAGCTCTCATTAGAATCTCTAATGTTACAACAAGCAGCTCTCATTAGAATCTCTAATGTTACAACCAGCAGCTCTCTTTAGAATCTCTGTTACAACCAGCAGCTCTCAGTAGAATCTAATGTTACAACCAGCAGCTCTCATTTTAATCTCTAATGTAACAACCAGCAGCTCTCATTAGAATCTCTGTTACAAGCAGCAGCTCTCATTAGAATCTCTGTTACAAGCAGCAGCTCTCATTAGAATCTCTGTTACAACCAGCAGCTCTCATTAGAATCTCTAATGTTACAACCAGCAGATCTCATTAGAATATCTAATGTTACAATCAGCAGCTCTCATTAGAATCTCTAATGTTACAACCAGCAGCTCTCATTAGAATCTCTAATGTTACAACCAGAAGCTCTCATTAGAATCTCTAATGTTATAACCAACAGCTCTCATTAGAATCTCTGTTACAACCAGCAGCTCTCATTAGAATCTCTGTTACAACCAGCAGCTCTCATTAGAATCTCTGTTACAACCAGCAGCTCTCATTAGAATCTATGTTACAACCAGCAGCTCTCATTAGAATCTCTGTTACATCCAGCAGCTCTCATTAGAATCTCTGTTACAACCAGCAGCTCTCATTAGAATCTATGTTACAACCAGCAGCTCTCATTAGAATATCTAATGTTACAATCAGCAGCTCTCATTAGAATCTCTAATGTTACAACCAGCAGCTCTCATTAGAATCTCTAATGTTACAACCAGAAGCTCTCATTAGAATCTCTAATGTTATAACCAACAGCTCTCATTAGAATCTCTGTTATAACCAGCAGCTCTCATTAGAATCTCTGTTACAACCAGCAGCTCTCATTAGAATCTCTGTTACAACCAGCAGCTCTCATTAGAATCTCTGTTACAACCAGCAGCTCTCATTAGAATCTCTGTTACAACCAGCAGATCTCATTAGAATCTCTGTTACAACCAGCAGATCTCATTAGAATCTCTGTTACAACCAGCAGCTCTCATTAGAATCTCTGTTACAACCAGCAGCTCTCATTAGAATCTCTAATGTTAGAACCCGCAGCTCTCTTTAGAATCTCTGTTACAACCAGCAGCTCTCATTAGAGTCTCTAATGTTAAAACCAGCAGCTCTCATTATAATCTCTAATCGAACAACCAGCAGCTCTCATTACAATCTCTGTTACAACCAGCAGCTCTCATTAGAATCTCTGTTACAAGCAGCAGATCTCATTAGAATCTCTGTTACAAGCAGCAGCTCTCATTAGAATCTCTGTTACAACCAGCAGCTCTCATTAGAATCTCTGTTACAACCAGCAGCTCTCATTAGAATCTCTGTTACAACCAGCAGCTCTCAATAGAATCTCTGTTACAACCAGCAGCTCTCATTAGAATCTCTAATGTTACAACCAGCAGCTCTCATTAGAATCTCTAATGTTACAACCAGCAGCTCTCATTAGAATCTGAAATGTTACAACCAGCAGCTCTCATTAGAATCTCTGTTACAACCAGCAGCTCTCATTAGAATCTCTGTTACAACCAGCAGCTCTCATTAGAATCTCTGTTACAACCAGCAGCTCTCAATAGAATCTCTGTTACAACCAGCAGCTCTCATTAGAATCTCTAATGTTACAACAAGCAGCTCTCATTAGAATCTCTAATGTTACAACCAGCAGCTCTCTTTAGAATCTCTGTTACAACCAGCAGCTCTCATTAGAGTCTAATGTTACAACCAGCAGCTCTCATTATAATCTCTAATGTAACAACCAGCAGCTCTCATTAGAATCTCTGTTACAAGCAGCAGCTCTCATTAGAATCTCTGTTACAAGCAGCAGCTCTCATTAGAATCTCTGTTACAACCAGCAGCTCTCATTAGAATCTCTGTTACAACCAGCAGCTCTCATTAGAATCTCTAATGTTACAACCAGCAGCTCTCATTAGAATCTCTAATGTTACAACCAGCATCTCTCATTAGAATCTCTAATGTTACAACCAGCAGCTCTCATTAGAATCTCTGTTACAACCAGCAGCTCTCATTAGAATCTCTGTTACAACCAGCAGCTCTCAATAGAATCTCTGTTACAACCAGCAGCTCTCATTAGAATCTCTAATGTTACAACAAGCAGCTCTCATTAGAATATCTAATGTTACAACCAGCAGCTCTCTTTAGAATCTCTGTTACAACCAGCAGCTCTCATTAGAGTCTAATGTTACAACCAGCAGCTCTCATTATAATCTCTAATGTAACAACCAGCAGCTCTCATTAGAATCTCTGTTACAAGCAGCAGCTCTCATTAGAATCTCTGTTACAAGCAGCAGCTCTCATTAGAATCTCTGTTACAACCAGCAGCTCTCATTAGAATCTCTAATGTTACAACCAGCAGCTCTCATTAGAATATCTAATGTTACAATCAGCAGCTCTCATTAGAATCTCTAATGTTACAACCAGCAGCTCTCATTAGAATCTCTAATGTTACAACCAGAAGCTCTCATTAGAATCTCTAATGTTATAACCAACAGCTCTCATTAGAATCTCTGTTACAACCAGCAGCTCTCATTAGAATCTCTGTTACAACCAGCAGCTCTCATTAGAATCTCTGTTACAACCAGCAGCTCTCATTAGAATACCTAATGTTACAACCAGCAGCTCTCATTAGAATATCTAATGTTACAACCAGCAGCTCTCATTAGAATCTCTATTGTTACAACCAGCAGCTCTCATTAGAATCTCTAATGTTACAACCAGAAGCTCTCATTTGAATCTCTGTTACAACCAGCAGCTCTCATTAGAATCTCTAATGTTATAACCTGCAGCTCTCATTAGAATCTCTAATGTTACAACCAGCAGATCTCATTAGAATCTCTGTTACAACTAGCAGCTCTCATTAGAATCTATAATGTTACAACCAGCAGCTCTCATTAGAATCTCTGTTAGAACCATCAGCTCTCATTAGAATCTCTAATGTTACAACCAACAGCTCTCATTAGAATCGCTAATGTTACAACCAGCAGCTCTCATTAGAATCTCTAATGTTACAACCAGAAGCTCTCATTAGAATCTCTAATGTTATAACCAACAGCTCTCATTAGAATCTCTGTTACAACCAGCAGCTCTCATTAGAATCTCTGTTACAACCAGCAGCTCTCATTAGAATCTCTGTTACAACCAGCAGCTCTCATTAGAATCTCTAATGTTACAACCAGAAGCTCTCATTAGAATCTCTAATGTTATAACCAACAGCTCTCATTAGAATCTCTGTTATAACCAGCAGCTCTCATTAGAATCTCTGTTACAACCAGCAGCTCTCATTAGAATCTCTGTTACAACCAGCAGCTCTCATTAGAATCTCTGTTACAACCAGCAGCTCTCATTAGAATCTCTGTTACAACCAGCAGATCTCATTAGAATCTCTGTTACAACCAGCAGATCTCATTAGAATCTCTGTTACAACCAGCAGCTCTCATTAGAATCTCTGTTACAACCAGCAGCTCTCATTAGAATCTAATGTTAGAACCCGCAGCTCTCTTTAGAATCTCTGTTACAACCAGCAGCTCTCATTAGAGTCTCTAATGTTAAAACCAGCAGCTCTCATTATAATCTCTAATCGAACAACCAGCAGCTCTCATTACAATCTCTGTTACAACCAGCAGCTCTCATTAGAATCTCTGTTACAAGCAGCAGCTCTCATTAGAATCTCTGTTACAAGCAGCAGCTCTCATTAGAATCTCTGTTACAACCAGCAGCTCTCATTAGAATCTCTAATGTTACAACCAGCAGCTCTCATTAGAATCTCTGTTACAACCAGAAGCTCTCATTAGCTCTCATTAGAATCTCTAATGTTACAACCAGCAGCTCTCATTAGAATCTCTAATGTTACAACCAGCAGCTCTCATTAGAATCTCTAATGTTACAACCAGCAGCTCTCATTAGAATCTCTAATGTTACAACCAGCAGCTCTCATTAGAATCTCTGTTACAACCAGCAGCTCTCATTAGAATCTCTGTTACAACCAGCAGCTCTCATTAGAATCTCTGTTACAACCAGCAGAATCTCTAATGTTACAACCAGCAGCTCTCATTAGAATCTCTAATGTTACAACCAGAAGCTCTCATTAGAATCTCTAATGTTATAACCAACAGCTCTCATTAGAATCTCTGTTACAACCAGCAGCTCTCATTAGAATCTCTGTTACAACCAGCAGCTCTCATTAGAATCTCTGTTACAACCAGCAGCTCTCATTAGAATCTCTGTTCCAACCAGCAGCTCTCATTAGAATCTCTGTTACAACCAGCAGATCTCATTAGAATCTCTGTTACAACCAGCAGATCTCATTAGAATCTCTGTTACAACCAGCAGCTCTCATTAGAATCTCTGTTACAACCAGCAGCTCTCATTAGAATCTCTAATGTTACAACCCGCAGCTCTCTTTAGAATCTCTGTTACAACCAGCAGCTCTCATTAGAGTCTCTAATGTTAAAACCAGCAGCTCTCATTATAATCTCTGTTACAACCAGCAGCTCTCATTACAATCTCTGTTACAAGCAGCAGCTCTCATTAGAATCTCTGTTACAAGCAGCAGCTCTCATTAGAATCTCTGTTACAACCAGCAGCTCTCATTAGAATCTCTGTTACAACCAGCAGCTCTCATTAGAATCTCTAATGTTACAACCAGCAGCTCTCATTAGAATCTCTAATGTTACAACCAGCATCTCTCATTAGAATCTCTAATGTTACAACCAGCAGCTCTCATTAGAATCTCTGTTACAACCAGCAGCTCTCATTAGAATGTCTGTTACAACCAGCAGCTCTCAATAGAATCTCTGTTACAACCAGCAGCTCTCATTAGAATCTCTAATGTTACAACAAGCAGCTCTCATTAGAATATCTAATGTTACAACCAGCAGCTCTCTTTAGAATTTCTGTTACAACCAGCAGCTCTCATTAGAGTCTAATGTTACAACCAGCAGCTCTCATTATAATCTCTAATGTAACAACCAGCAGCTCTCATTAGAATCTCTGTTACAAGCAGCAGCTCTCATTAGAATCTCTGTTACAAGCAGCAGCTCTCATTAGAATCTCTGTTACAACCAGCAGCTCTCATTAGAATCTCTAATGTTACAACCAGCAGCTCTCATTAGAATATCTAATGTTACAACCAGCAGCTCTCATTAGAATCTCTAATGTTACAACCAGAAGCTCTCATTAGAATCTCTAATGTTATAACCAACAGCTCTCATTAGAATCTCTGTTACAACCAGCAGCTCTCATTAGAATCTCTGTTACAACCAGCAGCTCTCATTAGAATCTCTGTTACAACCAGCAGCTCTCATTAGAATACCTAATGTTACAACCAGCAGCTCTCATTAGAATATCTAATGTTACAACCAGCAGCTCTCATTAGAATCTCTATTGTTACAACCAGCAGCTCTCATTAGAATCTCTAATGTTACAACCAGAAGCTCTCATTTGAATCTCTGTTACAACCAGCAGCTCTCATTAGAATCTCTAATGTTATAACCTGCAGCTCTCATTAGAATCTCTAATGTTACAACCAGCAGATCTCATTAGAATCTCTGTTACAACTAGCAGCTCTCATTAGAATCTATAATGTTACAACCAGCAGCTCTCATTAGAATCTCTGTTAGAACCATCAGCTCTCATTAGAATCTCTAATGTTACAACCAACAGCTCTCATTAGAATCGCTAATGTTACAACCAGCAGCTCTCATTAGAATCTCTAATGTTACAACCAGAAGCTCTCATTAGAATCTCTAATGTTATAACCAACAGCTCTCATTAGAATCTCTGTTACAACCAGCAGCTCTCATTAGAATCTCTGTTACAACCAGCAGCTCTCATTAGAATCTCTGTTACAACCAGCAGCTCTCATTAGAATCTCTAATGTTACAACCAGAAGCTCTCATTAGAATCTCTAATGTTATAACCAACAGCTCTCATTAGAATCTCTGTTATAACCAGCAGCTCTCATTAGAATCTCTGTTACAACCAGCAGCTCTCATTAGAATCTCTGTTACAACCAGCAGCTCTCATTAGAATCTCTGTTACAACCAGCAGCTCTCATTAGAATCTCTGTTACAACCAGCAGATCTCATTAGAATCTCTGTTACAACCAGCAGATCTCATTAGAATCTCTGTTACAACCAGCAGCTCTCATTAGAATCTCTGTTACAACCAGCAGCTCTCATTAGAATCTAATGTTAGAACCCGCAGCTCTCTTTAGAATCTCTGTTACAACCAGCAGCTCTCATTAGAGTCTCTAATGTTAAAACCAGCAGCTCTCATTATAATCTCTAATCGAACAACCAGCAGCTCTCATTACAATCTCTGTTACAACCAGCAGCTCTCATTAGAATCTCTGTTACAAGCAGCAGCTCTCATTAGAATCTCTGTTACAACCAGCAGCTCTCATTAGAATCTCTGTTACAACCAGCAGCTCTCATTAGAATCTCTGTTACAACCAGCAGCTCTCAATAGAATCTCTGTTACAACCAGCAGCTCTCATTAGAATCTCTAATGTTACAACCAGCAGCTCTCATTAGAATCTCTAATGTTACAACCAGCAGCTCTCATTAGAATCTCTAATGTTACAACCAGCAGCTCTCATTAGAATCTCTGTTACAACCAGCAGCTCTCATTAGAATCTCTGTTACAACCAGCAGCTCTCATTAGAATCTCTGTTACAACCAGCAGCTCTCAATAGAATCTCTGTTACAACCAGCAGCTCTCATTAGAATCTCTAATGTTACAACAAGCAGCTCTCATTAGAATCTCTAATGTTACAACCAGCAACTCTCTTTAGAATCTCTGTTACAACCAGCAGCTCTCATTAGAGTCTAATGTTACAACCAGCAGCTCTCATTATAATCTCTAATGTAACAACCAGCAGCTCTCATTAGAATCTCTGTTACAAGCAGCAGCTCTCATTAGAATCTCTGTTACAAGCAGCAGCTCTCATTAGAATCTCTGTTACAACCAGCAGCTCTCATTAGAATCTCTAATGTTACAACCAGCAGCTCTCATTAGAATCTCTGTTACAACCAGAAGCTCTCATTAGCTCTCATTAGAATCTCTAATGTTACAACCAGCAGCTCTCATTAGAATCTCTAATGTTACAACCAGCAGCTCTCATTAGAATCTCTAATGTTACAACCAGCAGCTCTCATTAGAATCTCTGTTACAACCAGCAGCTCTCATTAGAATCTCTGTTACAACCAGCAGCTCTCATTAGAATCTCTGTTACAACCAGCAGCTCTCATTAGAATCTCTAATGTTACAACCCGCAGCTCTCTTTAGAATCTCTGTTACAACCAGCAGCTCTCATTAGAGTCTCTAATGTTAAAACCAGCAGCTCTCATTATAATCTCTAATCGAACAACCAGCAGCTCTCATTACAATCTCTGTTACAACCAGCAGCTCTCCTTAGAATCTCTAATGTTACAACCAGCAGCTCTCATTAGAATCTCTAATGTTACAACCAGCATCTCTCATTAGAATCTCTAATGTTACAACCAGCAGCTCTCATTAGAATCTCTGTTACAACCAGCAGCTCTCATTAGAATCTCTGTTACAACCAGCAGCTCTCAATAGAATCTCTGTTACAACCAGCAGCTCTCATTAGAATCTCTAATGTTACAACAAGCAGCTCTCATTAGAATCTCTAATGTTACAATCAGCAGCTCTCTTTAGAATCTCTGTTACAACCAGCAGCTCTCATTAGAGTCTAATGTTACAACCAGCAGCTCTCATTATAATCTCTAATGTAACAACCAGCAGCTCTCATTAGAATCTCTGTTACAAGCAGCAGCTCTCATTAGAATCTCTAATGTTACAACCAGCAGCTCTCATTAGAATCTCTGTTACAACCAGCAGCTCTCATTAGAATCTCTGTTACAACCAGCAGCTCTCATTAGAATCTCTGTTACAACCAGCAGCTCTCAATAGAATCTCTGTTACAACCAGCAGCTCTCATTAGAATCTCTAATGTTACAACAAGCAGCTCTCATTAGAATCTCTAATGTTACAACCAGCAGCTCTCATTAGAATCTCTAATGTTACAACCAGAAGCTCTCATTAGAATCTCTAATGTTATAACCAACAGCTCTCATTAGAATCTCTGTTACAACCAGCAGCTCTCATTAGAATCTCTGTTACAACCAGCAGCTCTCATTAGAATCTCTGTTACAACCAGCAGCTCTCATTAGAATACCTAATGTTACAACCAGCAGCTCTCATTAGAATATCTAATGTTACAACCAGCAGCTCTCATTAGAATCTCTATTGTTACAACCAGCAGCTCTCATTAGAATCTCTAATGTTACAACCAGAAGCTCTCATTTGAATCTCTGTTACAACCAGCAGCTCTCATTAGAATCTCTAATGTTATAACCTGCAGCTCTCATTAGAATCTCTAATGTTACAACCAGCAGATCTCATTAGAATCTCTGTTACAACTAGCAGCTCTCATTAGAATCTATAATGTTACAACCAGCAGCTCTCATTAGAATCTCTGTTAGAACCATCAGCTCTCATTAGAATCTCTAATGTTACAACCAACAGCTCTCATTAGAATCGCTAATGTTACAACCAGCAGCTCTCATTAGAATCTCTAATGTTACAACCAGAAGCTCTCATTAGAATCTCTAATGTTATAACCAACAGCTCTCATTAGAATCTCTGTTACAACCAGCAGCTCTCATTAGAATCTCTGTTACAACCAGCAGCTCTCATTAGAATCTCTGTTACAACCAGCAGCTCTCATTAGAATCTCTAATGTTACAACCAGAAGCTCTCATTAGAATCTCTAATGTTATAACCAACAGCTCTCATTAGAATCTCTGTTATAACCAGCAGCTCTCATTAGAATCTCTGTTACAACCAGCAGCTCTCATTAGAATCTCTGTTACAACCAGCAGCTCTCATTAGAATCTCTGTTACAACCAGCAGCTCTCATTAGAATCTCTGTTACAACCAGCAGATCTCATTAGAATCTCTGTTACAACCAGCAGATCTCATTAGAATCTCTGTTACAACCAGCAGCTCTCATTAGAATCTCTGTTACAACCAGCAGCTCTCATTAGAATCTAATGTTAGAACCCGCAGCTCTCTTTAGAATCTCTGTTACAACCAGCAGCTCTCATTAGAGTCTCTAATGTTAAAACCAGCAGCTCTCATTATAATCTCTAATCGAACAACCAGCAGCTCTCATTACAATCTCTGTTACAACCAGCAGCTCTCATTAGAATCTCTGTTACAAGCAGCAGCTCTCATTAGAATCTCTGTTACAAGCAGCAGCTCTCATTAGAATCTCTGTTACAACCAGCAGCTCTCATTAGAATCTCTAATGTTACAACCAGCAGCTCTCATTAGAATCTCTGTTACAACCAGAAGCTCTCATTAGCTCTCATTAGAATCTCTAATGTTACAACCAGCAGCTCTCATTAGAATCTCTAATGTTACAACCAGCAGCTCTCATTAGAATCTCTAATGTTACAACCAGCAGCTCTCATTAGAATCTCTAATGTTACAACCAGCAGCTCTCATTAGAATCTCTGTTACAACCAGCAGCTCTCATTAGAATCTCTGTTACAACCAGCAGCTCTCATTAGAATCTCTGTTACAACCAGCAGAATCTCTAATGTTACAACCAGCAGCTCTCATTAGAATCTCTAATGTTACAACCAGAAGCTCTCATTAGAATCTCTAATGTTATAACCAACAGCTCTCATTAGAATCTCTGTTACAACCAGCAGCTCTCATTAGAATCTCTGTTACAACCAGCAGCTCTCATTAGAATCTCTGTTACAACCAGCAGCTCTCATTAGAATCTCTGTTCCAACCAGCAGCTCTCATTAGAATCTCTGTTACAACCAGCAGATCTCATTAGAATCTCTGTTACAACCAGCAGATCTCATTAGAATCTCTGTTACAACCAGCAGCTCTCATTAGAATCTCTGTTACAACCAGCAGCTCTCATTAGAATCTCTAATGTTACAACCCGCAGCTCTCTTTAGAATCTCTGTTACAACCAGCAGCTCTCATTAGAGTCTCTAATGTTAAAACCAGCAGCTCTCATTATAATCTCTAATCGAACAACCAGCAGCTCTCATTACAATCTCTGTTACAACCAGCAGCTCTCCTTAGAATCTCTAATGTTACAACCAGCAGCTCTCATTAGAATCTCTAATGTTACAACCAGCATCTCTCATTAGAATCTCTAATGTTACAACCAGCAGCTCTCATTAGAATCTCTGTTACAACCAGCAGCTCTCATTAGAATCTCTGTTACAACCAGCAGCTCTCAATAGAATCTCTGTTACAACCAGCAGCTCTCATTAGAATCTCTAATGTTACAACAAGCAGCTCTCATTAGAATCTCTAATGTTACAACCAGCAGCTCTCTTTAGAATCTCTGTTACAACCAGCAGCTCTCATTAGCGTCTAATGTTACAACCAGCAGCTCTCATTATAATCTCTAATGTAACAACCAGCAGCTCTCATTAGAATCTCTGTTACAAGCAGCAGCTCTCATTAGAATCTCTGTTACAAGCAGCAGCTCTCATTAGAATCTCTGTTACAACCAGCAGCTCTCATTAGAATCTCTGTTACAACCAGCAGCTCTCATTAGAATCTCTAATGTTACAACCAGCAGCTCTCATTAGAATCTCTAATGTTACAACCAGCATCTCTCATTAGAATCTCTAATGTTACAACCAGCAGCTCTCATTAGAATCTCTGTTACAACCAGCAGCTCTCATTAGAATGTCTGTTACAACCAGCAGCTCTCAATAGAATCTCTGTTACAACCAGCAGCTCTCATTAGAATCTCTAATGTTACAACAAGCAGCTCTCATTAGAATATCTAATGTTACAACCAGCAGCTCTCTTTAGAATCTCTGTTACAACCAGCAGCTCTCATTAGAGTCTAATGTTACAACCAGCAGCTCTCATTATAATCTCTAATGTAACAACCAGCAGCTCTCATTAGAATCTCTGTTACAAGCAGCAGCTCTCATTAGAATCTCTGTTACAAGCAGCAGCTCTCATTAGAATCTCTGTTACAACCAGCAGCTCTCATTAGAATCTCTAATGTTACAACCAGCAGCTCTCATTAGAATATCTAATGTTACAATCAGCAGCTCTCATTAGAATCTCTAATGTTACAACCAGCAGCTCTCATTAGAATCTCTAATGTTACAACCAGAAGCTCTCATTAGAATCTCTAATGTTATAACCAACAGCTCTCATTAGAATCTCTGTTACAACCAGCAGCTCTCATTAGAATCTCTGTTACAACCAGCAGCTCTCATTAGAATCTCTGTTACAACCAGCAGCTCTCATTAGAATACCTAATGTTACAACCAGCAGCTCTCATTAGAATATCTAATGTTACAACCAGCAGCTCTCATTAGAATCTCTATTGTTACAACCAGCAGCTCTCATTAGAATCTCTAATGTTACAACCAGAAGCTCTCATTTGAATCTCTGTTACAACCAGCAGCTCTCATTAGAATCTCTAATGTTATAACCTGCAGCTCTCATTAGAATCTCTAATGTTACAACCAGCAGATCTCATTAGAATCTCTGTTACAACTAGCAGCTCTCATTAGAATCTATAATGTTACAACCAGCAGCTCTCATTAGAATCTCTGTTAGAACCATCAGCTCTCATTAGAATCTCTAATGTTACAACCAACAGCTCTCATTAGAATCGCTAATGTTACAACCAGCAGCTCTCATTAGAATCTCTAATGTTACAACCAGAAGCTCTCATTAGAATCTCTAATGTTATAACCAACAGCTCTCATTAGAATCTCTGTTACAACCAGCAGCTCTCATTAGAATCTCTGTTACAACCAGCAGCTCTCATTAGAATCTCTGTTACAACCAGCAGCTCTCATTAGAATCTCTAATGTTACAACCAGAAGCTCTCATTAGAATCTCTAATGTTATAACCAACAGCTCTCATTAGAATCTCTGTTATAACCAGCAGCTCTCATTAGAATCTCTGTTACAACCAGCAGCTCTCATTAGAATCTCTGTTACAACCAGCAGCTCTCATTAGAATCTCTGTTACAACCAGCAGCTCTCATTAGAATCTCTGTTACAACCAGCAGATCTCATTAGAATCTCTGTTACAACCAGCAGATCTCATTAGAATCTCTGTTACAACCAGCAGCTCTCATTAGAATCTCTGTTACAACCAGCAGCTCTCATTAGAATCTAATGTTAGAACCCGCAGCTCTCTTTAGAATCTCTGTTACAACCAGCAGCTCTCATTAGAGTCTCTAATGTTAAAACCAGCAGCTCTCATTATAATCTCTAATCGAACAACCAGCAGCTCTCATTACAATCTCTGTTACAACCAGCAGCTCTCATTAGAATCTCTGTTACAAGCAGCAGCTCTCATTAGAATCTCTGTTACAACCAGCAGCTCTCATTAGAATCTCTGTTACAACCAGCAGCTCTCATTAGAATCTCTGTTACAACCAGCAGCTCTCAATAGAATCTCTGTTACAACCAGCAGCTCTCATTAGAATCTCTAATGTTACAACCAGCAGCTCTCATTAGAATCTCTAATGTTACAACCAGCAGCTCTCATTAGAATCTCTAATGTTACAACCAGCAGCTCTCATTAGAATCTCTGTTACAACCAGCAGCTCTCATTAGAATCTCTGTTACAACCAGCAGCTCTCATTAGAATCTCTGTTACAACCAGCAGCTCTCAATAGAATCTCTGTTACAACCAGCAGCTCTCATTAGAATCTCTAATGTTACAACAAGCAGCTCTCATTAGAATCTCTAATGTTACAACCAGCAACTCTCTTTAGAATCTCTGTTACAACCAGCAGCTCTCATTAGAGTCTAATGTTACAACCAGCAGCTCTCATTATAATCTCTAATGTAACAACCAGCAGCTCTCATTAGAATCTCTGTTACAAGCAGCAGCTCTCATTAGAATCTCTGTTACAAGCAGCAGCTCTCATTAGAATCTCTGTTACAACCAGCAGCTCTCATTAGAATCTCTAATGTTACAACCAGCAGCTCTCATTAGAATCTCTGTTACAACCAGAAGCTCTCATTAGCTCTCATTAGAATCTCTAATGTTACAACCAGCAGCTCTCATTAGAATCTCTAATGTTACAACCAGCAGCTCTCATTAGAATCTCTAATGTTACAACCAGCAGCTCTCATTAGAATCTCTGTTACAACCAGCAGCTCTCATTAGAATCTCTGTTACAACCAGCAGCTCTCATTAGAATCTCTGTTACAACCAGCAGCTCTCATTAGAATCTCTAATGTTACAACCCGCAGCTCTCTTTAGAATCTCTGTTACAACCAGCAGCTCTCATTAGAGTCTCTAATGTTAAAACCAGCAGCTCTCATTATAATCTCTAATCGAACAACCAGCAGCTCTCATTACAATCTCTGTTACAACCAGCAGCTCTCCTTAGAATCTCTAATGTTACAACCAGCAGCTCTCATTAGAATCTCTAATGTTACAACCAGCATCTCTCATTAGAATCTCTAATGTTACAACCAGCAGCTCTCATTAGAATCTCTGTTACAACCAGCAGCTCTCATTAGAATCTCTGTTACAACCAGCAGCTCTCAATAGAATCTCTGTTACAACCAGCAGCTCTCATTAGAATCTCTAATGTTACAACAAGCAGCTCTCATTAGAATCTCTAATGTTACAATCAGCAGCTCTCTTTAGAATCTCTGTTACAACCAGCAGCTCTCATTAGAGTCTAATGTTACAACCAGCAGCTCTCATTATAATCTCTAATGTAACAACCAGCAGCTCTCATTAGAATCTCTGTTACAAGCAGCAGCTCTCATTAGAATCTCTAATGTTACAACCAGCAGCTCTCATTAGAATCTCTGTTACAACCAGCAGCTCTCATTAGAATCTCTGTTACAACCAGCAGCTCTCATTAGAATCTCTGTTACAACCAGCAGCTCTCAATAGAATCTCTGTTACAACCAGCAGCTCTCATTAGAATCTCTAATGTTACAACAAGCAGCTCTCATTAGAATCTCTAATGTTACAACCAGCAACTCTCTTTAGAATCTCTGTTACAACCAGCAGCTCTCATTAGAGTCTAATGTTACAACCAGCAGCTCTCATTATAATCTCTAATGTAACAACCAGCAGCTCTCATTAGAATCTCTGTTACAAGCAGCAGCTCTCATTAGAATCTCTGTTACAAGCAGCAGCTCTCATTAGAATCTCTGTTACAACCAGCAGCTCTCATTAGAATCTCTAATGTTACAACCAGCAGCTCTCATTAGAATCTCTGTTACAACCAGAAGCTCTCATTAGCTCTCATTAGAATCTCTAATGTTACAACCAGCAGCTCTCATTAGAATCTCTAATGTTACAACCAGCAGCTCTCATTAGAATCTCTAATGTTACAACCAGCAGCTCTCATTAGAATCTCTGTTACAACCAGCAGCTCTCATTAGAATCTCTGTTACAACCAGCAGCTCTCATTAGAATCTCTGTTACAACCAGCAGCTCTCATTAGAATCTCTAATGTTACAACCCGCAGCTCTCTTTAGAATCTCTGTTACAACCAGCAGCTCTCATTAGAGTCTCTAATGTTAAAACCAGCAGCTCTCATTATAATCTCTAATCGAACAACCAGCAGCTCTCATTACAATCTCTGTTACAACCAGCAGCTCTCCTTAGAATCTCTAATGTTACAACCAGCAGCTCTCATTAGAATCTCTAATGTTACAACCAGCATCTCTCATTAGAATCTCTAATGTTACAACCAGCAGCTCTCATTAGAATCTCTGTTACAACCAGCAGCTCTCATTAGAATCTCTGTTACAACCAGCAGCTCTCAATAGAATCTCTGTTACAACCAGCAGCTCTCATTAGAATCTCTAATGTTACAACAAGCAGCTCTCATTAGAATCTCTAATGTTACAATCAGCAGCTCTCTTTAGAATCTCTGTTACAACCAGCAGCTCTCATTAGAGTCTAATGTTACAACCAGCAGCTCTCATTATAATCTCTAATGTAACAACCAGCAGCTCTCATTAGAATCTCTGTTACAAGCAGCAGCTCTCATTAGAATCTCTGTTACAAGCAGCAGCTCTCATTAGAATCTCTGTTACAACCAGCAGCTCTCATTAGAATCTCTGTTACAACCAGCAGCTCTCATTAGAATCTCTAATGTTACAACCAGCAGCTCTCATTAGAATCTCTAATGTTACAACCAGCATCTCTCATTAGAATCTCTAATGTTACAACCAGCAGCTCTCATTAGAATCTCTGTTACAACCAGCAGCTCTCATTAGAATCTCTGTTACAACCAGCAGCTCTCAATAGAATCTCTGTTACAACCAGCAGCTCTCATTAGAATCTCTAATGTTACAACAAGCAGCTCTCATTAGAATATCTAATGTTACAACCAGCAGCTCTCTTTAGAATCTCTGTTACAACCAGCAGCTCTCATTAGAGTCTAATGTTACAACCAGCAGCTCTCATTATAATCTCTAATGTAACAACCAGCAGCTATCATTAGAATCTCTGTTACAAGCAGCAGCTCTCATTAGAATCTCTGTTACAAGCAGCAGCTCTCATTAGAATCTCTGTTACAACCAGCAGCTCTCATTAGAATACCTAATGTTACAACCAGCAGCTCTCATTAGAATATCTAATGTTACAACCAGCAGCTCTCATTAGAATCTCTATTGTTACAACCAGCAGCTCTCATTAGAATCTCTAATGTTACAACCAGAAGCTCTCATTTGAATCTCTGTTACAACCAGCAGCTCTCATTAGAATCTCTAATGTTATAATCTGCAGCTCTCATTAGAATCTCTAATGTTACAACCAGCAGATCTCATTAGAATCTCTGTTACAACTAGCAGCTCTCATTAGAATCTATAATGTTACAACCAGCAGCTCTCATTAGAATCTCTGTTAGAACCATCAGCTCTCATTAGAATCTCTAATGTTACAACCAACAGCTCTCATTAGAATCGCTAATGTTACAACCAGCAGCTCTCATTAGAATCTCTAATGTTACAACCAGAAGCTCTCATTAGAATCTCTAATGTTATAACCAACAGCTCTCATTAGAATCTCTGTTACAACCAGCAGCTCTCATTAGAATCTCTGTTACAACCAGCAGCTCTCATTAGAATCTCTGTTACAACCAGCAGCTCTCATTAGAATCTCTAATGTTACAACCAGAAGCTCTCATTAGAATCTCTAATGTTATAACCAACAGCTCTCATTAGAATCTCTGTTACAACCAGCAGCTCTCATTAGAATCTCTGTTACAACCAGCAGCTCTCATTAGAATCTCTGTTACAACCAGCAGCTCTCATTAGAATCTCTGTTACAACCAGCAGCTCTCATTAGAATCTCTGTTACAACCAGCAGATCTCATTAGAATCTCTGTTACAACCAGCAGATCTCATTAGAATCTCTGTTACAACCAGCAGCTCTCATTAGAATCTCTGTTACAACCAGCAGCTCTCATTAGAATCTCTAATGTTACAACCCGCAGCTCTCTTTAGAATCTCTGTTACAACCAGCAGCTCTCATTAGAGTCTCTAATGTTAAAACCAGCAGCTCTCATTATAATCTCTAATCGAACAACCAGCAGCTCTCATTACAATCTCTATTACAACCAGCAGCTCTCATTAGAATCTCTAATGTTACAACCAGCAGCTCTCATTAGAATCTCTAATGTTACAACCAGCATCTCTCATTAGAATCTCTAATGTTACAACCAGCAGCTCTCATTAGAATCTCTTTTACAACCAGCAGCTCTCATTAGAATCTCTGTTACAACCAGCAGCTCTCATTAGAATCTCTGTTACAACCAGCAGAATCTCTAATGTTACAACCAGCAGCTCTCATTAGAATCTCTAATGTTACAACCAGAAGCTCTCATTAGAATCTCTAATGTTATAACCAACAGCTCTCATTAGAATCTCTGTTACAACCAGCAGCTCTCATTAGAATCTCTGTTACAACCAGCAGCTCTCATTAGAATCTCTGTTACAACCAGCAGCTCTCATTAGAATCTCTGTTCCAACCAGCAGCTCTCATTAGAATCTCTGTTACAACCAGCAGATCTCATTAGAATCTCTGTTACAACCAGCAGATCTCATTAGAATCTCTGTTACAACCAGCAGCTCTCATTAGAATCTCTGTTACAACCAGCAGCTCTCATTAGAATCTCTAATGTTACAACCCGCAGCTCTCCTTAGAATCTCTGTTACAACCAGCAGCTCTCATTAGAGTCTCTAATGTTAAAACCAGCAGCTCTCATTATAATCTCTAATCGAACAACCAGCAGCTCTCATTACAATCTCTGTTACAACCAGCAGCTCTCATTAGAATCTCTAATGTTACAACCAGCAGCTCTCATTAGAATCTCTAATGTTACAACCAGCATCTCTCATTAGAATCTCTAATGTTACAACCAGCAGCTCTCATTAGAATCTCTGTTACAACCAGCAGCTCTCATTAGAATCTCTGTTACAACCAGCAGCTCTCAATAGAATCTCTGTTACAACCAGCAGCTCTCATTAGAATCTCTAATGTTACAACAAGCAGCTCTCATTAGAATCTCTAATGTTACAACCAGCAGCTCTCTTTAGAATCTCTGTTACAACCAGCAGCTCTCATTAGAGTCTAATGTTACAACCAGCAGCTCTCATTATAATCTCTAATGTAACAACCAGCAGCTCTCATTAGAATCTCTGTTACAAGCAGCAGCTCTCATTAGAATCTCTGTTACAAGCAGCAGCTCTCATTAGAATCTCTGTTACAACCAGCAGCTCTCATTAGAATCTCTGTTACAACCAGCAGCTCTCATTAGAATCTCTAATGTTACAACCAGCAGCTCTCATTAGAATCTCTAATGTTACAACCAGCATCTCTCATTAGAATCTCTAATGTTACAACCAGCAGCTCTCATTAGAATCTCTGTTACAACCAGCAGCTCTCATTAGAATCTCTGTTACAACCAGCAGCTCTCAATAGAATCTCTGTTACAACCAGCAGCTCTCATTAGAATCTCTAATGTTACAACAAGCAGCTCTCATTAGAATCTCTAATGTTACAACCAGCAGCTCTCTTTAGAATCTCTGTTACAACCAGCAGCTCTCATTAGAGTCTAATGTTACAACCAGCAGCTCTCATTATAATCTCTAATGTAACAACCAGCAGCTCTCATTAGAATCTCTGTTACAAGCAGCAGCTCTCATTAGAATCTCTGTTACAAGCAGCAGCTCTCATTAGAATCTCTGTTACAACCAGCAGCTCTCATTAGAATCTCTAATGTTACAACCAGCAGCTCTCATTAGAATATCTAATGTTACAATCAGCAGCTCTCATTAGAATCTCTAATGTTACAACCAGCAGCTCTCATTAGAATCTCTAATGTTACAACCAGAAGCTCTCATTAGAATCTCTAATGTTATAACCAACAGCTCTCATTAGAATCTCTGTTACAACCAGCAGCTCTCATTAGAATCTCTGTTACAACCAGCAGCTCTCATTAGAATCTCTGTTACAACCAGCAGCTCTCATTAGAATACCTAATGTTACAACCAGCAGCTCTCATTAGAATATCTAATGTTACAACCAGCAGCTCTCATTAGAATCTCTATTGTTACAACCAGCAGCTCTCATTTGAATCTCTGTTACAACCAGCAGCTCTCATTAGAATCTCTAATGTTATAACCTGCAGCTCTCATTAGAATCTCTAATGTTACAACCAGCAGATCTCATTAGAATCTCTGTTACAACTAGCAGCTCTCATTAGAATCTATAATGTTACAACCAGCAGCTCTCATTAGAATCTCTGTTAGAACCATCAGCTCTCATTAGAATCTCTAATGTTACAACCAACAGCTCTCATTAGAATCGCTAATGTTACAACCAGCAGCTCTCATTAGAATCTCTAATGTTACAACCAGAAGCTCTCATTAGAATCTCTAAAGTTATAACCAACAGCTCTCATTAGAATCTCTGTTACAACCAGCAGCTCTCATTAGAATCTCTGTTACAACCAGCAGCTCTCATTAGAATCTCTGTTACAACCAGCAGCTCTCATTAGAATCTCTAATGTTACAACCAGAAGCTCTCATTAGAATCTCTGTTACAACCAGCAGCTCTCAATAGAATCTCTGTTACAACCAGCAGCTCTCATTAGAATCTCTAATGTTACAACAAGCAGCTCTCATTAGAATCTCTAATGTTACAACCAGCAGCTCTCTTTAGAATCTCTGTTACAACCAGCAGCTCTCATTAGAGTCTAATGTTACAACCAGCAGCTCTCATTATAATCTCTAATGTAACAACCAGCAGCTCTCATTAGAATCTCTGTTACAAGCAGCAGCTCTCATTAGAATCTCTGTTACACGCAGCAGCTCTCATTAGAATCTCTGTTACAACCAGCAGCTCTCATTAGAATCTCTGTTACAACCAGCAGCTCTCATTAGAATCTCTAATGTTACAACCAGCAGCTCTCATTAGAATCTCTAATGTTACAACCAGCATCTCTCATTAGAATCTCTAATGTTACAACCAGCAGCTCTCATTAGAATCTCTGTTACAACCAGCAGCTCTCATTAGAATCTCTGTTACAACCAGCAGCTCTCAATAGAATCTCTGTTACAACCAGCAGCTCTCATTAGAATCTCTAATGTTACAACAAGCAGCTCTCATTAGAATCTCTAATGTTACAACCAGCAGCTCTCTTTAGAATCTCTGTTACAACCAGCAGCTCTCATTAGAGTCTAATGTTACAACCAGCAGCTCTCATTATAATCTCTAATGTAACAACCAGCAGCTCTCATTAGAATCTCTGTTACAAGCAGCAGCTCTCATTAGAATCTCTGTTACAAGCAGCAGCTCTCATTAGAATCTCTGTTACAACCAGCAGCTCTCATTAGAATCTCTAATGTTACAACCAGCAGCTCTCATTAGAATATCTAATGTTACAATCAGCAGCTCTCATTAGAATCTCTAATGTTACAACCAACAGCTCTCTTTAGAATCGCTAATGTTACAACCAGCAGCTCTCATTAGAATCTCTAATGTTACAACCAGAAGCTCTCATTAGAATCTCTAAAGTTATAACCAACAGCTCTCATTAGAATCTCTGTTACAACCAGCAGCTCTCATTAGAATCTCTGTTACAACCAGCAGCTCTCATTAGAATCTCTGTTACAACCAGCAGCTCTCATTAGAATCTCTAATGTTACAACCAGAAGCTCTCATTAGAATCTCTGTTACAACCAGCAGCTCTCAATAGAATCTCTGTTACAACCAGCAGCTCTCATTAGAATCTCTAATGTTACAACAAGCAGCTCTCATTAGAATCTCTAATGTTACAACCAGCAGCTCTCTTTAGAATCTCTGTTACAACCAGCAGCTCTCATTAGAGTCTAATGTTACAACCAGCAGCTCTCATTATAATCTCTAATGTAACAACCAGCAGCTCTCATTAGAATCTCTGTTACAAGCAGCAGCTCTCATTAGAATCTCTGTTACACGCAGCAGCTCTCATTAGAATCTCTGTTACAACCAGCAGCTCTCATTAGAATCTCTGTTACAACCAGCAGCTCTCATTAGAATCTCTAATGTTACAACCAGCAGCTCTCATTAGAATCTCTAATGTTACAACCAGCATCTCTCATTAGAATCTCTAATGTTACAACCAGCAGCTCTCATTAGAATCTCTGTTACAACCAGCAGCTCTCATTAGAATCTCTGTTACAACCAGCAGCTCTCAATAGAATCTCTGTTACAACCAGCAGCTCTCATTAGAATCTCTAATGTTACAACAAGCAGCTCTCATTAGAATCTCTAATGTTACAACCAGCAGCTCTCTTTAGAATCTCTGTTACAACCAGCAGCTCTCATTAGAGTCTAATGTTACAACCAGCAGCTCTCATTATAATCTCTAATGTAACAACCAGCAGCTCTCATTAGAATCTCTGTTACAAGCAGCAGCTCTCATTAGAATCTCTGTTACAAGCAGCAGCTCTCATTAGAATCTCTGTTACAACCAGCAGCTCTCATTAGAATCTCTAATGTTACAACCAGCAGCTCTCATTAGAATATCTAATGTTACAATCAGCAGCTCTCATTAGAATCTCTAATGTTACAACCAGCAGCTCTCATTAGAATCTCTAATGTTACAACCAGAAACTCTCATTAGAATCTCTAATGTTATAACCAACAGCTCTCATTAGAATCTCTGTTACAACCAGCAGCTCTCATTAGAATCTCTGTTACAACCAGCAGCTCTCATTAGAATCTCTGTTACAACCAGCAGCTCTCATTAGAATACCTAATGTTACAACCAGCAGCTCTCATTAGAATATCTAATGTTACAACCAGCAGCTCTCATTAGAATCTCTATTGTTACAACCAGCAGCTCTCATTAGAATCTCTAATGTTACAACCAGAAGCTCTCATTTGAATCTCTGTTACAACCAGCAGCTCTCATTAGAATCTCTAATGTTATAACCTGCAGCTCTCATTAGAATCTCTAATGTTACAACCAGCAGATCTCATTAGAATCTCTGTTACAACTAGCAGCTCTCATTAGAATCTATAATGTTACAACCAGCAGCTCTCATTAGAATCTCTGTTAGAACCATCAGCTCTCATTAGAATCTCTAATGTTACAACCAACAGCTCTCATTAGAATCGCTAATGTTACAACCAGCAGCTCTCATTAGAATCTCTAATGTTACAACCAGAAGCTCTCATTAGAATCTCTAATGTTATAACCAACAGCTCTCATTAGAATCTCTGTTACAACCAGCAGCTCTCATTAGAATCTCTGTTACAACCAGCAGCTCTCATTAGAATCTCTGTTACAACCAGCAGCTCTCATTAGAATCTCTAAGGTTACAACCAGCAGCTCTCATTAGAATCTCTAATGTTACAACCAGCAGCTCTCATTAGAATCTCTAATGTTACAACCAGCATCTCTCATTAGAATCTCTAATGTTACAACAAGCAGCTCTCATTAGAATCTCTAATGTTACAACCAGCAGCTCTCTTTAGAATCTCTGTTACAACCAGCAGCTCTCATTAGAGTCTAATGTTACAACCAGCAGCTCTCTTTATAATCTCTAATGTAACAACCAGCAGCTCTCATTAGAATCTCTGTTACAAGCAGCAGCTCTCATTAGAATTTCTGTTACAAGCAGCAGCTCTCATTAGAATCTCTGTTACAACCAGCAGCTCTCATTAGAATCTCTAATGTTACAACCAGCAGCTCTCATTAGAATATCTAATGTTACAATCAGCAGCTCTCATTAGAATCTCTAATGTTACAACCAGCAGCTCTCAATAGAATCTCTGTTACAACCAGCAGCTCTCATTAGAATCTCTAATGTTACAACAAGCAGCTCTCATTAGAATCTCTAATGTTACAACCAGCAGCTCTCTTTAGAATCTCTGTTACAACCAGCAGCTCTCATTAGAGTCTAATGTTACAACCAGCAGCTCTCATTATAATCTCTAATGTAACAACCAGCAGCTCTCATTAGAATCTCTGTTACAAGCAGCAGCTCTCATTAGAATCTCTGTTACAAGCAGCAGCTCTCATTAGAATCTCTGTTACAACCAGCAGCTCTCATTAGAATCTCTAATGTTACAACCAGCAGCTCTCATTAGAATATCTAATGTTACAATCAGCAGCTCTCATTAGAATCTCTAATGTTACAACCAGCAGCTCTCATTAGAATCTCTAATGTTACAACCAGAAGCTCTCATTAGAATCTCTAATGTTATAACCAACAGCTCTCATTAGAATCTCTGTTACAACCAGCAGCTCTCATTAGAATCTCTGTTACAACCAGCAGCTCTCATTAGAATCTCTGTTACAACCAGCAGCTCTCATTAGAATACCTAATGTTACAACCAGCAGCTCTCATTAGAGTCTAATGTTACAACCAGCAGCTCTCATTATAATCTCTAATGTAACAACCAGCAGCTCTCATTAGAATCTCTGTTACAAGCAGCAGCTCTCATTAGAATCTCTGTTACACGCAGCAGCTCTCATTAGAATCTCTGTTACAACCAGCAGCTCTCATTAGAATCTCTGTTACAACCAGCAGCTCTCATTAGAATCTCTAATGTTACAACCAGCAGCTCTCATTAGAATCTCTAATGTTACAACCAGCATCTCTCATTAGAATCTCTAATGTTACAACCAGCAGCTCTCATTAGAATCTCTGTTACAACCAGCAGCTCTCATTAGAATCTCTGTTACAACCAGCAGCTCTCAATAGAATCTCTGTTACAACCAGCAGCTCTCATTAGAATCTCTAATGTTACAACAAGCAGCTCTCATTAGAATCTCTAATGTTACAACCAGCAGCTCTCTTTAGAATCTCTGTTACAACCAGCAGCTCTCATTAGAGTCTAATGTTACAACCAGCAGCTCTCATTATAATCTCTAATGTAACAACCAGCAGCTCTCATTAGAATCTCTGTTACAAGCAGCAGCTCTCATTAGAATCTCTGTTACAAGCAGCAGCTCTCATTAGAATCTCTGTTACAACCAGCAGCTCTCATTAGAATCTCTAATGTTACAACCAGCAGCTCTCATTAGAATATCTAATGTTACAATCAGCAGCTCTCATTAGAATCTCTAATGTTACAACCAGCAGCTCTCATTAGAATCTCTAATGTTACAACCAGAAACTCTCATTAGAATCTCTAATGTTATAACCAACAGCTCTCATTAGAATCTCTGTTACAACCAGCAGCTCTCATTAGAATCTCTGTTACAACCAGCAGCTCTCATTAGAATCTCTGTTACAACCAGCAGCTCTCATTAGAATACCTAATGTTACAACCAGCAGCTCTCATTAGAATATCTAATGTTACAACCAGCAGCTCTCATTAGAATCTCTATTGTTACAACCAGCAGCTCTCATTAGAATCTCTAATGTTACAACCAGAAGCTCTCATTTGAATCTCTGTTACAACCAGCAGCTCTCATTAGAATCTCTAATGTTATAACCTGCAGCTCTCATTAGAATCTCTAATGTTACAACCAGCAGATCTCATTAGAATCTCTGTTACAACTAGCAGCTCTCATTAGAATCTATAATGTTACAACCAGCAGCTCTCATTAGAATCTCTGTTAGAACCATCAGCTCTCATTAGAATCTCTAATGTTACAACCAACAGCTCTCATTAGAATCGCTAATGTTACAACCAGCAGCTCTCATTAGAATCTCTAATGTTACAACCAGAAGCTCTCATTAGAATCTCTAATGTTATAACCAACAGCTCTCATTAGAATCTCTGTTACAACCAGCAGCTCTCATTAGAATCTCTGTTACAACCAGCAGCTCTCATTAGAATCTCTGTTACAACCAGCAGCTCTCATTAGAATCTCTAAGGTTACAACCAGCAGCTCTCATTAGAATCTCTAATGTTACAACCAGCAGCTCTCATTAGAATCTCTAATGTTACAACCAGCATCTCTCATTAGAATCTCTAATGTTACAACAAGCAGCTCTCATTAGAATCTCTAATGTTACAACCAGCAGCTCTCTTTAGAATCTCTGTTACAACCAGCAGCTCTCATTAGAATCTCTGTTACAACCAGCAGCTCTCATTAGAATCTCTAATGTTACAACCAGCAGCTCTCATTAGAATCTCTAATGTTACAACCAGCATCTCTCATTAGAATCTCTAATGTTACAACCAGCAGCTCTCATTAGAATCTCTGTTACAACCAGCAGCTCTCATTAGAATCTCTGTTACAACCAGCAGCTCTCAATAGAATCTCTGTTACAACCAGCAGCTCTCATTAGAATCTCTAATGTTACAACAAGCAGCTCTCATTAGAATCTCTAATGTTACAACCAGCAGCTCTCTTTAGAATCTCTGTTACAACCAGCAGCTCTCATTAGAGTCTAATGTTACAACCAGCAGCTCTCATTATAATCTCTAATGTAACAACCAGCAGCTCTCATTAGAATCTCTGTTACAAGCAGCAGCTCTCATTAGAATCTCTGTTACAAGCAGCAGCTCTCATTAGAATCTCTGTTACAACCAGCAGCTCTCATTAGAATCTCTAATGTTACAACCAGCAGCTCTCATTAGAATATCTAATGTTACAATCAGCAGCTCTCATTAGAATCTCTAATGTTACAACCAGCAGCTCTCATTAGAATCTCTAATGTTACAACCAGAAACTCTCATTAGAATCTCTAATGTTATAACCAACAGCTCTCATTAGAATCTCTGTTACAACCAGCAGCTCTCATTAGAATCTCTGTTACAACCAGCAGCTCTCATTAGAATCTCTGTTACAACCAGCAGCTCTCATTAGAATACCTAATGTTACAACCAGCAGCTCTCATTAGAATATCTAATGTTACAACCAGCAGCTCTCATTAGAATCTCTATTGTTACAACCAGCAGCTCTCATTAGAATCTCTAATGTTACAACCAGAAGCTCTCATTTGAATCTCTGTTACAACCAGCAGCTCTCATTAGAATCTCTAATGTTATAACCTGCAGCTCTCATTAGAATCTCTAATGTTACAACCAGCAGATCTCATTAGAATCTCTGTTACAACTAGCAGCTCTCATTAGAATCTATAATGTTACAACCAGCAGCTCTCATTAGAATCTCTGTTAGAACCATCAGCTCTCATTAGAATCTCTAATGTTACAACCAACAGCTCTCATTAGAATCGCTAATGTTACAACCAGCAGCTCTCATTAGAATCTCTAATGTTACAACCAGAAGCTCTCATTAGAATCTCTAATGTTATAACCAACAGCTCTCATTAGAATCTCTGTTACAACCAGCAGCTCTCATTAGAATCTCTGTTACAACCAGCAGCTCTCATTAGAATCTCTGTTACAACCAGCAGCTCTCATTAGAATCTCTAAGGTTACAACCAGCAGCTCTCATTAGAATCTCTAATGTTACAACCAGCAGCTCTCATTAGAATCTCTAATGTTACAACCAGCATCTCTCATTAGAATCTCTAATGTTACAACAAGCAGCTCTCATTAGAATCTCTAATGTTACAACCAGCAGCTCTCTTTAGAATCTCTGTTACAACCAGCAGCTCTCATTAGAGTCTAATGTTACAACCAGCAGCTCTCTTTATAATCTCTAATGTAACAACCAGCAGCTCTCATTAGAATCTCTGTTACAAGCAGCAGCTCTCATTAGAATTTCTGTTACAAGCAGCAGCTCTCATTAGAATCTCTGTTACAACCAGCAGCTCTCATTAGAATCTCTAATGTTACAACCAGCAGCTCTCATTAGAATATCTAATGTTACAATCAGCAGCTCTCATTAGAATCTCTAATGTTACAACCAGCAGCTCTCATTAGAATCTCTAATGTTACAACCAGAAGCTCTCATTAGAATCTCTAATGTTATAACCAACAGCTCTCATTAGAATCTCTGTTACAACCAGCTGCTCTCATTAGAATCTCTGTTACAACCAGCAGCTCTCATTAGAATCTCTGTTACAACCAGCAGCTCTCATTAGAATCTCTGTTACAACCAGCAGCTCTCATTAGAATCTCTGTTACAACCAGCAGATCTCATTAGAATCTCTGTTACAACCAGCAGATCTCATTAGAATCTCTGTTACAACCAGCAGCTCTCATTAGAATCTCTGTTACAACCAGCAGCTCTCATTAGAATCTCTAATGTTACAACCCGCAGCTCTCTTTAGAATCTCTGTTACAACCAGCAGCTCTCATTAGAGTCTCTAATGTTAAAACCAGCAGCTCTCATTATAATCTCTAATCGAACAACCAGCAGCTCTCATTACAATCTCTGTTACAACCAGCAGCTCTCATTAGAATCTCTGTTACAAGCAGCAGCTCTCATTAGAATCTCTGTTACAAGCAATAGCTCTCATTAGAATCTCTGTTACCACCAGCAGCTCTCATTAGAATCTCTGTTACAACCAGCAGCTGTCATTAGAATCTCTGTTACAACCAGCAGCTCTCATTAGAATCTCTGTTACAATGAGCAGCTCTCATTAGAATCTCTGTTACAACCAGCAGCTCTCATTAGAATCTCTGTTACAACCAGCAGCTCTCATTAGAATCTCTAAGGTTACAACCAGCAGCTCTCATTAGAATCTCTAATGTTACAACCAGCAGCTCTCATTAGAATCTCTAATGTTACAACCAGCATCTCTCATTAGAATCTCTAATGTTACAACCAGCAGCTCTCATTAGAATCTCTGTTACAACCAGCAGCTCTCATTAGAATCTCTGTTACAACCAGCAGCTCTCAATAGAATCTCTGTTACAACCAGCAGCTCTCATTAGAATCTCTAATGTTACAACAAGCAGCTCTCATTAGAATCTCTAATGTTACAACCAGCAGCTCTCTTTAGAATCTCTGTTACAACCAGCAGCTCTCATTAGAGTCTAATGTTACAACCAGCAGCTCTCATTATAATCTCTAATGTAACAACCAGCAGCTCTCATTAGAATCTCTGTTACAAGCAGCAGCTCTCATTAGAATCTCTGTTACAAGCAGCAGCTCTCATTAGAATCTCTGTTACAACCAGCAGCTCTCATTAGAATCTCTAATGTTACAACCAGCAGCTCTCATTAGAATATCTAATGTTACAATCAGCAGCTCTCATTAGAATCTCTAATGTTACAACCAGCAGCTCTCATTAGAATCTCTGTTAGAACCATCAGCTCTCATTAGAATCTCTAATGTTACAACCAACAGCTCTCATTAGAATCGCTAATGTTACAACCAGCAGCTCTCATTAGAATCTCTAATGTTACAACCAGAAGCTCTCATTAGAATCTCTAAAGTTATAACCAACAGCTCTCATTAGAATCTCTGTTACAACCAGCAGCTCTCATTAGAATCTCTGTTACAACCAGCAGCTCTCATTAGAATCTCTGTTACAACCAGCAGCTCTCATTAGAATCTCTGTTACAACCAGCAGCTCTCAATAGAATCTCTGTTACAACCAGCAGCTCTCATTAGAATCTCTAATGTTACAACAAGCAGCTCTCATTAGAATCTCTAATGTTACAACCAGCAGCTCTCTTTAGAATCTCTGTTACAACCAGCAGCTCTCATTAGAGTCTAATGTTACAACCAGCAGCTCTCATTATAATCTCTAATGTAACAACCAGCAGCTCTCATTAGAATCTCTGTTACAAGCAGCAGCTCTCATTAGAATCTCTGTTACAAGCAGCAGCTCTCATTAGAATCTCTGTTACAACCAGCAGCTCTCATTAGAATCTCTGTTACAACCAGCAGCTCTCATTAGAATCTCTAATGTTACAACCAGCAGCTCTCATTAGAATCTCTAATGTTACAACCAGCATCTCTCATTAGAATCTCTAATGTTACAACCAGCAGCTCTCATTAGAATCTCTGTTACAACCAGCAGCTCTCATTACAATCTCTGTTACAACCAGCAGCTCTCAATAGAATCTCTGTTACAACCAGCAGCTCTCATTAGAATCTCTAATGTTACAACAAGCAGCTCTCATTAGAATCTCTAATGTTACAACCAGCAGCTCTCTTTAGAATCTCTGTTACAACCAGCAGCTCTCATTAGAGTCTAATGTTACAACCAGCAGCTCTCATTATAATCTCTAATGTAACAACCAGCAGCTCTCATTAGAATCTCTGTTACAAGCAGCAGCTCTCATTAGAATCTCTGTTACAAGCAGCAGCTCTCATTAGAATCTCTGTTACAACCAGCAGCTCTCATTAGAATCTCTAATGTTACAACCAGCAGCTCTCATTAGAATATCTAATGTTACAATCAGCAGCTCTCATTAGAATCTCTAATGTTACAACCAGCAGCTCTCATTAGAATCTCTAATGTTACAACCAGAAGCTCTCATTAGAATCTCTAATGTTATAACCAACAGCTCTCATTAGAATCTCTGTTACAACCAGCAGCTCTCATTAGAATCTCTGTTACAACCAGCAGCTCTCATTAGAATCTCTGTTACAACCAGCAGCTCTCATTAGAATACCTAATGTTACAACCAGCAGCTCTCATTAGAATATCTAATGTTACAACCAGCAGCTCTCATTAGAATCTCTATTGTTACAACCAGCAGCTCTCATTAGAATCTCTAATGTTACAACCAGAAGCTCTCATTTGAATCTCTGTTACAACCAGCAGCTCTCATTAGAATCTCTAATGTTATAACCTGCAGCTCTCATTAGAATCTCTAATGTTACAACCAGCAGATCTCATTGGAATCTCTGTTAGAACCATCAGCTCTCATTAGAATCTCTAATGTTACAACCAACAGCTCTCATTAGAATCGCTAATGTTACAACTAGCAGCTCTCATTAGAATCTATAATGTTACAACCAGCAGCTCTCATTGGAAT
Organism: Salmo salar; assembly: GCF_965601325.2. NCBI lineage: Eukaryota > Metazoa > Chordata > Actinopteri > Salmoniformes > Salmonidae > Salmo > Salmo salar. The sequence continues at coordinate 1,813,928 of NW_027675356.1, forward strand.
CTCTGTTAGAACCATCAGCTCTCATTAGAATCTCTAATGTTACAACCAACAGCTCTCATTAGAATCGCTAATGTTACAACCAGCAGCTCTCATTAGAATCTCTAATGTTACAACCAGAAGCTCGCATTAGAATCTCTAATGTTATAACCAACAGCTCTCATTAGAATCTCTGTTACAACCAGCAGCTCTCATTAGAATCTCTGTTACAACCAGCAGCTCTCATTAGAATCTCTGTTACAACCAGCAGCTCTCATTAGAATCTCTAAGGTTACAACCAGCAGCTCTCATTAGAATCTCTAATGTTACAACCAGCAGCTCTCATTAGAATCTCTAATGTTACAACCAGCATCTCTCATTAGAATCTCTAATGTTACAACAAGCAGCTCTCATTAGAATCTCTAATGTTACAACCAGCAGCTCTCTTTAGAATCTCTGTTACAACCAGCAGCTCTCATTAGAGTCTAATGTTACAACCAGCAGCTCTCTTTATAATCTCTAATGTAACAACCAGCAGCTCTCATTAGAATCTCTGTTACAAGCAGCAGCTCTCATTAGAATTTCTGTTACAAGCAGCAGCTCTCATTAGAATCTCTGTTACAACCAGCAGCTCTCATTAGAATCTCTAATGTTACAACCAGCAGCTCTCATTAGAATATCTAATGTTACAATCAGCAGCTCTCATTAGAATCTCTAATGTTACAACCAGCAGCTCTCATTAGAATCTCTAATGTTACAACCAGAAGCTCTCATTAGAATCTCTAATGTTATAACCAACAGCTCTCATTAGAATCTCTGTTACAACCAGCTGCTCTCATTAGAATCTCTGTTACAACCAGCAGCTCTCATTAGAATCTCTGTTACAACCAGCAGCTCTCATTAGAATCTCTGTTACAACCAGCAGCTCTCATTAGAATCTCTGTTACAACCAGCAGATCTCATTAGAATCTCTGTTACAACCAGCAGATCTCATTAGAATCTCTGTTACAACCAGCAGCTCTCATTAGAATCTCTGTTACAACCAGCAGCTCTCATTAGAATCTCTAATGTTACAACCCGCAGCTCTCTTTAGAATCTCTGTTACAACCAGCAGCTCTCATTAGAGTCTCTAATGTTAAAACCAGCAGCTCTCATTATAATCTCTAATCGAACAACCAGCAGCTCTCATTACAATCTCTGTTACAACCAGCAGCTCTCATTAGAATCTCTGTTACAACGAGCAGCTCTCATTAGAATCTCTGTTACAACCAGCAGCTCTCATTAGAATCTCTGTTACAACCAGCAGCTCTCATTAGAATCTCTAAGGTTACAACCAGCAGCTCTCATTAGAATCTCTAATGTTACAACCAGCAGCTCTCATTAGAATCTCTAATGTTACAACCAGCATCTCTCATTAGAATCTCTAATGTTACAACCAGCAGCTCTCATTAGAATCTCTGTTACAACCAGCAGCTCTCATTAGAATATCTGTTACAACCAGCAGCTCTCAATAGAATCTCTGTTACAACCAGCAGCTCTCATTAGAATCTCTAATGTTACAACAAGCAGCTCTCATTAGAATCTCTAATGTTACAACCAGCAGCTCTCTTTAGAATCTCTGTTACAACCAGCAGCTCTCATTAGAGTCTAATGTTACAACCAGCAGCTCTCATTATAATCTCTACTGTAACAACCAGCAGCTCTCATTAGAATCTCTGTTACAAGCAGCAGCTCTCATTAGAATCTCTGTTACAACCAGCAGCTCTCATTAGAGTCTCTAATGTTACAACCAGCAGCTCTCATTATAATCCCTAATGTAACAACCAGCAGCTCTCATTAGAATCTCTGTTACAAGCAGCAGCTCTCATTAGAATCTCTGTTACAACCCGCAGCTCTCTTTAGAATCTCTGTTACAACCAGCAGCTCTCATTAGAGTCTCTAATGTTACAACCAGCAGCTCTCATTAGAATCTCTAATGTTACAACCAGCAGCTCTCATTAGAATCTCTAATGTTACAACCAGCAGCTCTCATTAGAATCTCTAATGTTACAACCAGCAGCTCTCATTAGAATCTCTGTTACAACCAGCAGCTCTCATTAGAATCTCTATTACAACCAGCAGCTCTCATTAGAATCTCTGTTACAACCAGCAGAATCTCTAATGTTACAACCAGCAGCTCTCATTAGAATCTCTAATGTTACAACCAGAAGCTCTCATTAGAATCTCTAATGTTATAACCAACAGCTCTCATTAGAATCTCTGTTACAACCAGCAGCTCTCATTAGAATCTCTGTTACAACCAGCAGCTCTCATTAGAATCTCTGTTACAACCAGCAGCTCTCATTAGAATCTCTGTTCCAACCAGCAGCTCTCATTAGAATCTCTGTTCCAACCAGCAGCTCTCATTAGAATCTCTGTTACAACCAGCAGATCTCATTAGAATCTCTGTTACAACCAGCAGATCTCATTAGAATCTCTTTTACAACCAGCAGCTCTCATTAGAATCTCTAATGTTACAACCCGCAACTCTCTTTAGAATCTCTGTTACAACCAGCAGCTCTCATTAGAGTCTCTAATGTTAAAACCAGCAGCTCTCATTATAATCTCTAATCGAACAACCAGCAGCTCTCATTACAATCTCTGTTACAACCAGCAGCTCTCATTAGAATCTCTGTTACAAGCAGCAGCTCTCATTAGAATCTCTGTTACAAGCAGCAGCTCTCATTAGAATCTCTGTTACAACCAGCAGCTCTCATTAGAATCTCTGTTACAACCAGCAGCTCTCATTAGAATCTCTGTTACAACGAGCAGCTCTCATTAGAATCTCTGTTACAACCAGCAGCTCTCATTAGAATCTCTGTTACAACCAGCAGCTCTCATTAGAATCTCTAAGGTTACAACCAGCAGCTCTCATTAGAATCTCTAATGTTACAACCAGCAGCTCTCATTAGAATCTCTAATGTTACAACCAGCATCTCTCATTAGAATCTCTAATGTTACAACCAGCAGCTCTCATTAGAATCTCTGTTACAACCAGCAGCTCTCATTAGAATCTCTGTTACAACCAGCAGCTCTCAATAGAATCTCTGTTACAACCAGCAGCTCTCATTAGAATCTCTAATGTTACAACAAGCAGCTCTCATTAGAATCTCTAATGTTACAACCAGCAGCTCTCTTTAGAATCTCTGTTACAACCAGCAGCTCTCATTAGAGTCTAATGTTACAACCAGCAGCTCTCATTATAATCTCTAATGTAACAACCAGCAGCTCTCATTAGAATCTCTGTTACAAGCAGCAGCTCTCATTAGAATCTCTGTTACAAGCAGCAGCTCTCATTAGAATCTCTGTTACAACCAGCAGCTCTCATTAGAATCTCTAATGTTACAACCAGCAGCTCTCATTAGAATCTCTAATGTTACAACCAGCATCTCTCATTAGAATCTCTAATGTTACAACCAGCAGCTCTCATGAGAATCTCTGTTACAACCAGCAGCTCTCATTAGAATCTCTGTTACAACCAGCAGCTCTCAATAGAATCTCTGTTACAACCAGCAGCTCTCATTAGAATCTCTAATGTTACAACAAGCAGCTCTCATTAGAATCTCTAATGTTACAACCAGCAGCTCTCTTTAGAATCTCTGTTACAACCAGCAGCTCTCATTAGAATCTCTGTTACAACCAGCAGCTCTCATTAGAATCTCTAATGTTAGAACCCGCAGCTCTCTTTAGAATCTATGTTACAACCAGCAGCTCTCATTAGAGTCTCTAATGTTAAAACCAGCAGCTCTCATTATAATCTCTAATCGAACAACCAGCAGCTCTCATTACAATCTCTGTTACAACCAGCAGCTCTCATTAGAATCTCTGTTACAAGCAGCAGCTCTCATTAGAATCTCTGTTACAAGCAGCAGCTCTCATTAGAATCTCTGTTACAACCAGCAGCTCTCATTAGAATCTCTGTTACAACCAGCAGCTCTCATTAGAATCTCTGTTACAACCAGCAGCTCTCAGTAGAATCTAATGTTACAACCAGCAGCTCTCATTTTAATCTCTAATGTAACAACCAGCAGCTCTCATTAGAATCTCTGTTACAAGCAGCAGCTCTCATTAGAATCTCTGTTACAAGCAGCAGCTCTCATTAGAATCTCTGTTACAACCAGCAGCTCTCATTAGAATCTCTAATGTTACAACCAGCAGCTCTCATTAGAATATCTAATGTTACAATCAGCAGCTCTCATTAGAATCTCTAATGTTACAACCAGCAGCTCTCATTAGAATCTCTAATGTTACAACCAGAAGCTCTCATTAGAATCTCTAATGTTATAACCAACAGCTCTCATTAGAATCTCTGTTACAACCAGCAGCTCTCATTAGAATCTCTGTTACAACCAGCAGCTCTCATTAGAATCTCTGTTACAACCAGCAGCTCTCATTAGAATCTATGTTACAACCAGCAGCTCTCATTAGAATCTCTGTTACATCCAGCAGCTCTCATTAGAATCTCTGTTACAACCAGCAGCTCTCATTAGAATCTATGTTACAACCAGCAGCTCTCATTAGAATATCTAATGTTACAATCAGCAGCTCTCATTAGAATCTCTAATGTTACAACCAGCAGCTCTCATTAGAATCTCTAATGTTACAACCAGAAGCTCTCATTAGAATCTCTAATGTTATAACCAACAGCTCTCATTAGAATCTCTGTTATAACCAGCAGCTCTCATTAGAATCTCTGATACAACCAGCAGCTCTCATTAGAATCTCTGTTACAACCAGCAGCTCTCATTAGAATCTCTGTTACAACCAGCAGCTCTCATTAGAATCTCTGTTACAACCAGCAGATCTCATTAGAATCTCTGTTACAACCAGCAGATCTCATTAGAATCTCTGTTACAACCAGCAGCTCTCATTAGAATCTCTGTTACAACCAGCAGCTCTCATTAGAATCTCTAATGTTAGAACCCGCAGCTCTCTTTAGAATCTATGTTACAACCAGCAGCTCTCATTAGAGTCTCTAATGTTAAAACCAGCAGCTCTCATTATAATCTCTAATCGAACAACCAGCAGCTCTCATTACAATCTCTGTTACAACCAGCAGCTCTCATTAGAATCTCTGTTACAAGCAGCAGCTCTCATTAGAATCTCTGTTACAAGCAGCAGCTCTCATTAGAATCTCTGTTACAACCAGCAGCTCTCATTAGAATCTCTGTTACAACCAGCAGCTCTCATTAGAATCTCTGTTACAACCAGCAGCTCTCATTAGAATCTCTGTTACAACCAGCAGCTCTCAATAGAATCTCTGTTACAACCAGCAGCTCTCATTAGAATCTCTAATGTTACAACCAGCAGCTCTCATTAGAATCTCTGTTACAACCAGCAGATCTCATTAGAATCTCTGTTACAACCAGCAGATCTCATTAGAATCTCTGTTACAACCAGCAGCTATCATTAGAATCTCTGTTACAACCAGCAGCTCTCATTAGAATCTCTAATGTTAGAACCCGCAGCTCTCTTTAGAATCTATGTTACAACCAGCAGCTCTCATTAGAGTCTCTAATGTTAAAACCAGCAGCTCTCATTATAATCTCTAATCGAACAACCAGCAGCTCTCATTACAATCTCTGTTACAACCAGCAGCTCTCATTAGAATCTCTGTTACAAGCAGCAGCTCTCATTAGAATCTCTGTTACAAGCAGCAGCTCTCATTAGAATCTCTGTTACAACCAGCAGCTCTCATTAGAATCTCTGTTACAACCAGCAGCTCTCATTAGAATCTCTGTTACAACCAGCAGCTCTCATTAGAATCTCTGTTACAACCAGCAGCTCTCAATAGAATCTCTGTTACAACCAGCAGCTCTCATTAGAATCTCTAATGTTACAACCAGCAGCTCTCATTAGAATCTCTAATGTTACAACCAGCAGCTCTCATTAGAATCTCTGTTACAACCAGCAGCTCTCATTAGAATCTCTGTTACAACCAGCAGCTCTCATTAGAATATCTGTTACAACCAGCAGCTCTCAATAGAATCTCTGTTACAACCAGCAGCTCTCATTAGAATCTCTAATGTTACAACAAGCAGCTCTCATTAGAATCTCTAATGTTACAACCAGCAGCTCTCTTTAGAATCTCTGTTACAACCAGCAGCTCTCATTAGAGTCTAATGTTACAACCAGCAGCTCTCATTATAATCTCTAATGTAACAACCAGCAGCTCTCATTAGAATCTCTGTTACAAGCAGCAGCTCTCATTAGAATCTCTGTTACAACCAGCAGCTCTCATTAGAATCTCTGTTACAACCAGCAGCTCTCATTAGAGTCTCTAATGTTACAACCAGCAGCTCTCATTATAATCTCTAATGTAACAACCAGCAGCTCTCATTAGAATCTCTGTTACAAGCAGCAGCTCTCATTAGAATCTCTGTTACAACCCGCAGCTCTCTTTAGAATCTCTGTTACAACCAGCAGCTCTCATTAGAGTCTCTAATGTTACAACCAGCAGCTCTCATTAGAATCTCTAATGTTACAACCAGCAGCTCTCATTAGAATCTCTAATGTTACAACCAGAAGCTCTCATTAGAATCTCTAATGTTATAACCAACAGCTCTCATTAGAATCTCTGTTACAACCAGCAGCTCTCATTAGAATCTCTGTTACAACCAGCAGCTCTCATTAGAATATCTGTTACAACCAGCAGCTCTCAATAGAATCTCTGTTACAACCAGCAGCTCTCATTAGAATCTCTAATGTTACAACAAGCAGCTCTCATTAGAATCTCTAATGTTACAACCAGCAGCTCTCTTTAGAATCTCTGTTACAACCAGCAGCTCTCATTAGAGTCTAATGTTACAACCAGCAGCTCTCATTATAATCTCTAATGTAACAACCAGTAGCTCTCATTAGAATCTCTGTTACAAGCAGCAGCTCTCATTAGAATCTCTGTTACAACCAGCAGCTCTCATTAGAATCTCTGTTACAACCAGCAGCTCTCATTAGAGTCTCTAATGTTACAACCAGCAGCTCTCATTATAATCTCTAATGTAACAACCAGCAGCTCTCATTAGAATCTCTGTTACAAGCAGCAGCTCTCATTAGAATCTCTGTTACAACCCGCAGCTCTCTTTAGAATCTCTGTTACAACCAGCAGCTCTCATTAGAGTCTCTAATGTTACAACCAGCAGCTCTCATTAGAATCTCTAATGTTACAACCAGCAGCTCTCATTAGAATCTCTAATGTTACAACCAGAAGCTCTCATTAGAATCTCTAATGTTATAACCAACAGCTCTCATTAGAATCTCTGTTACAACCAGCAGCTCTCATTAGAATCTCTGTTACAACCAGCAGCTCTCATTAGAATCTCTGTTACAACCAGCAGCTCTCATTAGAATACCTAATGTTACAACCAGCAGCTCTCATTAGAATATCTAATGTTACAACCAGCAGCTCTCATTAGAATCTCTATTGTTACAACCAGCAGCTCTCATTAGAATCTCTAATGTTACAACCAGAAGCTCTCATTTGAATCTCTGTTACAACCAGCAGCTCTCATTAGAATCTCTAATGTTATAACCTGCAGCTCTCATTAGAATCTCTAATGTTACAACCAGCAGATCTCATTGGAATCTCTGTTAGAACCATCAGCTCTCATTAGAATCTCTAATGTTACAACCAACAGCTCTCATTAGAATCGCTAATGTTACAACTAGCAGCTCTCATTAGAATCTATAATGTTACAACCAGCAGCTCTCATTGGAATCTCTGTTAGAACCATCAGCTCTCATTAGAATCTCTAATGTTACAACCAACAGCTCTCATTAGAATCGCTAATGTTACAACCAGCAGCTCTCATTAGAATCTCTAATGTTACAACCAGAAGCTCGCATTAGAATCTCTAATGTTATAACCAACAGCTCTCATTAGAATCTCTGTTACAACCAGCAGCTCTCATTAGAATCTCTGTTACAACCAGCAGCTCTCATTAGAATCTCTGTTACAACCAGCAGCTCTCATTAGAATCTCTAAGGTTACAACCAGCAGCTCTCATTAGAATCTCTAATGTTACAACCAGCAGCTCTCATTAGAATCTCTAATGTTACAACCAGCATCTCTCATTAGAATCTCTAATGTTACAACAAGCAGCTCTCATTAGAATCTCTAATGTTACAACCAGCAGCTCTCTTTAGAATCTCTGTTACAACCAGCAGCTCTCATTAGAGTCTAATGTTACAACCAGCAGCTCTCTTTATAATCTCTAATGTAACAACCAGCAGCTCTCATTAGAATCTCTGTTACAAGCAGCAGCTCTCATTAGAATTTCTGTTACAAGCAGCAGCTCTCATTAGAATCTCTGTTACAACCAGCAGCTCTCATTAGAATCTCTAATGTTACAACCAGCAGCTCTCATTAGAATATCTAATGTTACAATCAGCAGCTCTCATTAGAATCTCTAATGTTACAACCAGCAGCTCTCATTAGAATCTCTAATGTTACAACCAGAAGCTCTCATTAGAATCTCTAATGTTATAACCAACAGCTCTCATTAGAATCTCTGTTACAACCAGCTGCTCTCATTAGAATCTCTGTTACAACCAGCAGCTCTCATTAGAATCTCTGTTACAACCAGCAGCTCTCATTAGAATCTCTGTTACAACCAGCAGCTCTCATTAGAATCTCTGTTACAACCAGCAGATCTCATTAGAATCTCTGTTACAACCAGCAGATCTCATTAGAATCTCTGTTACAACCAGCAGCTCTCATTAGAATCTCTGTTACAACCAGCAGCTCTCATTAGAATCTCTAATGTTACAACCCGCAGCTCTCTTTAGAATCTCTGTTACAACCAGCAGCTCTCATTAGAGTCTCTAATGTTAAAACCAGCAGCTCTCATTATAATCTCTAATCGAACAACCAGCAGCTCTCATTACAATCTCTGTTACAACCAGCAGCTCTCATTAGAATCTCTGTTACAACGAGCAGCTCTCATTAGAATCTCTGTTACAACCAGCAGCTCTCATTAGAATCTCTGTTACAACCAGCAGCTCTCATTAGAATCTCTAAGGTTACAACCAGCAGCTCTCATTAGAATCTCTAATGTTACAACCAGCAGCTCTCATTAGAATCTCTAATGTTACAACCAGCATCTCTCATTAGAATCTCTAATGTTACAACCAGCAGCTCTCATTAGAATCTCTGTTACAACCAGCAGCTCTCATTAGAATATCTGTTACAACCAGCAGCTCTCAATAGAATCTCTGTTACAACCAGCAGCTCTCATTAGAATCTCTAATGTTACAACAAGCAGCTCTCATTAGAATCTCTAATGTTACAACCAGCAGCTCTCTTTAGAATCTCTGTTACAACCAGCAGCTCTCATTAGAGTCTAATGTTACAACCAGCAGCTCTCATTATAATCTCTACTGTAACAACCAGCAGCTCTCATTAGAATCTCTGTTACAAGCAGCAGCTCTCATTAGAATCTCTGTTACAACCAGCAGCTCTCATTAGAGTCTCTAATGTTACAACCAGCAGCTCTCATTATAATCCCTAATGTAACAACCAGCAGCTCTCATTAGAATCTCTGTTACAAGCAGCAGCTCTCATTAGAATCTCTGTTACAACCCGCAGCTCTCTTTAGAATCTCTGTTACAACCAGCAGCTCTCATTAGAGTCTCTAATGTTACAACCAGCAGCTCTCATTAGAATCTCTAATGTTACAACCAGCAGCTCTCATTAGAATCTCTAATGTTACAACCAGCAGCTCTCATTAGAATCTCTAATGTTACAACCAGCAGCTCTCATTAGAATCTCTGTTACAACCAGCAGCTCTCATTAGAATCTCTATTACAACCAGCAGCTCTCATTAGAATCTCTGTTACAACCAGCAGAATCTCTAATGTTACAACCAGCAGCTCTCATTAGAATCTCTAATGTTACAACCAGAAGCTCTCATTAGAATCTCTAATGTTATAACCAACAGCTCTCATTAGAATCTCTGTTACAACCAGCAGCTCTCATTAGAATCTCTGTTACAACCAGCAGCTCTCATTAGAATCTCTGTTACAACCAGCAGCTCTCATTAGAATCTCTGTTCCAACCAGCAGCTCTCATTAGAATCTCTGTTCCAACCAGCAGCTCTCATTAGAATCTCTGTTACAACCAGCAGATCTCATTAGAATCTCTGTTACAACCAGCAGATCTCATTAGAATCTCTTTTACAACCAGCAGCTCTCATTAGAATCTCTAATGTTACAACCCGCAACTCTCTTTAGAATCTCTGTTACAACCAGCAGCTCTCATTAGAGTCTCTAATGTTAAAACCAGCAGCTCTCATTATAATCTCTAATCGAACAACCAGCAGCTCTCATTACAATCTCTGTTACAACCAGCAGCTCTCATTAGAATCTCTGTTACAAGCAGCAGCTCTCATTAGAATCTCTGTTACAAGCAGCAGCTCTCATTAGAATCTCTGTTACAACCAGCAGCTCTCATTAGAATCTCTGTTACAACCAGCAGCTCTCATTAGAATCTCTGTTACAACGAGCAGCTCTCATTAGAATCTCTGTTACAACCAGCAGCTCTCATTAGAATCTCTGTTACAACCAGCAGCTCTCATTAGAATCTCTAAGGTTACAACCAGCAGCTCTCATTAGAATCTCTAATGTTACAACCAGCAGCTCTCATTAGAATCTCTAATGTTACAACCAGCATCTCTCATTAGAATCTCTAATGTTACAACCAGCAGCTCTCATTAGAATCTCTGTTACAACCAGCAGCTCTCATTAGAATCTCTGTTACAACCAGCAGCTCTCAATAGAATCTCTGTTACAACCAGCAGCTCTCATTAGAATCTCTAATGTTACAACAAGCAGCTCTCATTAGAATCTCTAATGTTACAACCAGCAGCTCTCTTTAGAATCTCTGTTACAACCAGCAGCTCTCATTAGAGTCTAATGTTACAACCAGCAGCTCTCATTATAATGTCTAATGTAACAACCAGCAGCTCTCATTAGAATCTCTGTTACAAGCAGCAGCTCTCATTAGAATCTCTGTTACAAGCAGCAGCTCTCATTAGAATCTCTGTTACAACCAGCAGCTCTCATTAGAATCTCTAATGTTACAACCAGCAGCTCTCATTAGAATCTCTAATGTTACAACCAGCATCTCTCATTAGAATCTCTAATGTTACAACCAGCAGCTCTCATGAGAATCTCTGTTACAACCAGCAGCTCTCATTAGAATCTCTGTTACAACCAGCAGCTCTCAATAGAATCTCTGTTACAACCAGCAGCTCTCATTAGAATCTCTAATGTTACAACAAGCAGCTCTCATTAGAATCTCTAATGTTACAACCAGCAGCTCTCTTTAGAATCTCTGTTACAACCAGCAGCTCTCATTAGAATCTCTGTTACAACCAGCAGCTCTCATTAGAATCTCTAATGTTAGAACCCGCAGCTCTCTTTAGAATCTATGTTACAACCAGCAGCTCTCATTAGAGTCTCTAATGTTAAAACCAGCAGCTCTCATTATAATCTCTAATCGAACAACCAGCAGCTCTCATTACAATCTCTGTTACAACCAGCAGCTCTCATTAGAATCTCTGTTACAAGCAGCAGCTCTCATTAGAATCTCTGTTACAAGCAGCAGCTCTCATTAGAATCTCTGTTACAACCAGCAGCTCTCATTAGAATCTCTGTTACAACCAGCAGCTCTCATTAGAATCTCTGTTACAACCAGCAGCTCTCAGTAGAATCTAATGTTACAACCAGCAGCTCTCATTTTAATCTCTAATGTAACAACCAGCAGCTCTCATTAGAATCTCTGTTACAAGCAGCAGCTCTCATTAGAATCTCTGTTACAAGCAGCAGCTCTCATTAGAATCTCTGTTACAACCAGCAGCTCTCATTAGAATCTCTAATGTTACAACCAGCAGCTCTCATTAGAATATCTAATGTTACAATCAGCAGCTCTCATTAGAATCTCTAATGTTACAACCAGCAGCTCTCATTAGAATCTCTAATGTTACAACCAGAAGCTCTCATTAGAATCTCTAATGTTATAACCAACAGCTCTCATTAGAATCTCTGTTACAACCAGCAGCTCTCATTAGAATCTCTGTTACAACCAGCAGCTCTCATTAGAATCTCTGTTACAACCAGCAGCTCTCATTAGAATCTATGTTACAACCAGCAGCTCTCATTAGAATCTCTGTTACATCCAGCAGCTCTCATTAGAATCTCTGTTACAACCAGCAGCTCTCATTAGAATCTATGTTACAACCAGCAGCTCTCATTAGAATATCTAATGTTACAATCAGCAGCTCTCATTAGAATCTCTAATGTTACAACCAGCAGCTCTCATTAGAATCTCTAATGTTACAACCAGAAGCTCTCATTAGAATCTCTAATGTTATAACCAACAGCTCTCATTAGAATCTCTGTTATAACCAGCAGCTCTCATTAGAATCTCTGATACAACCAGCAGCTCTCATTAGAATCTCTGTTACAACCAGCAGCTCTCATTAGAATCTCTGTTACAACCAGCAGCTCTCATTAGAATCTCTGTTACAACCAGCAGATCTCATTAGAATCTCTGTTACAACCAGCAGATCTCATTAGAATCTCTGTTACAACCAGCAGCTCTCATTAGAATCTCTGTTACAACCAGCAGCTCTCATTAGAATCTCTAATGTTAGAACCCGCAGCTCTCTTTAGAATCTATGTTACAACCAGCAGCTCTCATTAGAGTCTCTAATGTTAAAACCAGCAGCTCTCATTATAATCTCTAATCGAACAACCAGCAGCTCTCATTACAATCTCTGTTACAACCAGCAGCTCTCATTAGAATCTCTGTTACAAGCAGCAGCTCTCATTAGAATCTCTGTTACAAGCAGCAGCTCTCATTAGAATCTCTGTTACAACCAGCAGCTCTCATTAGAATCTCTGTTACAACCAGCAGCTCTCATTAGAATCTCTGTTACAACCAGCAGCTCTCATTAGAATCTCTGTTACAACCAGCAGCTCTCAATAGAATCTCTGTTACAACCAGCAGCTCTCATTAGAATCTCTAATGTTACAACCAGCAGCTCTCATTAGAATCTCTGTTACAACCAGCAGATCTCATTAGAATCTCTGTTACAACCAGCAGATCTCATTAGAATCTCTGTTACAACCAGCAGCTATCATTAGAATCTCTGTTACAACCAGCAGCTCTCATTAGAATCTCTAATGTTAGAACCCGCAGCTCTCTTTAGAATCTATGTTACAACCAGCAGCTCTCATTAGAGTCTCTAATGTTAAAACCAGCAGCTCTCATTATAATCTCTAATCGAACAACCAGCAGCTCTCATTACAATCTCTGTTACAACCAGCAGCTCTCATTAGAATCTCTGTTACAAGCAGCAGCTCTCATTAGAATCTCTGTTACAAGCAGCAGCTCTCATTAGAATCTCTGTTACAACCAGCAGCTCTCATTAGAATCTCTGTTACAACCAGCAGCTCTCATTAGAATCTCTGTTACAACCAGCAGCTCTCATTAGAATCTCTGTTACAACCAGCAGCTCTCAATAGAATCTCTGTTACAACCAGCAGCTCTCATTAGAATCTCTAATGTTACAACCAGCAGCTCTCATTAGAATCTCTAATGTTACAACCAGCAGCTCTCATTAGAATCTCTGTTACAACCAGCAGCTCTCATTAGAATCTCTGTTACAACCAGCAGCTCTCATTAGAATATCTGTTACAACCAGCAGCTCTCAATAGAATCTCTGTTACAACCAGCAGCTCTCATTAGAATCTCTAATGTTACAACAAGCAGCTCTCATTAGAATCTCTAATGTTACAACCAGCAGCTCTCTTTAGAATCTCTGTTACAACCAGCAGCTCTCATTAGAGTCTAATGTTACAACCAGCAGCTCTCATTATAATCTCTAATGTAACAACCAGCAGCTCTCATTAGAATCTCTGTTACAAGCAGCAGCTCTCATTAGAATCTCTGTTACAACCAGCAGCTCTCATTAGAATCTCTGTTACAACCAGCAGCTCTCATTAGAGTCTCTAATGTTACAACCAGCAGCTCTCATTATAATCTCTAATGTAACAACCAGCAGCTCTCATTAGAATCTCTGTTACAAGCAGCAGCTCTCATTAGAATCTCTGTTACAACCCGCAGCTCTCTTTAGAATCTCTGTTACAACCAGCAGCTCTCATTAGAGTCTCTAATTTTACAACCAGCAGCTCTCATTAGAATCTCTAATGTTACAACCAGCAGCTCTCATTAGAATCTCTAATGTTACAACCAGCAGCTCTCATTAGAATCTCTAATGTTACAACCAGCAGCTCTCATTAGAATCTCTGTTACAACCAGCAGCTCTCATTAGAATCTCTGTTACAACCAGCAGCTCTCATTAGAATCTCTGTTACAACCAGCAGAATCTCTAATGTTACAACCAGCAGCTCTCATTAGAATCTCTAATGTTACAACCAGAAGCTCTCATTAGAATCTCTAATGTTATAACCAACAGCTCTCATTAGAATCTCTGTTACAACCAGCAGCTCTCATTAGAATCTCTGTTACAACCAGCAGCTCTCATTAGAATCTCTGTTACAACCAGCAGCTCTCATTAGAATCTCTGTTCCAACCAGCAGCTCTCATTAGAATCTCTGTTACAACCAGCAGATCTCATTAGAATCTCTGTTACAACCAGCAGATCTCATTAGAATCTCTGTTACAACCAGCAGCTCTCATTAGAATCTCTGTTACAACCAGCAGCTCTCATTAGAATCTCTAATGTTACAACCCGCAGCTCTCTTTAGAATCTCTGTTACAACCAGCAGCTCTCATTAGAGTCTCTAATGTTAAAACCAGCAGCTCTCATTATAATCTCTAATCGAACAACCAGCAGCTCTCATTACAATCTCTGTTACAACCAGCAGCTCTCATTAGAATCTCTGTTACAAGCAGCAGCTCTCATTAGAATCTCTGTTACAAGCAGCAGCTCTCATTAGAATCTCTGTTACCACCAGCAGCTCTCATTAGAATCTCTGTTACAACCAGCAGCTCTCATTAGAATCTCTGTTACAACCAGCAGCTCTCATTAGAATCTCTGTTACAACGAGCAGCTCTCATTAGAATTTCTGTTACAACCAGCAGCTCTCATTAGAATCTCTGTTACAACCAGCAGCTCTCATTAGAATATCTAAGGTTACAACCAGCAGCTCTCATTAGAATCTCTAATGTTACAACCAGCAGCTCTCATTAGAATCTCTAATGTTACAACCAGCATCTCTCATTAGAATCTCTAATGTTACAACCAGCAGCTCTCATTAGAATCTCTGTTACAACCAGCAGCTCTCATTAGAATCTCTGTTACAACCAGCAGCTCTCAATAGAATCTCTGTTACAACCAGCAGCTCTCATTAGAATCTCTAATGTTACAACAAGCAGCTCTCATTAGAATCTCTAATGTTACAACCATCAGCTCTCTTTAGAATCTCTGTTACAACCAGCAGCTCTCATTAGAGTCTAATGTTACAACCAGCAGCTTCATTATAATCTCTAATGTAACAACCAGCAGCTCTCATTAGAATCTCTGTTACAAGCAGCAGCTCTCATTAGAATCTCTGTTACAAGCAGCAGCTCTCGTTAGAATCTCTGTTACAACCAGCAGCTCTCATTAGAATCTCTAATGTTACAACCAGCAGCTCTCATTAGAATCTCTAATGTTACAACCAGCATCTCTCATTAGAATCTCTAATGTTACAACCAGCAGCTCTCATTAGAATCTCTGTTACAACCAGCAGCTCTCATTAGAATCTCTGTTACAACCAGCAGCTCTCAATAGAATCTCTGTTACAACCAGCAGCTCTCATTAGAATCTCTAATGTTACAACAAGCAGCTCTCATTAGAATCTCTAATGTTACAACCAGCAGCTCTCTTTAGAATCTCTGTTACAACCAGCAGCTCTCATTAGAATCTCTGTTACAACCAGCAGCTCTCATTAGAATCTCTAATGTTAGAACCCGCAGCTCTCTTTAGAATCTATGTTACAACCAGCAGCTCTCATTAGAGTCTCTAATGTTAAAACCAGCAGCTCTCATTATAATCTCTAATCGAACAACCAGCAGCTCTCATTACAATCTCTGTTACAACCAGCAGCTCTCATTAGAATCTCTGTTACAAGCAGCAGCTCTCATTAGAATCTCTGTTACAAGCAGCAGCTCTCATTAGAATCTCTGTTACAACCAGCAGCTCTCATTAGAATCTCTGTTACAACCAGCAGCTCTCATTAGAATCTCTGTTACAACCAGCAGCTCTCATTAGAATCTCTGTTACAACCAGCAGCTCTCAATAGAATCTCTGTTACAACCAGCAGCTCTCATTAGAATCTCTAATGTTACAACCAGCAGCTCTCATTAGAATCTCTAATGTTACAACCAGCAGCTCTCATTAGAATCTCTAATGTTACAACCAGCAGCTCTCATTAGAATCTCTGTTAGAACCAGCAGCTCTCATTAGACTCTCTGTTACAACAAGCAGCTCTCATTAGAATATCTGTTACAACCAGCAGCTCTCAATAGAATCTCTGTTACAACCAGCAGCTCTCATTAGAATCTCTAATGTTACAACAAGCAGCTCTCATTAGAATCTCTGTTACAACCAGCAGCTCTCATTAGAATCTCTGTTACAACGAGCAGCTCTCATTAGAATTTCTGTTACAACCAGCAGCTCTCATTAGAATCTCTGTTACAACCAGCAGCTCTCATTAGAATATCTAAGGTTACAACCAGCAGCTCTCATTAGAATCTCTAATGTTACAACCAGCAGCTCTCATTAGAATCTCTAATGTTACAACCAGCATCTCTCATTAGAATCTCTAATGTTACAACCAGCAGCTCTCATTAGAATCTCTGTTACAACCAGCAGCTCTCATTAGAATCTCTGTTACAACCAGCAGCTCTCAATAGAATCTCTGTTACAACCAGCAGCTCTCATTAGAATCTCTAATGTTACAACAAGCAGCTCTCATTAGAATCTCTAATGTTACAACCATCAGCTCTCTTTAGAATCTCTGTTACAACCAGCAGCTCTCATTAGAGTCTAATGTTACAACCAGCAGCTTCATTATAATCTCTAATGTAACAACCAGCAGCTCTCATTAGAATCTCTGTTACAAGCAGCAGCTCTCATTAGAATCTCTGTTACAAGCAGCAGCTCTCGTTAGAATCTCTGTTACAACCAGCAGCTCTCATTAGAATCTCTAATGTTACAACCAGCAGCTCTCATTAGAATCTCTAATGTTACAACCAGCATCTCTCATTAGAATCTCTAATGTTACAACCAGCAGCTCTCATTAGAATCTCTGTTACAACCAGCAGCTCTCATTAGAATCTCTGTTACAACCAGCAGCTCTCAATAGAATCTCTGTTACAACCAGCAGCTCTCATTAGAATCTCTAATGTTACAACAAGCAGCTCTCATTAGAATCTCTAATGTTACAACCAGCAGCTCTCTTTAGAATCTCTGTTACAACCAGCAGCTCTCATTAGAATCTCTGTTACAACCAGCAGCTCTCATTAGAATCTCTAATGTTAGAACCCGCAGCTCTCTTTAGAATCTATGTTACAACCAGCAGCTCTCATTAGAGTCTCTAATGTTAAAACCAGCAGCTCTCATTATAATCTCTAATCGAACAACCAGCAGCTCTCATTACAATCTCTGTTACAACCAGCAGCTCTCATTAGAATCTCTGTTACAAGCAGCAGCTCTCATTAGAATCTCTGTTACAAGCAGCAGCTCTCATTAGAATCTCTGTTACAACCAGCAGCTCTCATTAGAATCTCTGTTACAACCAGCAGCTCTCATTAGAATCTCTGTTACAACCAGCAGCTCTCATTAGAATCTCTGTTACAACCAGCAGCTCTCAATAGAATCTCTGTTACAACCAGCAGCTCTCATTAGAATCTCTAATGTTACAACCAGCAGCTCTCATTAGAATCTCTAATGTTACAACCAGCAGCTCTCATTAGAATCTCTAATGTTACAACCAGCAGCTCTCATTAGAATCTCTGTTAGAACCAGCAGCTCTCATTAGACTCTCTGTTACAACCAGCAGCTCTCATTAGAATATCTGTTACAACCAGCAGCTCTCAATAGAATCTCTGTTACAACCAGCAGCTCTCATTAGAATCTCTAATGTTACAACAAGCAGCTCTCATTAGAATCTCTAATGTTACAACCAGCAGCTCTCTTTAGAATCTCTGTTACAACCAGCAGCTCTCATTAGAGTCTAATGTTACAACCAGCAGCTCTCATTATAATCTCTAATGTAACAACCAGCAGCTCTCATTAGAATCTCTGTTACAAGCAGCAGCTCTCATTAGAATCTCTGTTACAAGCAGCAGCTCTCATTAGAATCTCTGTTACAACCAGCAGCTCTCATTAGAGTCTCTAATGTTACAACCAGCAGCTCTCATTATAATCTCTAATGTAACAACCAGCAGCTCTCATTAGAATCTCTGTTACAAGCAGCAGCTCTCATTAGAATCTCTGTTACAACCCGCAGCTCTCTTTAGAATCTCTGTTACAACCAGCAGCTCTCATTAGAGTCTCTAATGTTACAACCAGCAGCTCTCATTAGAATCTCTAATGTTACAACCAGCAGCTCTCATTAGAATCTCTAATGTTACAACCAGCAGCTCTCATTAGAATCTCTAATGTTACAACCAGCAGCTCTCATTAGAATCTCTGTTACAACCAGCAGCTCTCATTAGAATCTCTGTTACAACCAGCAGCTCTCATTAGAATCTCTGTTACAACCAGCAGAATCTCTAATGTTACAACCAGCAGCTCTCATTGGAATCTCTAATGTTACAACCAGAAGCTCTCATTAGAATCTCTAATGTTATAACCAACAGCTCTCATTAGAATCTCTGTTACAACCAGCAGCTCTCATTAGAATCTCTGTTACAACCAGCAGCTCTCATTAGAATCTCTGTTACAACCAGCAGCTCTCATTAGAATCTCTGTTCCAACCAGCAGCTCTCATTAGAATCTCTGTTACAACCAGCAGATCTCATTAGAATCTCTGTTACAACCAGCAGATCTCATTAGAATCTCTGTTACAACCAGCAGCTCTCATTAGAATCTCTGTTACAACCAGCAGCTCTCATTAGAATCTCTAATGTTACAACCCGCAGCTCTCTTTAGAATCTCTGTTACAACCAGCAGCTCTCATTAGAGTCTCTAATGTTAAAACCAGCAGCTCTCATTATAATCTCTAATCGAACAACCAGCAGCTCTCATTAGAATCTCTGTTACAACCAGCAGCTCTCATTAGAATCTCTGTTACAAGCAGCAGCTCTCATTAGAATCTCTGTTACAAGCAGCAGCTCTCATTAGAATCTCTGTTACCACCAGCAGCTCTCATTAGAATCTCTGTTACAACCAGCAGCTCTCATTAGAATCTCTGTTACAACCAGCAGCTCTCATTAGAATCTCTGTTACAACGAGCAGCTCTCAATAGAATCTCTGTTACAACCAGCAGCTCTCATTAGAATCTCTGTTACAACCAGCAGCTCTCATTAGAATCTCTAAGGTTACAACCAGCAGCTCTCATTAGAATCTCTAATGTTACAACCAGCAGCTCTCATTAGAATCTCTAATGTTACAACCAGCATCTCTCATTACAATCTCTAATGTTACAACCAGCAGCTCTCATTAGAATCTCTGTTACAACCAGCAGCTCTCATTAGAATCTCTGTTACAACCAGCAGCTCTCAATAGAATCTCTGTTACAACCAGCAGCTCTCATTAGAATCTCTAATGTTACAACAAGCAGCTCTCATTAGAATCTCTAATGTTACAACCAGCAGCTCTCTTTAGAATCTCTGTTACAACCAGCAGCTCTCATTAGAGTCTAATGTTACAACCAGCAGCTCTCATTATAATCTCTAATGTAACAACCAGCAGCTCTCATTAGAATCTCTGTTACAAGCAGCAGCTCTCATTAGAATCTCTGTTACAAGCAGCAGCTCTCGTTAGAATCTCTGTTACAACCAGCAGCTCTCATTAGAATCTCTAATGTTACAACCAGCAGCTCTCATTAGAATCTCTAATGTTACAACCAGCATCTCTCATTAGAATCTCTAATGTTACAACCAGCAGCTCTCATTAGAATCTCTGTTACAACCAGCAGCTCTCATTAGAATCTCTGTTACAACCAGCAGCTCTCAATAGAATCTCTGTTACAACCAGCAGCTCTCATTAGAATCTCTAATGTTACAACAAGCAGCTCTCATTAGAATCTCTAATGTTACAACCAGCAGCTCTCTTTAGAATCTCTGTTACAACCAGCAGCTCTCAGTAGAATCTAATGTTACAACCAGCAGCTCTCATTTTAATCTCTAATGTAACAACCAGCAGCTCTCATTAGAATCTCTGTTACAAGCAGCAGCTCTCATTAGAATCTCTGTTACAAGCAGCAGCTCTCATTAGAATCTCTGTTACAACCAGCAGCTCTCATTAGAATCTCTAATGTTACAACCATCAGATCTCATTAGAATATCTAATGTTACAATCAGCAGCTCTCATTAGAATCTCTAATGTTACAACCAGCAGCTCTCATTAGAATCTCTAATGTTACAACCAGAAGCTCTCATTAGAATCTCTAATGTTATAACCAACAGCTCTCATTAGAATCTCTGTTATAACCAGCAGCTCTCATTAGAATCTCTGTTACAACCAGCAGCTCTCATTAGAATCTCTGTTACAACCAGCAGCTCTCATTAGAATCTCTGTTACAACCAGCAGCTCTCATTAGAATCTCTGTTACAACCAGCAGATCTCATTAGAATCTCTGTTACAACCAGCAGATCTCATTAGAATCTCTGTTACAACCAGCAGCTCTCATTAGAATCTCTGTTACAACCAGCAGCTCTCATTAGAATCTCTAATGTTAGAACCCGCAGCTCTCTTTAGAGTCTCTGTTACAACCAGCAGCTCTCATTAGAGTCTCTAATGTTAAAACCAGCAGCTCTCATTATAATCTCTAATCGAACAACCAGCAGCTCTCATTACAATCTCTGTTACAACCAGCAGCTCTCATTAGAATCTCTGTTACAAGCAGCAGCTCTCATTAGAATCTCTGTTACAAGCAGCAGCTCTCATTAGAATCTCTGTTACAAGCAGCAGCTCTCATTAGAATCTCTGTTACAACCAGCAGCTCTCATTAGAATCTCTGTTACAACCAGCAGCTCTCAATAGAATCTCTGTTACAACCAGCAGCTCTCATTAGAATCTCTAATGTTACAACCAGCAGCTCTCATTAGAATCTCTAATGTTACAACCAGCAGCTCTCATTAGAATCTCTAATGTTACAACCAGCAGCTCTCATTAGAATCTCTGTTACAACCAGCAGCTCTCATTAGAATCTCTGTTACAACCAGCAGCTCTCATTAGAATCTCTGTTACAACCAGCAGCTCTCAATAGAATCTCTGTTACAACCAGCAGCTCTCATTAGAAACTCTAATGTTACAACAAGCAGCTCTCATTAGAATCTCTAATGTTACAACCAGCAGCTCTCATTAGAATCTCTGTTACAAGCAGCAGCTCTCATTAGAATCTCTGTTACAACCAGCAGCTCTCATTATAATCTCTGTTACAACCAGCAGCTCTCATTAGAATCTCTGTAACAACCAGCAGCTCTCATTAGAATCTCTGTTACAACCAGCAGCTCTCATTATAATCTCTAATGTAACAACCAGCAGCTCTCATTAGAATCTCTGTTACAACCAGCAGCTCTCATTAGAATCTCTGTTACAAGCAGCAGCTCTCATTAGAATCTCTGTTACAACCAGCAGCTCTCATTAGAATCTCTAATGTTACAACCAGCAGCTCTCATTAGAATCTCTGTTACAACCAGAAGCTCTCATTAGCTCTCATTAGAATCTCTAATGTTACAACCAGCAGCTCTCATTAGAATCTCTAATGTTACAACCAGCAGCTCTCATTAGAATCTCTAATGTTACAACCAGCAGCTCTCATTAGAATCTCTAATGTTACAACCAGCAGCTCTCATTAGAATCTCTGTTACAACCAGCAGCTCTCATTAGAATCTCTGTTCCAACCAGCAGCTCTCATTAGAATCTCTGTTACAACCAGCAGATCTCATTAGAATCTCTGTTACAACCAGCAGATCTCATTAGAATCTCTGTTACAACCAGCAGCTCTCATTAGAATCTCTGTTACAACCAGCAGCTCTCATTAGAATCTCTAATGTTACAACCCGCAGCTCTCTTTAGAATCTCTGTTACAACCAGCAGCTCTCATTAGAGTCTCTAATGTTAAAACCAGCAGCTCTCATTATAATCTCTAATCGAACAACCAGCAGCTCTCATTACAATCTCTGTTACAACCAGCAGCTCTCATTAGAATCTCTAATGTTACAACCAGCAGCTCTCATTAGAATCTCTGTTACAACCAGCAGCTCTCATTAGAATCTCTGTTACAACCAGCAGCTCTCAATCGAATCTCTGTTACAACCAGCAGCTCGCATTAGAATCTCTAATGTTACAACAAGCAGCTCTCATTAGAATCTCTAATGTTACAACCAGCAGCTCTCTTTAGAATCTCTGTTACAACCAGCAGCTCTCATTAGAGTCTAATGTTACAACCAGCAGCTCTCATTATAATCTCTAATGTAACAACCAACAGCTCTCATTAGAATCTCTGTTACAAGCAGCAGCTCTCATTAGAATCTCTGTTACAAGCAGCAGCTCTCATTAGAATCTCTGTTACAACCAGCAGCTCTCATTAGAATCTCTGTTACAACCAGCAGCTCTCATTAGAATCTCTAATGTTACAACCAGCAGCTCTCATTAGAATCTCTAATGTTACAACCAGCATCTCTCATTAGAATCTCTAATGTTACAACCAGCAGCTCTCATTAGAATCTCTGTTACAACCAGCAGCTCTCATTAGAATCTCTGTTACAACCAGCAGCTCTCAATAGAATCTCTGTTACAACCAGCAGCTCTCATTAGAATCTCTAATGTTACAACAAGCAGCTCTCATTAGAATATCTAATGTTACAACCAGCAGCTCTCTTTAGAATCTCTGTTACAACCAGCAGCTCTCATTAGAGTCTAATGTTACAACCAGCAGCTCTCATTATAATCTCTAATGTAACAACCAGCAGCTCTCATTAGAATCTCTGTTACAAGCAGCAGCTCTCATTAGAATCTCTGTTACAAGCAGCAGCTCTCATTAGAATCTCTGTTACAACCAGCAGCTCTCATTAGAATCTCTAATGTTACAACCAGCAGCTCTCATTAGAATATCTAATGTTACAATCAGCAGCTCTCATTAGAATCTCTAATGTTACAACCAGCAGCTCTCATTAGAATCTCTAATGTTACAACCAGAAGCTCTCATTAGAATCTCTAATGTTACAACCAGCAGCTCTCATTAGAATCTCTGTTACAACCAGCAGCTCTCATTAGAATCTCTGTTACAACCAGCAGCTCTCATTAGAATCTCTGTTACAACCAGCAGCTCTCATTAGAATACCTAATGTTACAACCAGCAGCTCTCATTAGAATATCTAATGTTACAACCAGCAGCTCTCATTAGAATCTCTATTGTTACAACCAGCAGCTCTCATTAGAATCTCTAATGTTACAACCAGAAGCTCTCATTTGAATCTCTGTTACAACCAGCAGCTCTCATTAGAATCTCTAATGTTATAACCTGCAGCTCTCATTAGAATCTCTAATGTTACAACCAGCAGATCTCATTAGAATCTCTGTTACAACTAGCAGCTCTCATTAGAATCTATAATGTTACAACCAGCAGCTCTCATTAGAATCTCTGTTAGAACCATCAGCTCTCATTAGAATCTCTAATGTTACAACCAACAGCTCTCATTAGAATCGCTAATGTTACAACCAGTAGCTCTCATTAGAATCTCTAATGTTACAACCAGAAGCTCTCATTAGAATCTCTAATGTTATAACCAACAGCTCTCATTAGAATCTCTGTTACAACCAGCAGCTCTCATTAGAATCTCTGTTACAACCAGCAGCTCTCATTAGAATCTCTGTTACAACCAGCAGCTCTCAATCGAATCTCTGTTACAACCAGCAGCTCGCATTAGAATCTCTAATGTTACAACAAGCAGCTCTCATTAGAATCTCTAATGTTACAACCAGCAGCTCTCTTTAGAATCTCTGTTACAACCAGCAGCTCTCATTAGAGTCTAATGTTACAACCAGCAGCTCTCATTATAATCTCTAATGTAACAACCAACAGCTCTCATTAGAATCTCTGTTACAAGCAGCAGCTCTCATTAGAATCTCTGTTACAAGCAGCAGCTCTCATTAGAATCTCTGTTACAACCAGCAGCTCTCATTAGAATCTCTGTTACAACCAGCAGCTCTCATTAGAATCTCTAATGTTACAACCAGCAGCTCTCATTAGAATCTCTAATGTTACAACCAGCATCTCTCATTAGAATCTCTAATGTTACAACCAGCAGCTCTCATTAGAATCTCTAATGTTACAACCAGCAGCTCTCATTAGAATCTCTGTTACAACCAGCAGCTCTCATTAGAATCTCTGTTACAACCAGCAGCTCTCAATCGAATCTCTGTTACAACCAGCAGCTCGCATTAGAATCTCTAATGTTACAACAAGCAGCTCTCATTAGAATCTCTAATGTTACAACCAGCAGCTCTCTTTAGAATCTCTGTTACAACCAGCAGCTCTCATTAGAGTCTAATGTTACAACCAGCAGCTCTCATTATAATCTCTAATGTAACAACCAACAGCTCTCATTAGAATCTCTGTTACAAGCAGCAGCTCTCATTAGAATCTCTGTTACAAGCAGCAGCTCTCATTAGAATCTCTGTTACAACCAGCAGCTCTCATTAGAATCTCTGTTACAACCAGCAGCTCTCATTAGAATCTCTAATGTTACAACCAGCAGCTCTCATTAGAATCTCTAATGTTACAACCAGCATCTCTCATTAGAATCTCTAATGTTACAACCAGCAGCTCTCATTAGAATCTCTGTTACAACCAGCAGCTCTCATTAGAATCTCTGTTACAACCAGCAGCTCTCAATAGAATCTCTGTTACAACCAGCAGCTCTCATTAGAATCTCTAATGTTACAACAAGCAGCTCTCATTAGAATATCTAATGTTACAACCAGCAGCTCTCTTTAGAATCTCTGTTACAACCAGCAGCTCTCATTAGAGTCTAATGTTACAACCAGCAGCTCTCATTATAATCTCTAATGTAACAACCAGCAGCTCTCATTAGAATCTCTGTTACAAGCAGCAGCTCTCATTAGAATCTCTGTTACAAGCAGCAGCTCTCATTAGAATCTCTGTTACAACCAGCAGCTCTCATTAGAATCTCTAATGTTACAACCAGCAGCTCTCATTAGAATATCTAATGTTACAATCAGCAGCTTTCATTAGAATCTCTAATGTTACAACCAGCAGCTCTCATTAGAATCTCTAATGTTACAACCAGAAGCTCTCATTAGAATCTCTAATGTTATAACCAACAGCTCTCATTAGAATCTCTGTTACAACCAGCAGCTCTCATTAGAATCTCTGTTACAACCAGCAGCTCTCATTAGAATCTCTGTTACAACCAGCAGCTCTCATTAGAATACCTAATGTTACAACCAGCAGCTCTCATTAGAATATCTAATGTTACAACCAGCAGCTCTCATTAGAATCTCTATTGTTACAACCAGCAGCTCTCATTAGAATCTCTAATGTTACAACCAGAAGCTCTCATTTGAATCTCTGTTACAACCAGCAGCTCTCATTAGAATCTCTAATGTTATAACCTGCAGCTCTCATTAGAATCTCTAATGTTACAACCAGCAGATCTCATTAGAATCTCTGTTACAACTAGCAGCTCTCATTAGAATCTATAATGTTACAACCAGCAGCTCTCATTAGAATCTCTGTTAGAACCATCAGCTCTCATTAGAATCTCTAATGTTACAACCAACAGCTCTCATTAGAATCGCTAATGTTACAACCAGTAGCTCTCATTAGAATCTCTAATGTTACAACCAGAAGCTCTCATTAGAATCTCTAATGTTATAACCAACAGCTCTCATTAGAATCTCTGTTACAACCAGCAGCTCTCATTAGAATCTCTGTTACAACCAGCAGCTCTCATTAGAATCTCTGTTACAACCAGCAGCTCTCATTAGAATCTCTAATGTTACAACCAGAAGCTCTCATTAGAATCTCTAATGTTATAACCAACAGCTCTCATTAGAATCTCTGTTACAACCAGCAGCTCTCATTAGAATCTCTGTTACAACCAGCAGCTCTCATTAGAATCTCTGTTACAACCAGCAGCTCTCATTAGAATCTCTGTTACAACCAGCAGCTCTCATTAGAATCTCTGTTACAACCAGCAGATCTCATTAGAATCTCTGTTACAACCAGCAGATCTCATTAGAATCTCTGTTACAACCAGCAGCTCTCATTAGAATCTCTGTTACAACCAGCAGCTCTCATTAGAATCTCTAATGTTACAACCCGCAGCTCTCTTTAGAATCTCTGTTACAACCAGCAGCTCTCATTAGAGTCTCTAATGTTAAAACCAGCAGCTCTCATTATAATCTCTAATCGAACAACCAGCAGCTCTCATTACAATCTCTATTACAACCAGCATCTCTCATTAGAATCTCTAATGTTACAACCAGCAGCTCTCATTAGAATCTCTAATGTTACAACCAGCATCTCTCATTAGAATCTCTAATGTTACAACCAGCAGCTCTCATTAGAATCTCTGTTACAACAAGCAGCTCTCATTAGAATCTCTGTTACAACCAGCAGCTCTCATTAGAATCTCTGTTACAACCAGCAGAATCTCTAATGTTACAACCAGCAGCTCTCATTAGAATCTCTAATGTTACAACCAGAAGCTCTCATTAGAATCTCTAATGTTATAACCAACAGCTCTCATTAGAATCTCTGTTACAACCAGCAGCTCTCATTAGAATCTCTGTTACAACCAGCAGCTCTCATTAGAATCTCTGTTACAACCAGCAGCTCTCATTAGAATCTCTGTTCCAACCAGCAGCTCTCATTAGAATCTCTGTTACAACCAGCAGCTCTCATTAGAATCTCTGTTACAACCAGCAGCTCTCATTAGAATCTCTGTTACAACCAGCAGATCTCATTAGAATCTCTGTTACAACCAGCAGATCTCATTAGAATCTCTGTTACAACCAGCAGCTCTCATTAGAATCTCTGTTACAACCAGCAGCTCTCATTAGAATCTCTAATGTTACAACCCGCAGCTCTCTTTAGAATCTCTGTTACAACCAGCAGCTCTCATTAGAGTCTCTAATGTTAAAACCAGCAGCTCTCATTATAATCTCTAATCGAACAACCAGCAGCTCTCATTACAATCTCTATTACAACCAGCAGCTCTCATTAGAATCTCTAATGTTACAACCAGAAGCTCTCATTAGAATCTCTAATGTTATAACCAACAGCTCTCATTAGAATCTCTGTTACAACCAGCATCTCTCATTAGAATCTCTAATGTTACAACCAGCAGCTCTCATTAGAATCTCTAATGTTACAACCAGCATCTCTCATTAGAATCTCTAATGTTACAACCAGCAGCTCTCATTAGAATCTCTGTTACAACAAGCAGCTCTCATTAGAATCTCTGTTACAACCAGCAGCTCTCATTAGAATCTCTGTTACAACCAGCAGAATCTCTAATGTTACAACCAGCAGCTCTCATTAGAATCTCTAATGTTACAACCAGAAGCTCTCATTAGAATCTCTAATGTTATAACCAACAGCTCTCATTAGAATCTCTGTTACAACCAGCAGCTCTCATTAGAATCTCTGTTACAACCAGCAGCTCTCATTAGAATCTCTGTTACAACCAGCAGCTCTCATTAGAATCTCTGTTCCAACCAGCAGCTCTCATTAGAATCTCTGTTACAACCAGCAGCTCTCATTAGAATCTCTGTTACAACCAGCAGCTCTCATTAGAATCTCTGTTACAACCAGCAGATCTCATTAGAATCTCTGTTACAACCAGCAGATCTCATTAGAATCTCTGTTACAACCAGCAGCTCTCATTAGAATCTCTGTTACAACCAGCAGCTCTCATTAGAATCTCTAATGTTACAACCCGCAGCTCTCTTTAGAATCTCTGTTACAACCAGCAGCTCTCATTAGAGTCTCTAATGTTAAAACCAGCAGCTCTCATTATAATCTCTAATCGAACAACCAGCAGCTCTCATTACAATCTCTATTACAACCAGCAGCTCTCATTAGAATCTCTAATGTTACAACCAGCAGCTCTCATTAGAATCTCTAATGTTACAACCAGCATCTCTCATTAGAATCTCTAATGTTACAACCAGCAGCTCTCATTAGAATCTCTGTTACAACAAGCAGCTCTCATTAGAATCTCTGTTACAACCAGCAGCTCTCATTAGAATCTCTGTTACAACCAGCAGAATCTCTAATGTTACAACCAGCAGCTCTCATTAGAATCTCTAATGTTACAACCAGAAGCTCTCATTAGAATCTCTAATGTTATAACCAACAGCTCTCATTAGAATCTCTGTTACAACCAGCAGCTCTCATTAGAATCTCTGTTACAACCAGCAGCTCTCATTAGAATCTCTGTTACAACCAGCAGCTCTCATTAGAATCTCTGTTCCAACCAGCAGCTCTCATTAGAATCTCTGTTACAACCAGCAGATCTCATTAGAATCTCTGTTACAACCAGCAGATCTCATTAGATTCTCTGTTACAACCAGCAGCTCTCATTAGAATCTCTGTTACAACCAGCAGCTC
The DNA here is from genome assembly GCF_965601325.2 of Salmo salar. Lineage (NCBI taxonomy): Eukaryota > Metazoa > Chordata > Actinopteri > Salmoniformes > Salmonidae > Salmo > Salmo salar. The sequence continues at coordinate 1,842,764 of NW_027675356.1, forward strand.
TCATTAGAATCTCTAATGTTACAACCCGCAGCTCTCTTTAGAATCTCTGTTACAACCAGCAGCTCTCATTAGAGTCTCTAATGTTAAAACCAGCAGCTCTCATTATAATCTCTAATCGAACAACCAGCAGCTCTCATTACAATCTCTGTTACAACCAGCAGCTCTCATTAGAATCTCTAATGTTACAACCAGCAGCTCTCATTAGAATCTCTAATGTTACAACCAGCATCTCTCATTAGAATCTCTAATGTTACAACCAGCAGCTCTCATTAGAATCTCTGTTACAACCAGCAGCTCTCATTAGAATCTCTGTTACAACCAGCAGCTCTCAATAGAATCTCTGTTACAACCAGCAGCTCTCATTAGAATCTCTAATGTTACAACAAGCAGCTCTCATTAGAATCTCTAATGTTACAACCAGCAGCTCTCTTTAGAATCTCTGTTACAACCAGCAGCTCTCATTAGAGTCTAATGTTACAACCAGCAGCTCTCATTATAATCTCTAATGTAACAACCAGCAGCTCTCATTAGAATCTCTGTTACAAGCAGCAGCTCTCATTAGAATCTCTGTTACAAGCAGCAGCTCTCATTAGAATCTCTGTTACAACCAGCAGCTCTCATTAGAATCTCTGTTACAACCAGCAGCTCTCATTAGAATCTCTAATGTTACAACCAGCAGCTCTCATTAGAATCTCTAATGTTACAACCAGCATCTCTCATTAGAATCTCTAATGTTACAACCAGCAGCTCTCATTAGAATCTCTGTTACAACCAGCAGCTCTCATTAGAATCTCTGTTACAACCAGCAGCTCTCAATAGAATCTCTGTTACAACCAGCAGCTCTCATTAGAATCTCTAATGTTACAACAAGCAGCTCTCATTAGAATCTCTAATGTTACAACCAGCAGCTCTCTTTAGAATCTCTGTTACAACCAGCAGCTCTCATTAGAGTCTAATGTTACAACCAGCAGCTCTCATTATAATCTCTAATGTAACAACCAGCAGCTCTCATTAGAATCTCTGTTACAAGCAGCAGCTCTCATTAGAATCTCTGTTACAAGCAGCAGCTCTCATTAGAATCTCTGTTACAACCAGCAGCTCTCATTAGAATCTCTAATGTTACAACCAGCAGCTCTCATTAGAATATCTAATGTTACAATCAGCAGCTCTCATTAGAATCTCTAATGTTACAACCAGCAGCTCTCATTAGAATCTCTAATGTTACAACCAGAAGCTCTCATTAGAATCTCTAATGTTATAACCAACAGCTCTCATTAGAATCTCTGTTACAACCAGCAGCTCTCATTAGAATCTCTGTTACAACCAGCAGCTCTCATTAGAATCTCTGTTACAACCAGCAGCTCTCATTAGAATACCTAATGTTACAACCAGCAGCTCTCATTAGAATATCTAATGTTACAACCAGCAGCTCTCATTAGAATCTCTATTGTTACAACCAGCAGCTCTCATTAGAATCTCTAATGTTACAACCAGAAGCTCTCATTTGAATCTCTGTTACAACCAGCAGCTCTCATTAGAATCTCTAATGTTATAACCTGCAGCTCTCATTAGAATCTCTAATGTTACAACCAGCAGATCTCATTAGAATCTCTGTTACAACTAGCAGCTCTCATTAGAATCTATAATGTTACAACCAGCAGCTCTCATTAGAATCTCTGTTAGAACCATCAGCTCTCATTAGAATCTCTAATGTTACAACCAACAGCTCTCATTAGAATCGCTAATGTTACAACCAGCAGCTCTCATTAGAATCTCTAATGTTACAACCAGAAGCTCTCATTAGAATCTCTAATGTTATAACCAACAGCTCTCATTAGAATCTCTGTTACAACCAGCAGCTCTCATTAGAATCTCTGTTACAACCAGCAGCTCTCATTAGAATCTCTGTTACAACCAGCAGCTCTCATTAGAATCTCTAATGTTACAACCAGAAGCTCTCATTAGAATCTCTGTTACAACCAGCAGCTCTCAATAGAATCTCTGTTACAACCAGCAGCTCTCATTAGAATCTCTAATGTTACAACAAGCAGCTCTCATTAGAATCTCTAATGTTACAACCAGCAGCTCTCTTTAGAATCTCTGTTACAACCAGCAGCTCTCTTTAGAGTCTAATGTTACAACCAGCAGCTCTCATTATAATCTCTAATGTAACAACCAGCAGCTCTCATTAGAATCTCTGTTACAAGCAGCAGCTCTCATTAGAATCTCTGTTACAAGCAGCAGCTCTCATTAGAATCTCTGTTACAACCAGCAGCTCTCATTAGAATCTCTGTTACAACCAGCAGCTCTCATTAGAATCTCTAATGTTACAACCAGCAGCTCTCATTAGAATCTCTAATGTTACAACCAGCAGCTCTCATTAGAATATCTAATGTTACAACCAGCAGCTCTCATTAGAATCTCTATTGTTACAACCAGCAGCTCTCATTAGAATCTCTAATGTTACAACCAGAAGCTCTCATTTGAATCTCTGTTACAACCAGCAGCTCTCATTAGAATCTCTAATGTTATAACCTGCAGCTCTCATTAGAATCTCTAATGTTACAACCAGCAGATCTCATTAGAATCTCTGTTACAACTAGCAGCTCTCATTAGAATCTATAATGTTACAACCAGCAGCTCTCATTAGAATCTCTGTTAGAACCATCAGCTCTCATTAGAATCTCTAATGTTACAACCAACAGCTCTCATTAGAATCGCTAATGTTACAACCAGCAGCTCTCATTAGAATCTCTAATGTTACAACCAGAAGCTCTCATTAGAATCTCTAATGTTATAACCAACAGCTCTCATTAGAATCTCTGTTACAACCAGCAGCTCTCATTAGAATCTCTGTTACAACCAGCAGCTCTCATTAGAATCTCTGTTACAACCAGCAGCTCTCATTAGAATCTCTAATGTTACAACCAGAAGCTCTCATTAGAATCTCTAATGTTATAACCAACAGCTCTCATTAGAATCTCTGTTACAACCAGCAGCTCTCATTAGAATCTCTGTTACAACCAGCAGCTCTCATTAGAATCTCTGTTACAACCAGCAGCTCTCATTAGAATCTCTGTTACAACCAGCAGCTCTCATTAGAATCTCTGTTACAACCAGCAGATCTCATTAGAATCTCTGTTACAACCAGCAGATCTCATTAGAATCTCTGTTACAACCAGCAGCTCTCATTAGAATCTCTGTTACAACCAGCAGCTCTCATTAGAATCTCTAATGTTACAACCCGCAGCTCTCTTTAGAATCTCTGTTACAACCAGCAGCTGTCATTAGAGTCTCTAATGTTAAAACCAGCAGCTCTCATTATAATCTCTAATCGAACAACCAGCAGCTCTCATTACAATCTCTATTACAACCAGCAGCTCTCATTAGAATCTCTAATGTTACAACCAGCAGCTCTCATTAGAATCTCTAATGTTACAACCAGCATCTCTCATTAGAATCTCTAATGTTACAACCAGCAGCTCTCATTAGAATCTCTGTTACAACCAGCAGCTCTCATTAGAATCTCTGTTTCAACCAGCAGCTCTCAATAGAATCTCTGTTACAACCAGCAGCTCTCATTAGAATCGCTAATGTTACAACAAGCAGCTCTCATTAGAATCTCTAATGTTACAACCAGCATCTCTCATTAGAATCTCTGTTACAACCAGCAGCTCTCATTAGAATCTCTGTTACAACCAGCAGCTCTCATTACAATCTATGTTACAACCAGCAGCTCTCATTAGAATCTCTGTTACATCCAGCAGCTCTCATTAGAATCTCTGTTACAACCAGCAGCTCTCATTAGAATCTATGTTACAACCAGCAGCTCTCATTAGAATATCTAATGTTACAATCAGCAGCTCTCATTAGAATCTCTAATGTTACAACCAGCAGCTCTCATTAGAATCTCTAATGTTACAACCAGAAGCTCTCATTAGAATCTCTGATGTTATAACCAACAGCTCTCATTAGAATCTCTGTTACAACCAGCAGCTCTCATTAGAATCTCTGTTACAACCAGCAGCTCTCATTAGAATCTCTGTTACAACCAGCAGCTCTCATTAGAATCTCTGTTAGAACCAGCAGCTCTCATTAGAATCTCTGTTACAACCAGCAGATCTCATTAGAATCTCTGTTACAACCAGCAGATCTCATTAGAATCTCTGTTACAACCAGCAGCTCTCATTAGAATCTCTGTTACAACCAGCAGCTCTCATTAGAATCTCTAATGTTACAACCCGCAGCTCTCTTTAGAATCTCTGTTACAACCAGCAGCTCTCATTAGAGTCTCTAATGTTAAAACCAGCAGCTCTCATTATAATCTCTAATCGAACAACCAGCAGCTCTCATTACAATCTCTGTTACAACCTGCAGCTCTCATTAGAATCTCTGTTACAAGCAGCAGCTCTCATTAGAATCTCTGTTACAAGCAGCAGCTCTCATTAGAATCTCTGTTACAACCAGCAGCTCTCATTAGAATCTCTGTTACAACCAGCAGCTCTCATTAGAATCTCTGTTACAACCAGCAGCTCTCATTAGAATCTCTGTTACAACCAGCAGCTCTAATTAGAATCTCTAATGTTACAACCAGCAGCTCTCATTACAATCTCTAATGTTACAACCAGCAGCTCTCATTAGAATCTCTAATGTTACAACCAGCAGCTCTCATTAGAATCTCTAATGTTACAACCAGCAGCTCTCATTAGAATCTCTGTTACAACCAGCAGCTCTCATTAGAATCTCTGTTACAACCAGCAGCTCTCAATAGAATCTCTGTTACAACCAGCAGCTCTCATTAGAATCTCTAATGTTACAACAAGCAGCTCTCATTAGAATCTCTAATGTTACAACCAGCAGCTCTCATTAGAATCTCTAATGTTACAACCAGCAGCTCTCATTAGAATCTCTAATGTTACAACCAGAAGCTCTCATTAGAATCTCTAATGTTATAACCGACAGCTCTCATTAGAATCTCTGTTACATCCAGCAGCTCTCATTAGAATCTCTGTTACAACCAGCAGCTCTCATTAGAATCTCTGTTACAACCAGCAGCTCTCATTAGAATCTCTGTTACAACCAGCAGCTCTCATTAGAATCTCTGTTACAACCAGCAGATCTCATTAGAATCTCTGTTACAACCAGCAGATCTCATTAGAATCTCTGTTACAACCAGCAGCTCTCATTAGAATCTCTGTTACAACCAGCAGCTCTCATTAGAATCTCTAATGTTACAACCCGCAGCTCTCTTTAGAATCTCTGTTACAACCAGCAGCTCTCATTAGAGTCTCTAATGTTAAAACCAGCAGCTCTCATTATAATCTCTAATCGAACAACCAGCAGCTCTCATTACAATCTCTATTACAACCAGCAGCTCTCATTAGAATCTCTAATGTTACAACCAGCAGCTCTCATTAGAATCTCTAATGTTACAACCAGCATCTCTCATTAGAATCTCTAATGTTACAACCAGCAGCTCTCATTAGAATCTCTGTTACAACCAGCAGCTCTCATTAGAATCTCTGTTACAACCAGCAGCTCTCAATAGAATCTCTGTTACAACCAGCAGCTCTCATTAGAATCTCTAATGTTACAACAAGCAGCTCTCATTAGAATCTCTAATGTTACAACCAGCAGCTCTCATTAGAATCTCTGTTACAACCAGCAGCTCTCATTAGAATCTCTGTTACAACCTACAGCTCTCATTAGAATCTATGTTACAACCAGCAGCTCTCATTAGAATCTCTGTTACATCCAGCAGCTCTCATTAGAATCTCTGTTACAACCAGCAGCTGTCATTAGAATCTATGTTACAACCAGCAGCTCTCATTAGAATATCTAATGTTACAACCAGCAGCTCTCATTAGAATCTCTAATGTTACAACCAGCAGCTCTCATTAGAATCTCTAATGTTACAACCAGAAGCTCTCATTAGAATCTCTGATGTTATAACCAACAGCTCTCATTAGAATCTCTGTTACAACCAGCAGCTCTCATTAGAATCTCTGTTACAACCAGCAGCTCTCATTAGAATCTCTGTTACATCCAGCAGCTCTCATTACAATCTCTGTTACAACCAGCAGCTCTCATTAGAATCTCTGTTACAACCAGCAGATCTCATTAGAATCTCTGTTACAACCAGCAGATCTCATTAGAATCTCTGTTACAACCAGCAGCTCTCATTAGAATCTCTGTTACAAGCAGCAGCTCTCATTAGAATCTCTAATGTTACAACCCGCAGCTCTCTTTAGAATCTCTGTTACAACCAGCAGCTCTCATTAGAGTCTCTAATGGTAAAACCAGCAGCTCTCATTATAATCTCTAATCGAACAACCAGCAGCTCTCATTACAATCTCTGTTACAACCTGCAGCTCTCATTAGAATCTCTGTTACAAGCAGCAGCTCTCATTAGAATCTCTGTTACAAGCAGCAGCTCTCATTAGAATCTCTGTTACAACCAGCAGCTCTCATTAGAATCTCTGTTACAACCAGCAGCTCTCATTAGAATCTCTGTTACAACCAGCAGCTCTCATTAGAATCTCTGTTACAACCAGCAGCTCTCATTAGAATCTCTGTTACAACCAGCAGCTCTCACTAGAATCTCTAATGTTACAACCAGCAGCTCTCATTAGAATCTCTAATGTTACAACCAGCAGCTCTCATTAGAATCTCTAATGTTACAACCAGCAGCTCTCATTAGAATCTCTGTTACAACCAGCAGCTCTCATTAGAATCTCTGTTACAACCAGCAGCTCAATAGAATCTCTGTTACAACCAGCAGCTCTCATTAGAATCTCTAATGTTACAACCAGCAGCTCTCTTTAGAATCTCTGTTACAACCAGCAGCTCTCATTAGAGTCTAATGTTACAACCAGCAGCTCTCATTATAATCTCTAATGTAACAACCAGCAGCTCTCATTAGAATCTCTGTTACAAGCAGCAGCTCTCATTAGAATCTCTGTTACAACCAGCAGCTCTCATTAGAACCTCTGTTACAACCAGCAGCTCTCATTAGAATCTCTAATGTTACAACCAGCAGCTCTCATTAGAATCTCTAATGTTACAACCAGAAGCTCTCATTAGAATCTCTAATGTTATAACCAACAGCTCTCATTAGAATCTCTGTTACAACCAGCAGCTCTCATTAGAATCTCTGTTACAACCAGCAGCTCTCATTAGAATCTATGTTACAACCAGCAGCTCTCATTAGAATCTCTGTTACATCCAGCAGCTCTCATTAGAATCTCTGTTACAACCAGCAGCTCTCATTAGAATCTATGTTACAACCAGCAGCTCTCATTCGAATATCTAATGTTACAATCAGCAGCTCTCATTAGAATCTCTAATGTTACAACCAGCAGCTCTCATTAGAATCTCTAATGTTACAACCAGAAGCTCTCATTAGAATCTCTAATGTTATAACCAACAGCTCTCATTAGAATCTCTGTTACAACCAGCAGCTCTCATTAGAATCTCTGTTACAACCAGCAGCTCTCATTAGAATCTCTGTTACAACCAGCAGCTCTCATTAGAATCTCTGTTACAACCAGCAGCTCTCATTAGAATCTCTGTTACAATCAGCAGATCTCATTAGAAAATCTGTTACAACCAGCAGATCTCATTAGAATCTCTGTTACAACCAGCAGCTCTCATTAGAATCTCTGTTACAACCAGCAGCTCTCATTAGAATCTCTAATGTTACAACCCGCAGCTCTCTTTAGAATCTCTGTTACAACCAGCAGCTCTCATTAGAGTCTCTAATGTTAAAACCAGCAGCTCTCATTATAATCTCTAATCGAACAACCAGCAGCTCTCATTACAATCTCTGTTACAACCAGCAGCTCTCATTAGAATCTCTGTAACAAGCAGCAGCTCTCATTAGAATCTCTGTTACAAGCAGCAGCTCTCATTAGAATCTCTGTTACAACCAGCAGCTCTCATTAGAATCTCTGTTACAACCAGCAGCTCTCATTAGAATCTCTGTTACAACCAGCAGCTCTCATTAGAATCTCTGTTACAACCAGCAGCTCTCATTAGAATCTCTGTTACAACCAGCAGCTCTCATTAGAATCTCTGTTACAACCAGCAGCTCTCATTAGAATCTCTAATGTTACAACCAGCAGCTCTCATTAGAATCTCTAATGTTACAACCAGCAGCTCTAATTAGAATCTCTAATGTTACAACCAGCAGCTCTCATTAGAATCTCTGTTACAACCAGCAGCTCTCATTAGAATCTCTGTTACAACCAGCAGCTCTCATTAGAATCTCTGTTACAACCAGCAGCTCTCAATAGAATCTCTGTTACAACCAGCAGCTCTCATTAGAATCTCTAATGTTACAACAAGCAGCTCTCATTAGAATCTCTAATGTTACAACCAGCAGCTCTCTTTAGAATCTCTGTTACAACCAGCAGCTCTCATTAGAGTCTCTAATGTTACAACCAGCAGCTCTCATTAGAATCTCTGTTACAAGCAGCAGCTCTCATTAGAATCTCTGTTACAAGCAGCAGCTCTCATTAGAATCTCTAATGTTACAACCAGCAGCTCTCATTAGAATATCTAATGTTACAATCATCAGCTCTCATTAGAATCTCTAATGTTACAACCAGCAGCTCTCATTAGAATCTCTGTTACAACCAGCAGCTCTCATTAGAATCTCTGTTACAACCAGCAGCTCTCATTAGAATCTCTGTTACAACCAGCAGCTCTCATTAGAATCTCTGTTACATCCAGCAGCTCTCATTAGAATCTCTGTTACAACCAGCAGCTCTCATTAGAATCTATGTTACAACCAGCAGCTCTCATTAGAATCTCTGTTACAACCAGCAGCTCTCATTAGAATCTCTAATGTTACAACCAGCAGCTCTCATTAGAATATCTAATGTTACAATCAGCAGCTCTCATTAGAATCTCTAATGTTACAACCAGCAGCTCTCATTAGAATCTCTAATGTTACAACCAGAAGCTCTCATTAGAATCTCTAATGTTACAACCAGAAGCTCTCATTAGAATCTCTGTTACAACCAGCAGTTCCCATTAGAATCTCTGTTACAACCTGCAGCTCTCATTAGAATCTCTAACGGTACAACCAGCAGCTCTCATTAGAATCTCCAATGTTACAAGCAGAAGCTCTCATTAGAATATCCGTTACAACCAGCAGCTCTCGATAGAATCTCTGTTAAAACCAGAAGCACTCATTAGAATCTCTAATGTAACAACCAGCAGCTCTCATTAGAATCTCTATTACAACCAGCAGCTCTCATTAGAATCTCTGTTACAACCAGCAGCTCTCATTAGAATCTCTAATGTTACAACCAGCAGCTCTCATTAGAATCTCTGTTACAACCAGCAGCTCTCATTAGAATCTCTGTTACAACCAGCAGCTCTCATTAGAATATCTAATGTTACAACCAGCAGCTCTCATTAGAATATCTAATGTTACAACCAGCAGCTCTCATTAGAATCTCTAATGTTATAACCTGCAGCTCTCATTAGAATCTCTAATGTTACAACCAGCAGATCTCATTAGAATCTCTGTTACAACTAGCAGCTCTCATTAGAATCTCTAATGTTACAACCAGCAGCTCTCATTAGAATCTCTGTTACAACCATCAGCTCTCATTAGAATCTCTAATGTTACAACCAGCAGCTCTCATTAGAATCTCTAATGTTACAACCAGCAGCTCTCATTAGAATCTCTAATGTTACAACCAGCAGCTCTCATTAGATTCTCTGTTACAACCAGCAGCTCTCATTAGAATCTCTAATGTTACAACCAGCAGCTCTCATTAGAATCTCTGTTACAACCAGCAGCTCTCATTAAAATATCTAATGTTATAACCAGCAGCTCTCATTAGAATCTCTGTTACAACCAGCAGCTCTCATTAGAATATCTAATGTGACAACGAGCAGCTCTCATTAGAATATCTAATGTTACAACCAGCAGCTCTCATTAGAATCTGTAATGTCACAACCAGCAGCTCTCATTAGAATCTCTAATGTCACAACCAGCAGCTCTCATTAGAATCTCTAATGTTATAACCAGCAGCTCTCATTAGAATCTCTAATGTTACAACGAGCAGCTCTCATTAGAATCTCTAATGTCACAACCAGCAGCTCTCATTAGAATCTCTGTTACAACCAGAAGCTCTCATTAGAATCTCTAATGTTACAACCAGCCGCTCTCATTAGAATCTCTGTTACAACCAGCAGCTCTCATTAGAATCTCTGTTACAACCAGCAGCTCTCATTAGAATCTCTGTTAAAACCAGCAGCTCTCATTAGAATCTCTGTTACAAGCGGCAGCTCTCATTAAAATGTCTGTTACAACCAGCAGCTCTCATTAGAATCTCTAATGTTACACCCAGCAGCTCTCATTAGAATCTCTAATGTTACAACCAGCAGCTCTCATTAGAATCTCTGTTACAACCAGCATCTCTCATTAGAATCTCTAATGTTACGACCAGCAGCTCTCATTAGAATCTATGTTACAACCAGCAGCTCTCATTAGAATATCTAATGTTACAACCAGCAGCTCTCATTAGAATCTCTGTTACAACCAGAAGCTCTCATTAGAATCTCTAATGTTACAACCAGCCGCTCTCATTAGAATCTCTGTTACAACCAGCAGCTCTCATTAGAATCTCTAATGTTACAACCAGCAGCTCTCATTAGAATCTCTAATGTAACAACCAGCAGCTCTCATTAGAATCTCTATTACAACCAGCAGCTCTCATTAGAATCTCTGTTACAACCAGCAGCTCTCATTAGAATCTCTAATGTTACAACCAGCAGCTCTCATTAGAATCTCTGTTACAACCAGCAGCTCTCATTAGAATCTCTGTTACAACCAGCAGCTCTCATTAGAATATCTAATGTTACAACCAGCAGCTCTCATTAGAATATCTAATGTTACAACCAGCAGCTCTCATTAGAATCTCTAATGTTATAACCTGCAGCTCTCATTAGAATCTCTAATGTTACAACCAGCAGATCTCATTAGAATCTCTGTTACAACTAGCAGCTCTCATTAGAATCTCTAATGTTACAACCAGCAGCTCTCATTAGAATCTCTGTTACAACCATCAGCTCTCATTAGAATCTCTAATGTTACAACCAGCAGCTCTCATTAGAATCTCTAATGTTACAACCAGCAGCTCTCATTAGAATCTCTAATGTTACAACCAGCAGCTCTCATTAGATTCTCTGTTACAACCAGCAGCTCTCATTAGAATCTCTAATGTTACAACCAGCAGCTCTCAATAGAATCTCTGTTACAACCAGCAGCTCTCATTAAAATATCTAATGTTATAACCAGCAGCTCTCATTAGAATCTCTGTTACAACCAGCAGCTCTCATTAGAATATCTAATGTGACAACGAGCAGCTCTCATTAGAATATCTAATGTTACAACCAGCAGCTCTCATTAGAATCTGTAATGTCACAACCAGCAGCTCTCATTAGAATCTCTAATGTCACAACCAGCAGCTCTCATTAGAATCTCTAATGTTATAACCAGCAGCTCTCATTAGAATCTCTAATGTTACAACGAGCAGCTCTCATTAGAATCTCTAATGTCACAACCAGCAGCTCTCATTAGAATCTCTGTTACAACCAGAAGCTCTCATTAGAATCTCTAATGTTACAACCAGCCGCTCTCATTAGAATCTCTGTTACAACCAGCAGCTCTCATTAGAATCTCTGTTACAACCAGCAGCTCTCATTAGAATCTCTGTTAAAACCAGCAGCTCTCATTAGAATCTCTGTTACAAGCGGCAGCTCTCATTAAAATGTCTGTTACAACCAGCAGCTCTCATTAGAATCTCTAATGTTACACCCAGCAGCTCTCATTAGAATCTCTAATGTTACAACCAGCAGCTCTCATTAGAATCTCTGTTACAACCAGCATCTCTCATTAGAATCTCTAATGTTACGACCAGCAGCTCTCATTAGAATCTATGTTACAACCAGCAGCTCTCATTAGAATATCTAATGTTACAACCAGCAGCTCTCATTAGAATCTCTGTTACAACCAGAAGCTCTCATTAGAATCTCTAATGTTACAACCAGCCGCTCTCATTAGAATCTCTGTTACAACCAGCAGCTCTCATTAGAATCTCTAATGTTACAACCAGCAGCTCTCATTAGAATCTCTGTTACAACCAGCAGCTCTCATTAGAATCTCTAATGTTATAACCAGCAGCTCTCATTAGAATCTCTAATGTTACAACGAGCAGCTCTCATTAGAATCTCTAATGTCACAACCAGCAGCTCTCATTAGAATCTCTGTTACAACCAGAAGCTCTCATTAGAATCTCTAATGTTACAACCAGCCGCTCTCATTAGAATCTCTGTTACAACCAGCAGCTCTCATTAGAATCTCTGTTACAACCAGCAGCTCTCATTAGAATCTCTGTTAAAACCAGCAGCTCTCATTAGAATCTCTGTTACAACCAGCAGCTCTCATTAAAATGTCTGTTACAACCAGCAGCTCTCATTAGAATCTCTAATGTTACACCCAGCAGCTCTCATTAGAATCTCTAATGTTACAACCAGCAGCTCTCATTAGAATCTCTGTTACAACCAGCATCTCTCATTAGAATCTCTAATGTTACGACCAGCAGCTCTCATTAGAATCTATGTTACAACCAGCAGCTCTCATTAGAATATCTAATGTTACAACCAGCAGCTCTCATTAGAATCTCTGTTACAACCAGAAGCTCTCATTAGAATCTCTAATGTTACAACCAGCCGCTCTCATTAGAATCTCTGTTACAACCAGCAGCTCTCATTAGAATCTCTGTTACAACCAGCAGCTCTGATTAGAATCTCTGTTAAAACCAGCAGCTCTCATTAGCATCTCTAATGTTATAACCAGCAGCTCTCATTAGAATCTCTGTTACAACCAGCAGCTCTCATTAGAATCTCTAATGTTACAACCAGCAGCTCTCATTAGAATATCTAATGTTACAACCAGCAGCTCTCATTAGAATATCTAATGTTACAACCAGCAGCTCTCATTAAAATCTCTGTTACAACCAGCAGCTCTCATTAGAATATCTAATGTTATAACCAGCAGCTGTCATTAGAATTTCTGTTACAACCAGCAGCTCTCATTAGAATCTCTAATGTTACAACCAGCAGCTCTCATTAGAATATCTAATGTTACAACCAGCAGCTCTCATTACAATATCTAATGTTACAACCAGCAGCTCTCATTAAAATCTCTGTTACAACCAGCAGCTCTCATTAGAATATCTAATGTTATAACCAGCAGCTGTCATTAGAATCTCTGTTACAACCAGCAGCTCACATTAGAATCTCTAATGTTACAACCAGAAGCTCTCATTAGAATCTCTGTTACAACCAGCAGCTCTCATTAGAATCTCTGTTTCAAACAGCAGCTCTCATTAGAATCTCTGTTACAACCAGCAGCTCTCATCTCTAATGTTACAACCAGCAGCTCTCATCTCTAATGATAAAACATCAGCTCTCATTAGAATCTCTAATGTTACAACAGCAGCTCTCATCTCTAATGTTACAACCAGCAGCTCTCATCTCTAATGTTACAACCAGCAGCTCTCATCTCTAATGTTACAACCAGCAGCTCTCATCTCTAATGTTACAACAGCAGCTCTCATTAGAATCTCTGTTACAACCAGCAGCTCTTATCTCTAATGTTACAACCAGCAGCTCTCACTATAATCTCTGTTACAACCAGCAGCTCTCATTAGAATCTCTAATGTTACAACCAGCAGCTCTCATTAGAATCTCTAATGTTACAACCAGCAGCTCTCATTAGAATCTCTAATGTTACAACCAGCAGCTCTCATTAGAATCTCTGTTACAACCAGCATCTCTCATTAGAATCTCTAATGTTACAACCAGCAGCTCTCATTAGAATCTCTAATACAACCAGCAGCTCTCATTAGAATCTCTGTTACAACCAGCATCTCTCATTAGAATCTCTAATGTTACAACCAGCAGCTCTCATTAGAATCTCTGTTACAACCAGCAGCTCTCATTAGAATATCTGTTACAACCAGCAACTCTCATTAGAATCTCTGTTACAACCAGCAGCTCTCATTGGAATACCTAATGTTACAACCAGCAGCTCTCATTAGAATATCTAATGTTACAACCAGCAGCTCTCATTAGAATCTCAAATGTTACAACCAGCAGCTCTCATTAGAATCTCTAATGTTACAACCAGAAGCTCTCATTAGAATCTATTTTACAACCAGCAGCTCTCATTAGAATCTCTAATGTTACAACCAGCAGCTCTCATTAGAATATCTAATGTTACAACCAGCAGATCTCATTGGAATCTCTAATGTTACAACCAGCAGCTCTCATTAGAATATCTAATGTTATAACCAGCAGCTGTCATTAGAATCTCTGTTACAACCAGCAGCTCTCATTAGAATCTCTAATGTTACAACATGCAGCTCTCATTAGAATCTCTGTTACAACCAGCAGCTCTCATTAGAATCTCTAATGTTACAACCAGAAGCTCTCATTAGAATCTCTGTTACAACCAGCAGCTCTCATTAGAATCTCTGTTACAAACAGCAGCTCTCATTAGAATCTCTGTTACAACCAGCAGCTCTCATCTCTAATGTTACAACCAGCAGCTCTCATCTCTAATGATACAACAGCAGCTCTCATTAGAATCTCTAATGTTACAACAGCAGCTCTCATCTCTAATGTTACAACCAGCAGCTCTCATCTCTAATGTTACAACCAGCAGCTCTCATCTCTAATGTTACAACCAGCAGCTCTCATCTCTAATGTTACAACAGCAGCTCTCATTAGAATCTCTGTTACAACCAGCAGCTCTCATCTCTAATGTTACAACCAGCAGCTCTCACTATAATCTCTGTTACAACCAGCAGCTCTCATTAGAATCTCTGTTACAACCAGCAGCTCTCATTAGAATCTCTGTTACAACCAGCAGCTCTCATTAGAATCTCTGTTACAACCAGCAGCTCTCATTAGAATCTCTAATGTTACAACCAGCAGCTCTCATTAGAATCTCTAATGTTACAACCAGCAGCTCTCATTAGAATCTCTAATGTTACAACCAGCAGCTCTCATTAGAATCTCTGTTACAACCAGCATCTCTCATTAAAATCTCTAATGTTACAACCAGCAGCTCTCATTAGAATCTCTAATGTTACAACCAGAAGCTCTCATTAGAATCTATTTTACAACCAGCAGCTCTCATTAGAATCTCTAATGTTACAACCAGCAGCTCTCATTAGAATATCTAATGTTACAACCAGCAGATCTCATTGGAATCTCTAATGTTACAACCAGCAGCTCTCATTAGAATATCTAATGTTATAACCAGCAGCTGTCATTAGAATCTCTGTTACAACCAGCAGCTCTCATTAGAATCTCTAATGTTACAACATGCAGCTCTCATTAGAATCTCTGTTACAACCAGCAGCTCTCATTAGAATCTCTAATGTTACAACCAGAAGCTCTCATTAGAATCTCTGTTACAACCAGCAGCTCTCATTAGAATCTCTGTTACAAACAGCAGCTCTCATTAGAATCTCTGTTACAACCAGCAGCTCTCATCTCTAATGTTACAACCAGCAGCTCTCATCTCTAATGATACAACAGCAGCTCTCATTAGAATCTCTAATGTTACAACAGCAGCTCTCATCTCTAATGTTACAACCAGCAGCTCTCATCTCTAATGTTACAACCAGCAGCTCTCATCTCTAATGTTACAACCAGCAGCTCTCATCTCTAATGTTACAACAGCAGCTCTCATTAGAATCTCTGTTACAACCAGCAGCTCTCATCTCTAATGTTACAACCAGCAGCTCTCACTATAATCTCTGTTACAACCAGCAGCTCTCATTAGAATCTCTGTTACAACCAGCAGCTCTCATTAGAATCTCTGTTACAACCAGCGGCTCTCATTAGAATCTCTGTTACAACCAGCAGCTCTCATTAGAATCTCTAATGTTACAACCAGCAGCTCTCATTAGAATCTCTAATGTTACAACCAGCAGCTCTCATTAGAATCTCTAATGTTACAACCAGCAGCTCTCATTAGAATCTCTGTTACAACCAGCATCTCTCATTAAAATCTCTAATGTTACAACCAGCAGCTCTCATTAGAATCTCTAATACAACCAGCAGCTCTCATTAGAATCTCTGTTACAACCAGCAACTCTCATTAGAATCTCTGTTACAACCAGCAGCTCTCATTGGAATACCTAATGTTACAACCAGCAGCTCTCATTAGAATATCTAATGTTACAACCAGCAGCTCTCAATAGAATCTCAAATGTTACAACCAGCAGCTCTCATTAGAATCTCTAATGTTACAACCAGAAGCTCTCATTAGAATCTATTTTACAACCAGCAGCTCTCATTAGAATCTCTAATGTTTCAACCAGCAGCTCTCATTAGAATCTCTGTTACAACCAGCAGCTCTCATTAGAATCTCTAATGTTACAACCAGCAGCTCTCATTAGAATCTCTGTTACAACCAGCAGCTCTCATTAGAATCTCTGTTACAACCAGCAGCTCTCATTAGAATCTCTGTTACAACCAGCAGCTCTCATTAGAATACCTAATGTTACAACCAGCAGCTCTCATTAGAATATCTAATGTTACAACCAGCAGCTCTCATTAGAATTTCTATTGTTACAACCAGCAGCTCTCATTAGAATCTCTAATGTTACAACCAGAAGCTCTCATTTGAATCTCTGTTACAACCAGCAGCTCTCATTAGAATCTCTAATGTTATAACCTGCAGCTCTCATTAGAATCTCTAATGTTACAACCAGCAGATCTCATTAGAATCTCTGTTACAACTAGCAGCTCTCATTAGAATCTATAATGTTACAACCAGCAGCTCTCATTAGAATCTCTGTTAGAACCATCAGCTCTCATCAGAATCTCTAATGTTACAACCAACAGCTCTCATTAGAATCGCTAATGTTACAACCAGCAGCTCTCATTAGAATCTCTAATGTTACAACCAGAAGCTCTCATTTGAATCTCTGTTACAACCAGCAGCTCTCATTAGAATCTCTAATGTTATAACCTGCAGCTCTCATTAGAATCTCTAATGTTACAACCAGCAGATCTCATTAGAATCTCTGTTACAACTAGCAGCTCTCATTAGAATCTATAATGTTACAACCAGCAGCTCTCATTAGAATCTCTGTTAGAACCATCAGCTCTCATTAGAATCTCTAATGTTACAACCAACAGCTCTCATTAGAATCGCTAATGTTACAACCAGCAGCTCTCATTAGAATCTCTAATGTTACAACCAGCAGCTCTCATTAGATTCTCTGTTACAACCAGCAGCTCTCATTAGAATCTCTAATGTTACAACCAGCAGCTCTCATTAGAATCTCTGTTACAACCAGCAGCTCTCATTAGAATCTCTGTTACAACCAGCAGCTCTCATTAGAATCTCTGTTACAACCAGCAGTTCTCATTAGAATCTCTAATGTTACAACCAGCAGCTCTCATTAGATTCTCTGTTACAACCAGCAGCTCTCATTAGAATCTCTAATGTTACAACCAGCAGCTCTCATTAGAATCTCTAATGTTACAACCAGCAGCTCTCATTAGAATCTCTAATGTTACAACCAGCAGCTCTCATTAGAATCTCTAATGTTACAACCAGCAGCTCTCATTAGAATCTCTGTTACAACCAGCATCTCTCATTAAAATCTCTAATGTTACAACCAGCAGCTCTCATTAGAATCTCTAATACAACCAGCAGCTCTCATTAGAATCTCTGTTACAACCAGCAACTCTCATTAGAATCTCTGTTACAACCAGCAGCTCTCATTGGAATACCTAATGTTACAACCAGCAGCTCTCATTAGAATATCTAATGTTACAACCAGCAGCTCTCAATAGAATCTCAAATGTTACAACCAGCAGCTCTCATTAGAATCTCTAATGTTACAACCAGAAGCTCTCATTAGAATCTATTTTACAACCAGCAGCTCTCATTAGAATCTCTAATGTTTCAACCAGCAGCTCTCATTAGAATCTCTGTTACAACCAGCAGCTCTCATTAGAATCTCTAATGTTACAACCAGCAGCTCTCATTAGAATCTCTGTTACAACCAGCAGCTCTCATTAGAATCTCTGTTACAACCAGCAGCTCTCATTAGAATCTCTGTTACAACCAGCAGCTCTCATTAGAATACCTAATGTTACAACCAGCAGCTCTCATTAGAATATCTAATGTTACAACCAGCAGCTCTCATTAGAATTTCTATTGTTACAACCAGCAGCTCTCATTAGAATCTCTAATGTTACAACCAGAAGCTCTCATTTGAATCTCTGTTACAACCAGCAGCTCTCATTAGAATCTCTAATGTTATAACCTGCAGCTCTCATTAGAATCTCTAATGTTACAACCAGCAGATCTCATTAGAATCTCTGTTACAACTAGCAGCTCTCATTAGAATCTATAATGTTACAACCAGCAGCTCTCATTAGAATCTCTGTTAGAACCATCAGCTCTCATCAGAATCTCTAATGTTACAACCAACAGCTCTCATTAGAATCGCTAATGTTACAACCAGCAGCTCTCATTAGAATCTCTAATGTTACAACCAGAAGCTCTCATTTGAATCTCTGTTACAACCAGCAGCTCTCATTAGAATCTCTAATGTTATAACCTGCAGCTCTCATTAGAATCTCTAATGTTACAACCAGCAGATCTCATTAGAATCTCTGTTACAACTAGCAGCTCTCATTAGAATCTATAATGTTACAACCAGCAGCTCTCATTAGAATCTCTGTTAGAACCATCAGCTCTCATTAGAATCTCTAATGTTACAACCAACAGCTCTCATTAGAATCGCTAATGTTACAACCAGCAGCTCTCATTAGAATCTCTAATGTTACAACCAGCAGCTCTCATTAGATTCTCTGTTACAACCAGCAGCTCTCATTAGAATCTCTAATGTTACAACCAGCAGCTCTCATTAGAATCTCTGTTACAACCAGCAGCTCTCATTAGAATCTCTGTTACAACCAGCAGCTCTCATTAGAATCTCTGTTACAACCAGCAGTTCTCATTAGAATCTCTAATGTTACAACCAGCAGCTCTCATTAGATTCTCTGTTACAACCAGCAGCTCTCATTAGAATCTCTAATGTTACAACCAGCAGCTCTCATTAGAATCTCTGTTACAACCAGCAGCTCTCATTAGAATCTCTGTTACAACCAGCAGCTCTCATTAGAATCTCTAATGTTACAACCAGCAGCTCTCATTAGAATCTCTAATGTTACAACCAGCAGCTCTCATTAGAATCTCTAATGTTACAACCAGCAGCTCTCATTAGAATCTCTGTTACAACCAGCAGCTCTCATTAGAATCTCTGTTACAACCAGCAGCTCTCATTAGAATCTCTGTTAAAACCAGCAGCTCTCATTAGAATCTCTGTTACAAGCAGCAGCTCTCATTAAAATGTCTGTTACAACCAGCAGCTCTCATTAGAATCTCTAATGTTACACCCAGCAGCTCTCATTAGAATCTCTAATGTTACAACCAGCAGCTCTCATTAGAATCTCTGTTACAACCAGCATCTCTCATTAGAATCTCTAATGTTACGACCAGCAGCTCTCATTAGAATCTATGTTACAACCAGCAGCTCTCATTAGAATATCTAATGTTACAACCAGCAGCTCTCATTAGAATCTCTGTTACAACCAGAAGCTCTCATTAGAATCTCTAATGTTACAACCAGCCGCTCTCATTAGAATCTCTGTTACAACCAGCAGCTCTCATTAGAATCTCTAATGTTACAACCAGCAGCTCTCATTAGAATCTCTGTTACAACCAGCAGCTCTCATTAGAATCTCTAATGTTATAACCAGCAGCTCTCATTAGAATCTCTAATGTTACAACGAGCAGCTCTCATTAGAATCTCTAATGTCACAACCAGCAGCTCTCATTAGAATCTCTGTTACAACCAGAAGCTCTCATTAGAATCTCTAATGTTACAACCAGCCGCTCTCATTAGAATCTCTGTTACAACCAGCAGCTCTCATTAGAATCTCTGTTACAACCAGCAGCTCTCATTAGAATCTCTGTTAAAACCAGCAGCTCTCATTAGAATCTCTGTTACAACCAGCAGCTCTCATTAAAATGTCTGTTACAACCAGCAGCTCTCATTAGAATCTCTAATGTTACACCCAGCAGCTCTCATTAGAATCTCTAATGTTACAACCAGCAGCTCTCATTAGAATCTCTGTTACAACCAGCATCTCTCATTAGAATCTCTAATGTTACGACCAGCAGCTCTCATTAGAATCTATGTTACAACCAGCAGCTCTCATTAGAATATCTAATGTTACAACCAGCAGCTCTCATTAGAATCTCTGTTACAACCAGAAGCTCTCATTAGAATCTCTAATGTTACAACCAGCCGCTCTCATTAGAATCTCTGTTACAACCAGCAGCTCTCATTAGAATCTCTGTTACAACCAGCAGCTCTGATTAGAATCTCTGTTAAAACCAGCAGCTCTCATTAGCATCTCTAATGTTATAACCAGCAGCTCTCATTAGAATCTCTGTTACAACCAGCAGCTCTCATTAGAATCTCTAATGTTACAACCAGCAGCTCTCATTAGAATATCTAATGTTACAACCAGCAGCTCTCATTAGAATATCTAATGTTACAACCAGCAGCTCTCATTAAAATCTCTGTTACAACCAGCAGCTCTCATTAGAATATCTAATGTTATAACCAGCAGCTGTCATTAGAATCTCTGTTACAACCAGCAGCTCACATTAGAATCTCTAATGTTACAACCAGAAGCTCTCATTAGAATCTCTGTTACAACCAGCAGCTCTCATTAGAATCTCTGTTTCAAACAGCAGCTCTCATTAGAATCTCTGTTACAACCAGCAGCTCTCATCTCTAATGATAAAACATCAGCTCTCATTAGAATCTCTAATGTTACAACAGCAGCTCTCATCTCTAATGTTTCAACCAGCAGCTCTCATCTCTAATGTTACAACCAGCAGCTCTCATCTCTAATGTTACAACCAGCAGCTCTCATCTCTAATGTTACAACAGCAGCTCTCATTAGAATCTCTGTTACAACCAGCAGCTCTTATCTCTAATGTTACAACCAGCAGCTCTCACTATAATCTCTGTTACAACCAGCAGCTCTCATTAGAATCTCTAATGTTACAACCAGCAGCTCTCATTAGAATCTCTAATGTTACAACCAGCAGCTCTCATTAGAATCTCTAATGTTACAACCAGCAGCTCTCATTAGAATCTCTGTTACAACCAGCATCTCTCATTAGAATCTCTAATGTTACAACCAGCAGCTCTCATTAGAATCTCTAATACAACCAGCAGCTCTCATTAGAATCTCTGTTACAACCAGCATCTCTCATTAGAATCTCTAATGTTACAACCAGCAGCTCTCATTAGAATCTCTGTTACAACCAGCAGCTCTCATTAGAATATCTGTTACAACCAGCAACTCTCATTAGAATCTCTGTTACAACCAGCAGCTCTCATTGGAATACCTAATGTTACAACCAGCAGCTCTCATTAGAATATCTAATGTTACAACCAGCAGCTCTCATTAGAATCTCAAATGTTACAACCAGCAGCTCTCATTAGAATCTCTAATGTTACAACCAGAAGCTCTCATTAGAATCTATTTTACAACCAGCAGCTCTCATTAGAATCTCTAATGTTACAACCAGCAGCTCTCATTAGAATATCTAATGTTACAACCAGCAGATCTCATTGGAATCTCTAATGTTACAACCAGCAGCTCTCATTAGAATATCTAATGTTATAACCAGCAGCTGTCATTAGAATCTCTGTTACAACCAGCAGCTCTCATTAGAATCTCTAATGTTACAACATGCAGCTCTCATTAGAATCTCTGTTACAACCAGCAGCTCTCATTAGAATCTCTAATGTTACAACCAGAAGCTCTCATTAGAATCTCTGTTACAACCAGCAGCTCTCATTAGAATCTCTGTTACAAACAGCAGCTCTCATTAGAATCTCTGTTACAACCAGCAGCTCTCATCTCTAATGTTACAACCAGCAGCTCTCATCTCTAATGATACAACAGCAGCTCTCATTAGAATCTCTAATGTTACAACAGCAGCTCTCATCTCTAATGTTACAACCAGCAGCTCTCATCTCTAATGTTACAACCAGCAGCTCTCATCTCTAATGTTACAACCAGCAGCTCTCATCTCTAATGTTACAACAGCAGCTCTCATTAGAATCTCTGTTACAACCAGCAGCTCTCATCTCTAATGTTACAACCAGCAGCTCTCACTATAATCTCTGTTACAACCAGCAGCTCTCATTAGAATCTCTGTTACAACCAGCAGCTCTCATTAGAATCTCTGTTACAACCAGCAGCTCTCATTAGAATCTCTGTTACAACCAGCAGCTCTCATTAGAATCTCTAATGTTACAACCAGCAGCTCTCATTAGAATCTCTAATGTTACAACCAGCAGCTCTCATTAGAATCTCTAATGTTACAACCAGCAGCTCTCATTAGAATCTCTGTTACAACCAGCATCTCTCATTAAAATCTCTAATGTTACAACCAGCAGCTCTCATTAGAATCTCTAATACAACCAGCAGCTCTCATTAGAATCTCTGTTACAACCAGCAACTCTCATTAGAATCTCTGTTACAACCAGCAGCTCTCATTGGAATACCTAATGTTACAACCAGCAGCTCTCATTAGAATATCTAATGTTACAACCAGCAGCTCTCATTAGAATCTCTAATGTTACAACCAGCAGCTCTCATTAGAATCTCTGTTACAACCAGCAGCTCTCATTAGAATCTCTGTTACAACCAGCAGCTCTCATTAGAATCTCTGTTAAAACCAGCAGCTCTCATTAGAATCTCTGTTACAAGCAGCAGCTCTCATTAAAATGTCTGTTACAACCAGCAGCTCTCATTAGAATCTCTAATGTTACACCCAGCAGCTCTCATTAGAATCTCTAATGTTACAACCAGCAGCTCTCATTAGAATCTCTGTTACAACCAGCATCTCTCATTAGAATCTCTAATGTTACGACCAGCAGCTCTCATTAGAATCTATGTTACAACCAGCAGCTCTCATTAGAATATCTAATGTTACAACCAGCAGCTCTCATTAGAATCTCTGTTACAACCAGAAGCTCTCATTAGAATCTCTAATGTTACAACCAGCCGCTCTCATTAGAATCTCTGTTACAACCAGCAGCTCTCATTAGAATCTCTAATGTTACAACCAGCAGCTCTCATTAGAATCTCTGTTACAACCAGCAGCTCTCATTAGAATCTCTAATGTTATAACCAGCAGCTCTCATTAGAATCTCTAATGTTACAACGAGCAGCTCTCATTAGAATCTCTAATGTCACAACCAGCAGCTCTCATTAGAATCTCTGTTACAACCAGAAGCTCTCATTAGAATCTCTAATGTTACAACCAGCCGCTCTCATTAGAATCTCTGTTACAACCAGCAGCTCTCATTAGAATCTCTGTTACAACCAGCAGCTCTCATTAGAATCTCTGTTAAAACCAGCAGCTCTCATTAGAATCTCTGTTACAACCAGCAGCTCTCATTAAAATGTCTGTTACAACCAGCAGCTCTCATTAGAATCTCTAATGTTACACCCAGCAGCTCTCATTAGAATCTCTAATGTTACAACCAGCAGCTCTCATTAGAATCTCTGTTACAACCAGCATCTCTCATTAGAATCTCTAATGTTACGACCAGCAGCTCTCATTAGAATCTATGTTACAACCAGCAGCTCTCATTAGAATATCTAATGTTACAACCAGCAGCTCTCATTAGAATCTCTGTTACAACCAGAAGCTCTCATTAGAATCTCTAATGTTACAACCAGCCGCTCTCATTAGAATCTCTGTTACAACCAGCAGCTCTCATTAGAATCTCTGTTACAACCAGCAGCTCTGATTAGAATCTCTGTTAAAACCAGCAGCTCTCATTAGCATCTCTAATGTTATAACCAGCAGCTTTCATTAGAATCTCTGTTACAACCAGCAGCTCTCATTAGAATCTCTAATGTTACAACCAGCAGCTCTCATTAGAATATCTAATGTTACAACCAGCAGATCTCATTGGAATCTCTAATGTTACAACCAGCAGCTCTCATTAGAATATCTAATGTTATAACCAGCAGCTGTCATTAGAATCTCTGTTACAACCAGCAGCTCTCATTAGAATCTCTAATGTTACAACATGCAGCTCTCATTAGAATCTCTGTTACAACCAGCAGCTCTCATTAGAATCTCTAATGTTACAACCAGAAGCTCTCATTAGAATCTCTGTTACAACCAGCAGCTCTCATTAGAATCTCTGTTACAAACAGCAGCTCTCATTAGAATCTCTGTTACAACCAGCAGCTCTCATCTCTAATGTTACAACCAGCAGCTCTCATCTCTAATGATACAACAGCAGCTCTCATTAGAATCTCTAATGTTACAACAGCAGCTCTCATCTCTAATGTTACAACCAGCAGCTCTCATCTCTAATGTTACAACCAGCAGCTCTCATCTCTAATGTTACAACCAGCAGCTCTCATCTCTAATGTTACAACAGCAGCTCTCATTAGAATCTCTGTTACAACCAGCAGCTCTCATCTCTAATGTTACAACCAGCAGCTCTCACTATAATCTCTGTTACAACCAGCAGCTCTCATTAGAATCTCTGTTACAACCAGCAGCTCTCATTAGAATCTCTGTTACAACCAGCAGCTCTCATTAGAATCTCTGTTACAACCAGCAGCTCTCATTAGAATCTCTAATGTTACAACCAGCAGCTCTCATTAGAATCTCTAATGTTACAACCAGCAGCTCTCATTAGAATCTCTAATGTTACAACCAGCAGCTCTCATTAGAATCTCTGTTACAACCAGCATCTCTCATTAAAATCTCTAATGTTACAACCAGCAGCTCTCATTAGAATCTCTAATACAACCAGCAGCTCTCATTAGAATCTCTGTTACAACCAGCAACTCTCATTAGAATCTCTGTTACAACCAGCAGCTCTCATTGGAATACCTAATGTTACAACCAGCAGCTCTCATTAGAATATCTAATGTTACAACCAGCAGCTCTCATTAGAATCTCTAATGTTACAACCAGCAGCTCTCATTAGAATCTCTGTTACAACCAGCAGCTCTCATTAGAATCTCTGTTACAACCAGCAGCTCTCATTAGAATCTCTGTTAAAACCAGCAGCTCTCATTAGAATCTCTGTTACAAGCAGCAGCTCTCATTAAAATGTCTGTTACAACCAGCAGCTCTCATTAGAATCTCTAATGTTACACCCAGCAGCTCTCATTAGAATCTCTAATGTTACAACCAGCAGCTCTCATTAGAATCTCTGTTACAACCAGCATCTCTCATTAGAATCTCTAATGTTACGACCAGCAGCTCTCATTAGAATCTATGTTACAACCAGCAGCTCTCATTAGAATATCTAATGTTACAACCAGCAGCTCTCATTAGAATCTCTGTTACAACCAGAAGCTCTCATTAGAATCTCTAATGTTACAACCAGCCGCTCTCATTAGAATCTCTGTTACAACCAGCAGCTCTCATTAGAATCTCTAATGTTACAACCAGCAGCTCTCATTAGAATCTCTGTTACAACCAGCAGCTCTCATTAGAATCTCTAATGTTATAACCAGCAGCTCTCATTAGAATCTCTAATGTTACAACGAGCAGCTCTCATTAGAATCTCTAATGTCACAACCAGCAGCTCTCATTAGAATCTCTGTTACAACCAGAAGCTCTCATTAGAATCTCTAATGTTACAACCAGCCGCTCTCATTAGAATCTCTGTTACAACCAGCAGCTCTCATTAGAATCTCTGTTACAACCAGCAGCTCTCATTAGAATCTCTGTTAAAACCAGCAGCTCTCATTAGAATCTCTGTTACAACCAGCAGCTCTCATTAAAATGTCTGTTACAACCAGCAGCTCTCATTAGAATCTCTAATGTTACACCCAGCAGCTCTCATTAGAATCTCTAATGTTACAACCAGCAGCTCTCATTAGAATCTCTGTTACAACCAGCATCTCTCATTAGAATCTCTAATGTTACGACCAGCAGCTCTCATTAGAATCTATGTTACAACCAGCAGCTCTCATTAGAATATCTAATGTTACAACCAGCAGCTCTCATTAGAATCTCTGTTACAACCAGAAGCTCTCATTAGAATCTCTAATGTTACAACCAGCCGCTCTCATTAGAATCTCTGTTACAACCAGCAGCTCTCATTAGAATCTCTGTTACAACCAGCAGCTCTGATTAGAATCTCTGTTAAAACCAGCAGCTCTCATTAGCATCTCTAATGTTATAACCAGCAGCTTTCATTAGAATCTCTGTTACAACCAGCAGCTCTCATTAGAATCTCTAATGTTACAACCAGCAGCTCTCATTAGAATATCTAATGTTACAACCAGCAGCTCTCATTAGAATATCTAATGTTACAACCAGCAGCTCTCATTAAAATCTCTGTTACAACCAGCAGCTCTCATTAGAATATCTAATGTTATAACCAGCAGCTGTCATTAGAATTTCTGTTACAACCAGCAGCTCTCATTAGAATCTCTAATGTTACAACCAGCAGCTCTCATTAGAATATCTAATGTTACAACCAGCAGCTCTCATTAGAATATCTAATGTTACAACCAGCAGCTCTCATTAAAATCTCTGTTACAACCAGCAGCTCTCATTAGAATATCTAATGTTATAACCAGCAGCTGTCATTAGAATCTCTGTTACAACCAGCAGCTCACATTAGAATCTCTAATGTTACAACCAGAAGCTCTCATTAGAATCTCTGTTACAACCAGCAGCTCTCATTAGAATCTCTGTTTCAAACAGCAGCTCTCATTAGAATCTCTGTTACAACCAGCAGCTCTCATCTCTAATGTTACAACCAGCAGCTCTCATCTCTAATGATAAAACATCAGCTCTCATTAGAATCTCTAATGTTACAACAGCAGCTCTCATCTCTAATGTTACAACCAGCAGCTCTCATCTCTAATGTTACAACCAGCAGCTCTCATCTCTAATGTTACAACCAGCAGCTCTCATCTCTAATGTTACAACAGCAGCTCTCATTAGAATCTCTGTTACAACCAGCAGCTCTTATCTCTAATGTTACAACCAGCAGCTCTCACTATAATCTCTGTTACAACCAGCAGCTCTCATTAGAATCTCTAATGTTACAACCAGCAGCTCTCATTAGAATCTCTAATGTTACAACCAGCAGCTCTCATTAGAATCTCTAATGTTACAACCAGCAGCTCTCATTAGAATCTCTGTTACAACCAGCATCTCTCATTAGAATCTCTAATGTTACAACCAGCAGCTCTCATTAGAATCTCTAATACAACCAGCAGCTCTCATTAGAATCTCTGTTACAACCAGCATCTCTCATTAGAATCTCTAATGTTACAACCAGCAGCTCTCATTAGAATCTCTGTTACAACCAGCAGCTCTCATTAGAATATCTGTTACAACCAGCAACTCTCATTAGAATCTCTGTTACAACCAGCAGCTCTCATTGGAATACCTAATGTTACAACCAGCAGCTCTCATTAGAATATCTAATGTTACAACCAGCAGCTCTCATTAGAATCTCAAATGTTACAACCAGCAGCTCTCATTAGAATCTCTAATGTTACAACCAGAAGCTCTCATTAGAATCTATTTTACAACCAGCAGCTCTCATTAGAATCTCTAATGTTACAACCAGCAGCTCTCATTAGAATATCTAATGTTACAACCAGCAGATCTCATTGGAATCTCTAATGTTACAACCAGCAGCTCTCATTAGAATATCTAATGTTATAACCAGCAGCTGTCATTAGAATCTATGTTACAACCAGCAGCTCTCATTAGAATCTCTAATGTTACAACATGCAGCTCTCATTAGAATCTCTGTTACAACCAGCAGCTCTCATTAGAATCTCTAATGTTACAACCAGAAGCTCTCATTAGAATCTCTGTTACAACCAGCAGCTCTCATTAGAATCTCTGTTACAAACAGCAGCTCTCATTAGAATCTCTGTTACAACCAGCAGCTCTCATCTCTAATGTTACAACCAGCAGCTCTCATCTCTAATGATACAACAGCAGCTCTCATTAGAATCTCTAATGTTACAACAGCAGCTCTCATCTCTAATGTTACAACCAGCAGCTCTCATCTCTAATGTTACAACCAGCAGCTCTCATCTCTAATGTTACAACCAGCAGCTCTCATCTCTAATGTTACAACAGCAGCTCTCATTAGAATCTCTGTTACAACCAGCAGCTCTCATCTCTAATGTTACAACCAGCAGCTCTCACTATAATCTCTGTTACAACCAGCAGCTCTCATTAGAATCTCTGTTACAACCAGCAGCTCTCATTAGAATCTCTGTTACAACCAGCAGCTCTCATTAGAATCTCTGTTACAACCAGCAGCTCTCATTAGAATCTCTAATGTTACAACCAGCAGCTCTCATTAGAATCTCTAATGTTACAACCAGCAGCTCTCATTAGAATCTCTAATGTTACAACCAGCAGCTCTCATTAGAATCTCTGTTACAACCAGCATCTCTCATTAAAATCTCTAATGTTACAACCAGCAGCTCTCATTAGAATCTCTAATACAACCAGCAGCTCTCATTAGAATCTCTGTTACAACCAGCAACTCTCATTAGAATCTCTGTTACAACCAGCAGCTCTCATTGGAATACCTAATGTTACAACCAGCAGCTCTCATTAGAATATCTAATGTTACAACCAGCAGCTCTCAATAGAATCTCAAATGTTACAACCAGCAGCTCTCATTAGAATCTCTAATGTTACAACCAGAAGCTCTCATTAGAATCTATTTTACAACCAGCAGCTCTCATTAGAATCTCTAATGTTTCAACCAGCAGCTCTCATTAGAATCTCTGTTACAACCAGCAGCTCTCATTAGAATCTCTAATGTTACAACCAGCAGCTCTCATTAGAATCTCTGTTACAACCAGCAGCTCTCATTAGAATCTCTGTTACAACCAGCAGCTCTCATTAGAATCTCTGTTACAACCAGCAGCTCTCATTAGAATACCTAATGTTACAACCAGCAGCTCTCATTAGAATATCTAATGTTACAACCAGCAGCTCTCATTACAATCTCTATTGTTACAACCAGCAGCTCTCATTAGAATCTCTAATGTTACAACCAGAAGCTCTCATTTGAATCTCTGTTACAACCAGCAGCTCTCATTAGAATCTCTAATGTTATAACCTGCAGCTCTCATTAGAATCTCTAATGTTACAACCAGCAGATCTCATTAGAATCTCTGTTACAACTAGCAGCTCTCATTAGAATCTATAATGTTACAACCAGCAGCTCTCATTAGAATCTCTGTTAGAACCATCAGCTCTCATTAGAATCTCTAATGTTACAACCAACAGCTCTCATTAGAATCGCTAATGTTACAACCAGCAGCTCTCATTAGAATCTCTAATGTTACAACCAGCAGCTCTCATTAGATTCTCTGTTACAACCAGCAGCTCTCATTAGAATCTCTAATGTTACAACCAGCAGCTCTCATTAGCATCTCTGTTACAACCAGCAGCTCTCATTAGAATCTCTGTTACAACCAGCAGCTCTCATTAGAATCTCTAATGTTACAACCAGCAGCTCTCATTAGAATCTCTGTTAGAACCATCAGCTCTCATTAGAATCTCTAATGTTACAACCAGCAGTTCTCATTAGAATCTCTAATGTTACAACCAGCAGCTCTCATTAGAATCTCTAATACAACCAGCAGCTCTCATTAGAATCTCTGTTACAACCAGCAACTCTCATTAGAATCTCTGTTACAACCAGCAGCTCTCATTGGAATACCTAATGTTACAACCAGCAGCTCTCATTAGAATATCTAATGTTACAACCAGCAGCTCTCAATAGAATCTCAAATGTTACAACCAGCAGCTCTCATTAGAATCTCTAATGTTACAACCAGAAGCTCTCATTAGAATCTATTTTACAACCAGCAGCTCTCATTAGAATCTCTAATGTTTCAACCAGCAGCTCTCATTAGAATCTCTGTTACAACCAGCAGCTCTCATTAGAATCTCTAATGTTACAACCAGCAGCTCTCATTAGAATCTCTGTTACAACCAGCAGCTCTCATTAGAATCTCTGTTACAACCAGCAGCTCTCATTAGAATCTCTGTTACAACCAGCAGCTCTCATTAGAATACCTAATGTTACAACCAGCAGCTCTCATTAGAATATCTAATGTTACAACCAGCAGCTCTCATTAGAATCTCTATTGTTACAACCAGCAGCTCTCATTAGAATCTCTAATGTTACAACCAGAAGCTCTCATTTGAATCTCTGTTACAACTAGCAGCTCTCATTAGAATCTATAATGTTACAACCAGCAGCTCTCATTAGAATCTCTGTTAGAACCATCAGCTCTCATTAGAATCTCTAATGTTACAACCAACAGCTCTCATTAGAATCGCTAATGTTACAACCAGCAGCTCTCATTAGAATCTCTAATGTTACAACCAGCAGCTCTCATTAGATTCTCTGTTACAACCAGCAGCTCTCATTAGAATCTCTAATGTTACAACCAGCAGCTCTCATTAGCATCTCTGTTACAACCAGCAGCTCTCATTAGAATCTCTGTTACAACCAGCAGCTCTCATTAGAATCTCTAATGTTACAACCAGCAGCTCTCATTAGAATCTCTGTTAGAACCATCAGCTCTCATTAGAATCTCTAATGTTACAACCAGCAGTTCTCATTAGAATCTCTAATGTTACAACCAGCAGCTCTCATTAGAATCTCTAATACAACCAGCAGCTCTCATTAGAATCTCTGTTACAACCAGCAACTCTCATTAGAATCTCTGTTACAACCAGCAGCTCTCATTGGAATACCTAATGTTACAACCAGCAGCTCTCATTAGAATATCTAATGTTACAACCAGCAGCTCTCAATAGAATCTCAAATGTTACAACCAGCAGCTCTCATTAGAATCTCTAATGTTACAACCAGAAGCTCTCATTAGAATCTATTTTACAACCAGCAGCTCTCATTAGAATCTCTAATGTTTCAACCAGCAGCTCTCATTAGAATCTCTGTTACAACCAGCAGCTCTCATTAGAATCTCTAATGTTACAACCAGCAGCTCTCATTAGAATCTCTGTTACAACCAGCAGCTCTCATTAGAATCTCTGTTACAACCAGCAGCTCTCATTAGAATCTCTGTTACAACCAGCAGCTCTCATTAGAATACCTAATGTTACAACCAGCAGCTCTCATTAGAATATCTAATGTTACAACCAGCAGCTCTCATTAGAATCTCTATTGTTACAACCAGCAGCTCTCATTAGAATCTCTAATGTTACAACCAGAAGCTCTCATTTGAATCTCTGTTACAACCAGCAGCTCTCATTAGAATCTCTAATGTTATAACCTGCAGCTCTCATTAGAATCTCTAATGTTACAACCAGCAGATCTCATTAGAATCTCTGTTACAACTAGCAGCTCTCATTAGAATCTATAATGTTACAACCAGCAGCTCTCATTAGAATCTCTGTTAGAACCATCAGCTCTCATTAGAATCTCTAATGTTACAACCAACAGCTCTCATTAGAATCGCTAATGTTACAACCAGCAGCTCTCATTAGAATCTCTAATGTTACAACCAGCAGCTCTCATTAGATTCTCTGTTACAACCAGCAGCTCTCATTAGAATCTCTAATGTTACAACCAGCAGCTCTCATTAGAATCTCTGTTACAACCAGCAGCTCTCATTAGAATCTCTGTTACAACCAGCAGCTCTCATTAGAATCTCTAATGTTACAACCAGCAGCTCTCATTAGAATCTCTGTTAGAACCATCAGCTCTCATTAGAATCTCTAATGTTACAACCAGCAGTTCTCATTAGAATCTCTAATGTTACAACCAGCAGCTCTCATTAGATTCTCTGTTACAACCAGCAGCTCTCATTAGAATCTCTAATGTTACAACCAGCAGCTCTCATTAGAATCTCTGTTACAACCAGCAGCTCTCATTAGAATCTCTGTTACAACCAGCAGCTCTCATTAGAATCTCTAATGTTACAACCAGCAGCTCTCATTAGAATCTCTAATGTTACAACCAGCATCTCTCATTAGAATCTCTAATGTTACAACCAGCAGCTCTCACTAGAATCTCTGTTACAACCAGCAGCTCTCATTAGAATCTCTGTTACAACCAGCAGCTCTCATTAGAATCTCTGTTACAACCAGCAGCTCTCATTAGAATCTCTAATGTTACAACCAGCAGCTCTCATTAGAATCTCTAATGTTACAACCAGCAGCTCTCATTAGAATCTCTAATGTTACAACCAGCAGCTCTCATTAGAATCTCTGTTACAACCAGCATCTCTCATTAGAGTCTCTAATGTTACAACCAGCAGCTCTCATTAGAATCTCTGTTACAACCAGCAGCTCTCATTAGAATCTCTGTTACAACCAGCAGCTCTCATTAGAATCTCTGTTACAACCAGCAGCTCTCATTGGAATACCTAATGTTACAACCAGCAGCTCTCATTAGAATATCTAATGTTACAACCAGCAGCTCTCATTAGAATCTCTAATGTTACAACCAGCAGCTCTCATTAGAATCTCTAATGTTACAACCAGAATCTCTCATTAGAATCTCTGTTACAACCAGCAGCTCTCATTAGAATCTCTAATGTTACACCCAGCAGCTCTCATTAGAATCTCTGTTACAACCAGCAGCTCTCATTAGAATCTCTAATGTTACAACCAGCAGCTCTCATTAGAATCTCTGTTACAACCAGCAGCTCTCATTAGAATCTCTAATGTTACAACCAGCAGCTCTCATTAGAATCTCTAATGTTACAACGAGCAGCTCTCATTAGAATCTCTAATGTTACAACCAGCAGCTCTCATTAGATTCTCTGTTACAACCAGCAGCTCTCATTAGAATCTCTAATGTTACAACCAGCAGCTCTCATTAGAATCTCTAATGTTACAACCAGCAGCTCTCATTAGATTCTCTGTTACAACCAGCAGCTCTCATTAGAATCTCTAATGTTACAACCAGCAGCTCTCATTAGAATCTCTGTTACAACCAGCAGCTCTCATTAGAATCTCTGTTACAACCAGCAGCTCTCATTAGAATCTCTAATGTTACAACCAGCAGCTCTCATTAGAATCTCTAATGTTACAACCAGCAGCTCTCATTAGAATCTCTAATGTTACAACCAGCAGCTCTCATTAGAATCTCTGTTACAACCAGCAGCTCTCATTAGAATCTATGTTACAACCAGCAGCTCTCATTAGAATCTCTAATGTTACAACCAGCAGCTCTCATCTCTAATGTTACAACAGCAGCTGTCATTAGAATCTCTAATGTCACAACCTGCAGCTCTCATCTCTCATGTTACAACCAGCAGCTCTCACTAGAATATCTGTTACAACCAGCAGCTCTCATTACAATCTCTGTTACAACCAGCAGCTCTCATTAGAATCTCTGTTACAACCAGCAGCTCTCATTAGAATCTCTAATGTTACAACCAGCAGCTCTCATTAGAATCTCTAATGTTACAACCAGCAGCTCTCATTAGAATCTCTAATGTTACAACCAGCAGCTCTCATTAGAATCTCTGTTACAACCATCATCTCTCATTAGAATCTCTAATGTTACAACCAGCAGCTCTCATTAGAATCTCTGTTACAACCAGCAGCTCTCATTAGAATCTCTGTTACAACCAGCAGCTCTCATTAGAATCTCTGTTACAACCAGCAGCTCTCATTGGAATACCTAATGTTACAACCAGCAGCTCTCATTAGAATATCTAATGTTACAACCAGCAGCTCTCATTAGAATCTCTAATGTTACAACCAGCAGCTCTCATTAGAATCTCTAATGTTACAACCAGAATCTCTCATTAGAATCTCTGTTACAACCAGCAGCTCTCATTAGAATCTATAATGTTACACCCAGCAGCTCTCATTAGAATCTCTGTTACAACCAGCAGCTCTCATTAGAATCTCTAATGTTACAACCAGCAGCTCTCATTAGAATCTCTGTTACAACCAGCAGCTCTCATTAGAATCTCTAATGTTACAACCAGCAGCTCTCATTAGAATCTCTAATGTTACAACGAGCAGCTCTCATTAGAATCTCTAATGTTACAACCAGCAGCTCTCATTAGATTCTCTGTTACAACCAGCAGCTCTCATTAGAATCTCTAATGTTACAACCAGCAGCTCTCATTAGAATCTATGTTACAACCAGCAGCTCTCATTCGAATCTCTGTTACAACCAGCAGCTCTCATTAGAATCTCTAATGTTACAACCAGCAGCTCTCATTAGAATCTCTAATGTTACAACCAGCAGCTCTCATTAGAATCTCTAATGTTACAACCAGCAGCTCTCATTAGAATCTCTGTTACAACCAGCAGCTCTCATTAGATTCTCTGTTACAACCAGCAGCTCTCATTAGAATCTCTAATGTTACAACCAGCAGCTCTCATCTCTAATGTTACAACAGCAGCTCTCATTAGAATCTCTGTTACAACCAGCAGCTCTCATTAGAATCTCTGTTACAACCAGCAGCTCTCATTAGAATCTCTAATGTTACAACCAGCAGCTCTCATCTCTAATGTTACAACAGCAGCTGTCATTAGAATCTCTAATGTCACAACCAGCAGCTCTCATCTCTCATGTTACAACCAGCAGCTCTCACTAGAATCTGTGTTACAACCAGCAGCTCTCATTAGAATCTCTGTTACAACCAGCAGCTCTCATTAGAATCTCTGTTACAACCAGCAGCTCTCATTAGAATCTCTAATGTTACAACCAGCAGCTCTCATTAGAATCTCTAATGTTACAACCATCAGCTCTCATTAGAATCTCTAATGTTACAACCAGCAGCTCTCATTAGAATCTCTGTTACAACCAGCATCTCTCATTAGAATCTCTAATGTTACAACCAGCAGCTCTCATTAGAATCTCTGTTACAACCAGAAGCTCTCATTAGAATCTCTGTTACAACCAGCAGCTCTCATTAGAATCTCTGTTACAACCAGCAGCTCTCATTGGAATACCAATTGTTACAACCAGCAGCTCTCATTAGAATATCTAATGTTACAACCAGCAGCTCTCATTAGAATCTCAAATGTTACAACCAGCAGCTCTCATTAGAATCTCTAATGTTACAACCAGAATCTCTCATTAGAATCTCTGTTACAACCAGCAGCTCTCATTAGAATCTCTAATGTTACAACCAGCAGCTCTCATTAGAATATCTGTTACAACCAGCAGCTCTCATTAGAATCTCTAATGTTACAACCAGCAGCTCTCATTAGAATCTCTGTTACAACCAGCAGCTCTCATTAGAATCTCTGTTACAACCAGCAGCTCTCATTAGAATCTCTGTTACAACCATCAGCTCTCATTAGAATAC
Source organism: Salmo salar (assembly GCF_965601325.2). Taxonomy (NCBI): domain Eukaryota; kingdom Metazoa; phylum Chordata; class Actinopteri; order Salmoniformes; family Salmonidae; genus Salmo; species Salmo salar. Next base: position 1,878,275 of record NW_027675356.1, read on the forward strand.
CTAATGTTACAACCAGCAGCTCTCATTAGAATATCTAATGTGACAACGAGCAGCTCTCATTAGAATATCTAATGTTACAACCAGCAGCTCTCATTAGAATCTGTAATGTCACAACCAGCAGCTCTCATTAGAATCTCTGTTACAACCAGCAGCTCTCATTAGAATCTCTAATGTTATAACCAGCAGCTCTCATTAGAATCTCTAATGTCACAACCAGCAGCTCTCATTAGAATCTCTGTTACAACCAGAAGCTCTCATTAGAATCTCTAATGTTACAACCAGCCGCTCTCATTAGAATCTCTGTTACAACCAGCAGCTCTCATTAGAATCTCTGTTACAACCAGCAGCTCTCATTAGAATCTCTGTTAAAACCAGCAGCTCTCATTAGAATCTCTGTTACAACCAGCAGCTCTCATTAAAATGTCTGTTACAACCAGCAGCTCTCATTAGAATCTCTAATGTTATAACCAGCAGCTCTCATTAGAAACTCTGTTACAACCAGCAGCTCTCATTAGAATCTCTAATGTTACAACCAGCAGCTCTCATTAGAATATCTAATGTTACAACCAGCAGCTCTCATTAGAATATCTAATGTTACAACCAGCAGCTCTCATTAGAATCTCTAATGTTACAACCAGCAGCTCTCGTTAGAATCTCAAATGTTACAACCAGCAGCTCTCATTAGAATCTCTAATGTTACAACCAGAAGCTCTCATTAGAATCTATTTTACAACCAGCAGCTCTCATTAGAATCTCAAATGTTACAACCAGCAGCTCTCATTAGAATCTCTAATGTTACAACCAGAAGCTCTCATTAGAATCTCTGTTACAACCAGCAGCTCTCATTAGAATCTCTAATGTTACAACCAGCAGCTCTCATTAGAATCTCTGTTACAACCAGCAGCTCTCATTAGAATCTCTAATGTTACAACCAGCAGCTCTCATTAGAATCTCTGTTACAACCAGCAGCTCTCATTAGAATCTCTGTTACAACCAGCAGCTCTCATTAGAATCTCTGTTACAACCAGCAGCTCTCATTAGAATCTCTGTTACAACCAGCAGCTCTCATTAGAATCTCTGTTACAACCAGCAGCTCTCATTAGAATCTCTGTTATAACCAGCATCTCTCATTAGAATCTCTGTTACAACCAGCAGCTCTCATTAAAATGTCTGTTACAACCAGCAGCTCTCATTAGAATCTCTAATGTTACACCCAGCAGCTCTCATTAGAATCTCTAATGTTACAACCAGCAGCTCTCATTAGAATCTCTGTTACAACCAGCATCTCTCATTAGAATCTCTAATGTTACAACCAGCAGCTCTCATTAGAATCTCTGTTACAACCAGCAGCTCTCATTACAATATCTAATGTTACAACGAGCAGCTCTCATTAGAATATCTAATGTTACAACCAGAAGCTCTCATTATAATCTCTAATGTTACAACCAGCAGCTATCATTAGAATCTCTAATGTTACAACCAGCAGCTCTCATTAGAATCTCTAATGTTATAACCAGCAGCTCTCATTAGAATCTCTGTTACAACCAGCAGCTCTCATTAGAATCTCTAATGTTACAACCAGCAGCTCTCATTAGAATATCTAATGTTACAACCAGCAGCTCTCATTAGAATATCTAATGTTACAACCAGCAGCTCTCATTAGAATCTCTAATGTTACAACCAGCAGCTCTCATTAGAATCTCAAATGTTACAACCAGCAGCTCTCATTAGAATCTCTAATGTTACAACCAGAAGCTCTCATTAGAATCTATTTTACAACCAGCAGCTCTCATTAGAATCTCTAATGTTACAACCAGCAGCTCTCATTAGAATCTCTGTTACAACCAGCAGCTCTCATTAGAATCTCTAATGTTACAACCAGCAGCTCTCATCTCTAATGTTACAACCAGCAGCTCTCATCTCTAATGTTACAACCAGCAGCTCTCATCTCTAATGTTACAACAGCAGCTCTCATTAGAATCTCTGTTACAACCAGCAGCTCTCATCTCTAATGTTACAACCAGCAGCTCTCACTATAATCTCTGTTACAACCAGCAGCTCTCATTAGAATCCCTGTTACAACCAGCAGCTCTCGTTAGAATCTCTGTTACAACCAGCAGCTCTCATTAGAATCTCTGTTACAACCAGCAGCTCTCATTAGAATCTCTAATGTTACAACCAGCAGCTCTCATTAGAATCTCTAATGTTACAACCAGCAGCTCTCATTAGAATCTCTAATGTTACAACCAGCAGCTCTCATTAGAATCTCTGTTACAACCATCAGCTCTCATTAGAATACCTAATGTTACAACCAGCAGCTCTCATTAGAATATCTAATGTGACAACGAGCAGCTCTCATTAGAATATCTAATGTTACAACCAGCAGCTCTCATTAGAATCTGTAATGTCACAACCAGCAGCTCTCATTAGAATCTCTGTTACAACCAGCAGCTCTCATTAGAATCTCTAATGTTATAACCAGCAGCTCTCATTAGAATCTCTAATGTTATAACCAGAAGCTCTCATTAGAATCTCTAATGTTACAACCAGCCGCTCTCATTAGAATCTCTGTTACAACCAGCAGCTCTCATTAGAATCTCTGTTACAACCAGCAGCTCTCATTAGAATCTCTGTTATAACCAGCATCTCTCATTAGAATCTCTGTTACAACCAGCAGCTCTCATTAAAATGTCTGTTACAACCAGCAGCTCTCATTAGAATCTCTAATGTTACACCCAGCAGCTCTCATTAGAATCTCTAATGTTACAACCAGCAGCTCTCATTAGAATCTCTGTTACAACCAGCATCTCTCATTAGAATCTCTAATGTTACAACCAGCAGCTCTCATTAGAATCTCTGTTACAACCAGCAGCTCTCATTACAATATCTAATGTTACAACGAGCAGCTCTCAATAGAATATCTAATGTTACAACCAGAAGCTCTCATTATAATCTCTAATGTTACAACCAGCAGCTATCATTAGAATCTCTAATGTTACAACCAGCAGCTCTCATTAGAATCTCTAATGTTATAACCAGCAGCTCTCATTAGAATCTCTGTTACAACCAGCAGCTCTCATTAGAATCTCTAATGTTACAACCAGCAGCTCTCATTAGAATATCTAATGTTACAACCAGCAGCTCTCAATAGAATATCTAATGTTACAACCAGCAGCTCTCATTGGAATCTCTAATGTTACAACCAGCAGCTCTCATTAGAATCTCAAATGTTACAACCAGCAGCTCTCATTAGAATCTCTAATGTTACAACCAGAAGCTCTCATTAGAATCTATTTTACAACCAGCAGCTCTCATTAGAATCTCTAATGTTACAACCAGCAGCTCTCATTAGAATCTCTGTTACAACCAGCAGCTCTCATTAGAATCTCTAATGTTACAACCAGCAGCTCTCATCTCTAATGTTACAACCAGCAGCTCTCATCTCTAATGTTACAACCAGCAGCTCTCATCTCTAATGTTACAACAGCAGCTCTCATTAGAATCTCTGTTACAACCAGCAGCTCTCATCTCTAATGTTACAACCAGCAGCTCTCACTATAATCTCTGTTACAACCAGCAGCTCTCATTAGAATCCCTGTTACAACCAGCAGCTCTCGTTAGAATCTCTGTTACAACCAGCAGCTCTCATTAGAATCTCTGTTACAACCAGCAGCTCTCATTAGAATCTCTAATGTTACAACCAGCAGCTCTCATTAGAATCTCTAATGTTACAACCAGCAGCTCTCATTAGAATCTCTAATGTTACAACATGCAGCTCTCATTAGAATCTCTGTTACAACCAGCAGCTCTCATTAGAATCTCTAATGTTACAACCAGAAGCTCTCATTAGAATCTCTGTTACAACCAGCAGCTCTCATTAGAATCTCTGTTACAACCAGCAGCTCTCATTAGAATCTCTGTTACAACCAGCAGCTCTCATTAGAATCTCTGTTACAACCAGCAGCTCTCATTAGAATATCTAATGTGACAACGAGCAGCTCTCATTAGAATATCTAATGTTACAACCAGCAGCTCTCATTAGAATCTGTAATGTCACAACCAGCAGCTCTCATTAGAATCTCTGTTACAACCAGCAGCTCTCATTAGAATCTCTAATGTTATAACCAGCAGCTCTCATTAGAATCTCTAATGTTATAACCAGAAGCTCTCATTAGAATCTCTAATGTTACAACCAGCCGCTCTCATTAGAATCTCTGTTACAACCAGCAGCTCTCATTAGAATCTCTGTTACAACCAGCAGCTCTCATTAGAATCTCTGTTATAACCAGCATCTCTCATTAGAATCTCTGTTACAACCAGCAGCTCTCATTAAAATGTCTGTTACAACCAGCAGCTCTCATTAGAATCTCTAATGTTACACCCAGCAGCTCTCATTAGAATCTCTAATGTTACAACCAGCAGCTCTCATTAGAATCTCTGTTACAACCAGCATCTCTCATTAGAATCTCTAATGTTACAACCAGCAGCTCTCATTAGAATCTCTGTTACAACCAGCAGCTCTCATTACAATATCTAATGTTACAACGAGCAGCTCTCATTAGAATATCTAATGTTACAACCAGAAGCTCTCATTATAATCTCTAATGTTACAACCAGCAGCTATCATTAGAATCTCTAATGTTACAACCAGCAGCTCTCATTAGAATCTCTAATGTTATAACCAGCAGCTCTCATTAGAATCTCTGTTACAACCAGCAGCTCTCATTAGAATCTCTAATGTTACAACCAGCAGCTCTCATTAGAATATCTAATGTTACAACCAGCAGCTCTCAATAGAATATCTAATGTTACAACCAGCAGCTCTCATTGGAATCTCTAATGTTACAACCAGCAGCTCTCATTAGAATCTCAAATGTTACAACCAGCAGCTCTCATTAGAATCTCTAATGTTACAACCAGAAGCTATCATTAGAATCTATTTTACAACCAGCAGCTCTCATTAGAATCTCTAATGTTACAACCAGCAGCTCTCATTAGAATCTCTGTTACAACCAGCAGCTCTCATTAGAATCTCTAATGTTACAACCAGCAGCTCTCATCTCTAATGTTACAACCAGCAGCTCTCATCTCTAATGTTACAACCAGCAGCTCTCATCTCTAATGTTACAACAGCAGCTCTCATTAGAATCTCTGTTACAACCAGCAGCTCTCATCTCTAATGTTACAACCAGCAGCTCTCACTATAATCTCTGTTACAACCAGCAGCTCTCATTAGAATCCCTGTTACAACCAGCAGCTCTCGTTAGAATCTCTGTTACAACCAGCAGCTCTCATTAGAATCTCTGTTACAACCAGCAGCTCTCATTAGAATCTCTAATGTTACAACCAGCAGCTCTCATTAGAATCTCTAATGTTACAACCAGCAGCTCTCATTAGAATCTCTAATGTTACAACATGCAGCTCTCATTAGAATCTCTGTTACAACCAGCAGCTCTCATTAGAATCTCTAATGTTACAACCAGAAGCTCTCATTAGAATCTCTGTTACAACCAGCAGCTCTCATTAGAATCTCTGTTACAACCTGCAGCTCTCATTAGAATCTCTGTTACAACGAGCAGCTCTCATTAGAATCTCTGTTACAACCAGCAGCTCTCATTAGAATCTCTAATGTTACAACCAGCAGCTCTCATTAGAATCTCTAATGTTACAACCAGCAGCTCTCATTAGAATCTCTAATGTTACAACCAGCAGCTCTCATTAGAATCTCTGTTACAACCAGCATCTCTCATTAGAATCTCTAATGTTACAACCATCAGCTCTCATTAGAATCTCTGTTACAACCAGCAGCTCTCATTAGAATCTCTGTTACAACCAGCAACTCTCATTAGAATCTCTGTTACAACCAGCAGCTCTCATTGGAATACCTAATGTTACAACCAGCAGCTCTCATTAGAATATCTAATGTTACAACCAGCACCTCTCATTAGAATCTCAAATGTTACAACCAGCAGCTCTCATTAGAATCTCTAATGTTACAACCAGAAGCTCTCATTAGAATCTATTTTACAACCAGCAGCTCTCATTAGAATCTCTAATGTTACAACCAGCAGCTCTCATTAGAATCTCTGTTACAACCAGCAGCTCTCATTAGAATCTCTGTTACAACCAGCAGCTCTCATTATAATCTCTGTTACAACCAGCAGCTCTCATTAGAATACCTAATGTTACAACCAGCAGCTCTCATTAGAATATCTAATGTTACAACCAGCAGCTCTCATTAGAATCTCTAATGTTACAACCAGCAGCTCTCATTAGAATCTCTAAAGTTACAACCAGAAGCTCTAATTTGAATCTCTGTTACAACCATCAGCTCTCATTAGAATCTCTAATGTTATAACCTGCAGCTCTCATTAGAATCTCTAATGTTACAACCAGCAGATCTCATTAGAATCTCTGTTACAACTAGCAGCTCTCATTAGAATCTCTAATGTTACAACCAGCAGCTCTCATTAGAATCTCTGTTACAACCATCAGCTCTCATTAGAATCTCTAATGTTACAACCAGCAGCTCTCATCTCTAATGTTACAACCAGCAGCTCTCATTAGAATCTCTAATGTTACAACTAGCAGCTCTCATTAGATTCTCTGTTACAACCAGCAGCTCTCATCTCTAATGTTACAACCAGCAGCTCTCATCTCTAATGTTACAACAGCAGCTCTCATTAGAATCTCTAATGTTACAACAGCAGCTCTCATCTTTAATGTTACAACCAGCAGCTCTCATCTCTAATGTTACAACCGGCAGCTCTCATCTCTAATGTTACAACCAGCAGCTCTCATCTCTAATGTTACAACAGCAGCTCTCATTAGAATCTCTAATGTTACAACCAGCAGCTCTCATCTCTAATGTTACAACCGGCAGCTCTCATTAGAATCTCTAATGTTACAACCAGCAGCTCTCATTAGAATCTCTGTTACAACCAGCAGCTCTCATTAGAATATCTAATGTTACAACCAGCAGCTCTCATTAGAATCTCTGTAACAACCAGCAGCTCTCATTAGAATATCTAATGTTACAACGAGCAGCTCTCATTAGAATCTATGTTACAACTAGCAGCTCTCATTAGAATCTCTAATGTTATAACCAGCAGCTCTCATTAGAATCTCTAATGTTACAACCAGAAGCTATCATTAGAATCTCTGTTACAACCAGCCGCTCTCATTAGAATCTCTACTGTTATAACCAGCAGCTCTCATTAGAATCTCTGTTACAACCAGCAGCTCCCATTAGAATCTATAATGTTACAACCAGCAGCTCTCATTAAAATCTCTGTTACAACCAGCAGCTCTCATTAGAATCTCTGTTACAACCAGCAGCTCTCATTAGAATCTCTGTTACAACCAGCAGCTCTCATCTCTAATGTTACAACCAGCAGCTCTCATCTCCAATGTTACAACAGCAGCTCTCATTAGAATCTCTAATGTTACAACAGCAGCTCTCATCTCTAATGTTACAACCAGCAGCTCTCATCTCTAATGTTACAACCAGCAGCTCTCATCTCTAATGTTACAACAGCAGCTCTCATTAGAATCTCTAATGTTACAACCAGCAGCTCTCATTATAATCTCTAATGTTACAACCAGCAGCTCTCATTAGAATCTCTAATGTTACAACAAGCAGCTCTCATTAGAATCTCTAATGTTACAACCAGCAGCTCTCATTAAAATGTATGTTGAAACCAGCAGCTCTCATTAGAATCTCTAATGTTACAACCAGCAGCTCTCATTAGAATCTCTAATGTTACAACCAGCAGCTCTCATTAGAATCTCTGTTACAACCAGCAGCTCTCATTAGAATCTCTAATGTTACAACCAGCAGCTCTCATTAGAATCTCTGTTACAACCAGCAGCTCTCATTAGAATCTCTGTTACAACCAGCAGCTCTCATCTCTAATGTTACAACCAGCAGCTCTCATCTCTAATGTTACAACAGCAGCTCTCATTAGAATCTCTAATGTTTCAACAGCAGCTCTCATCTCTAATGTTACAACCAGCAGCTCTCATCTCTAATGTTACAACCAGCAGCTCTCATCTCTAATGTTACAACAGCAGCTGTCAATAGAATCTCTAATGTTACAACCAGCAGCTCTCATCTCTAATGTTACAACCAGCAGCTCTCACTAGAATCTCTGTTACAACCAGCAGCTCTCATTAGAATCTCATTTACAACCAGCAGCTCTCATTAGAATCTCTAATGTTACAACCAGCAGCTCTCATTAGAATCTCTGTTACAACCAGCAGCTCACATTAGAATATCTAATGTTATAACCAGCAGCTCTCATTAGAATCTCTGTTACAAAAAGCAGCTCGCATTAGAATATCTAATGTGACAACGAGCAGCTCTCATTAGAATATGTAATGTTACAACCAGCAGCTCTCATTAGAATCTGTAATGTTACAACCAGCAGCTCTCATTAGAATCTCTAATGTTACAACCAGCAGCTCTCATTAGAATCTCTAATGTTACAACCAGAAGCTCTCATTAGAATCTATGTTACAACCAGCAACTCTCATTATAATCTCTAATGTTATAACCAGCAGCTCTCATTAGAATCTCTAATGTTACAACCAGCAGTTCTCATTAGAATCTCTAATGTTATAACCAGCAGCTCTCATTAGAATCTCTAATGTTACAACGAGCAGCTCTCATTAGAATCTCTAATGTTACAATCAGCAGCTCTCATTAGAATCTCTGTTACAACCAGCAGCTCTCATTAGAATCTCTAATGTTACAACCAGCCGCTCTCATTAAAATGTATGTTGAAACCAGCAGCTCTCATTAGAATCTCTAATGTTACAACCAGCAGCTCTCATTAGAATCTCTGTTACAACCAGCAGCTCTCATTAGAATCTCTAATGTTACAACCAGCAGCTCTCATTAGAATCTCTAATGTTACAACCAGCAGCTCTCATTAGAATCTCTAATGTTACAACCAGCAGCTCTCATTAGAATCTCTGTTACAACCAGCAGCTCTCATTAGAATCTCTGTTACAACCAGCAACTCTCATTAGAATCTCTGTTACAACCAGCAGCTCTCATTGAAATACCTAATGTTACAACCAGCAGCTCTCATTAGAATATCTAATGTTACAACCAGCAGCTCTCATTAGAATCTGAAATGTTACATCCAGCAGCTCTCATTAGAATCTCTAATGTTACAACCAGAAGCTCTCATTAGAATCTATTTTACAACCAGCAGCTCTCATTAGAATCTCTAATGTTACAACCAGCAGCTCTCATTAGAATCTCTGTTACAACCAGCAGCTCTCATTAGAATCTCTGTTACAACCAGCAGCTCTCATTAGAATCTCTGTTACAACCAGCAGCTCTCATTAGAATACCTAATGTTACAACCAGCAGCTCTCATTAGAATATCTAATGTTACAACCAGCAGCTCTCATTAGAATCTCTAATGTTACAACCAGCAGCTCTCATTGGAATCTCTAATTTTACAACCAGAAGCTCTCATTTGAATCTCTGTTACAACCAGCAGCTCTCATTAGAATCTCTAATGTTATAACCTGCAGCTCTCATTAGAATCTCTAATGTTACAACCAGCAGCTCTCATTAGAATCTCTGTTACAACCATCAGCTCTCATTAGAATCTCTAATGTTACAACCAGCAGCTCTCATTAGAATCTCTAATGTTACAACCAGCTGCTCTCATTAGAATCTCTAATGTTACAACCAGCAGCTCTCATTAAAATGTATGTTGAAACCAGCAGCTCTCATTAGAATCTCTAATGTTACAACCAGCAGCTCTCATTAGAATCTCTAATGTTACAACCAGCAGCTCTCATTAGAATCTCTGTTACAACCAGCAGCTCTCATTAGAATCTCTAATGTTACAACCAGCAGCTCTCATTAGAATCTCTGTTACAACCAGCAGCTCTCATTAGAATCTCTAATGTTACAACCAGCAGCTCTCATTAAAATCTCAGTTACAACCAACAGCTCTCATTAGAATCTCTGTTACAACCAGCAGCTCTCATCTCTAATGTTACAACCAGCAGCTCTCATCTCTAATGTTACAACAGCAGCTCTCATTAGAATCTCTAATGTTTCAACAGCAGCTCTCATCTCTAATGTTACAAAAGCAGCTGTCAATAGAATCTCTAATGTTACAACCAGCAGCTCTCATCTCTAATGTTACAACCAGCAGCTCTCACTAGAATCTCTGTTACAACCAGCAGCTCTCATTAGAATCTCATTTACAACCAGCAGCTCTCATTAGAATCTCTAATGTTACAACCAGCAGCTCTCATTAGAATCTCTGTTTCAACCAGCAGCTCTCATTAGAATATCTAATGTTATAACCAGCAGCTCTCATTAGAATCTCTGTTACAACCAGCAGCTCGCATTAGAATATCTAATGTGACAACGAGCAGCTCTCATTAGAATATGTAATGTTACAACCAGCAGCTCTCATTAGAATCTGTAATGTTACAACCAGCAGCTCTCATTAGAATCTCTAATGTTACAACCAGCAGCTCTCATTAGAATCTCTAATGTTACAACCAGAAGCTCTCATTAGAATCTATGTTACAACCAGCAGCTCTCATTATAATCTCTAATGTTATAACCAGCAGCTCTCATTAGAATCTCTAATGTTACAACCAGCAGTTCTCATTAGAATCTCTAATGTTATAACCAGCAGCTCTCATTAGAATCTCTAATGTTACAACGAGCAGCTCTCATTAGAATCTCTAATGTTACAATCAGCAGCTCTCATTAGAATATCTGTTACAACCAGCAGCTCTCATTAGAATCTCTAATGTTACAACCAGCCGCTCTCATTAAAATGTATGTTGAAACCAGCAGCTCTCATTATAATCTCTAATGTTACAACCAGCAGCTCTCATTAGAATCTCTGTTACAACCAGCAGCTCTCATTAGAATCTCTAATGTTACAACCAGCAGCTCTCATTAGAATCTCTAATGTTACAACCAGCAGCTCTCATTAGAATCTCTAATGTTACAACCAGCAGCTCTCATTAGAATCTCTGTTACAACCAGCAGCTCTCATTAGAATCTCTGTTACAACCAGCAACTCTCATTAGAATCTCTGTTACAACCAGCAGCTCTCATTGGAATACCTAATGTTACAACCAGCAGCTCTCATTAGAATATCTAATGTTACAACCAGCAGATTTCATTAGAATCTCAAATGTTACAACCAGCAGCTCTCATTAGAATCTCTAATGTTACAACCAGAAGCTCTCATTAGAATCTATTTTACAACCAGCAGCTCTCATTAGAATCTCTAATGTTACAACCAGCAGCTCTCATTAGAATCTCTGTTACAACCAGCAGCTCTCATTAGAATCTCTGTTACAACCAGCAGCTCTCATTAGAATCTCTGTTACAACCAGCAGCTCTCATTAGAATACCTAATGTTACAACCAGCAGCTCTCATTAGAATATCTAATGTTACAACCAGCAGCTCTCATTAGAATCTCTAATGTTACAACCAGCAGCTCTCATTGGAATCTCTAATGTTACAACCAGAAGCTCTCATTTGAATCTCTGTTACAACCAGCAGCTCTCATTAGAATCTCTAATGTTATAACCTGCAGCTCTCATTAGAATCTCTAATGTTACAACCAGCAGATCTCATTAGAATCTCTGTTACAACTAGCAGCTCTCATTAGAATCTCCAATGTTACAACCAGCAGCTCTCATTAGAATCTCTGTTACAACCATCAGCTCTCATTAGAATCTCTAATGTTACAACCAGCAGCTCTCATTAGAATCTCTAATGTTACAACCAGCAGCTCTCATTAGAATCTCTAATGTTACAACCAGCAGCTCTCATTAAAATGTATGTTGAAACCAGCAGCTCTCATTAGAATCTCTAATGTTACAACCAGCAGCTCTCATTAGAATCTCTAATGTTACAACCAGCAGCTCTCATTAGAATCTCTGTTACAACCAGCAGCTCTCATTAGAATCTCTAATGTTACAACCAGCAGCTCTCATTAGAATCTCTGTTACAACCAGCAGCTCTCATTAGAATCTCTAATGTTACAACCAGCAGCTCTCATTAAAATCTCAGTTACAACCAACAGCTCTCATTAGAATCTCTGTTACAACCAGCAGCTCTCATTAGAATCTCTGTTACAACCAGCAGCTCTCATCTCTAATGTTACAACCAGCAGCTCTCATCTCTAATGTTACAACAGCAGCTCTCATTAGAATCTCTAATGTTTCAACAGCAGCTCTCATCTCTAATGTTACAACCAGCAGCTCTCATCTCTAATGTTACAACCAGCAGCTCTCATCTCTAATGTTACAAAAGCAGCTGTCAATAGAATCTCTAATGTTACAACCAGCAGCTCTCATCTCTAATGTTACAACCAGCAGCTCTCACTAGAATCTCTGTTACAACCAGCAGCTCTCATTAGAATCTCATTTACAACCAGCAGCTCTCATTAGAATCTCTAATGTTACAACCAGCAGCTCTCATTAGAATCTCTGTTACAACCAGCAGCTCTCATTAGAATATCTAATGTTATAACCAGCAGCTCTCATTAGAATCTCTGTTACAACCAGCAGCTCGCATTAGAATATCTAATGTGACAACGAGCAGCTCTCATTAGAATATGTAATGTTACAACCAGCAGCTCTCATTAGAATCTGTAATGTTACAACCAGCAGCTCTCATTAGAATCTCTAATGTTACAACCAGCAGCTCTCATTAGAATCTCTAATGTTACAACCAGAAGCTCTCATTAGAATCTATGTTACAACCAGCAGCTCTCATTATAATCTCTAATGTTATAACCAGCAGCTCTCATTAGAATCTCTAATGTTACAACCAGTAGCTCTCCTTAGAATCTCTAATGTTATAACCAGCAGCTCTCATTAGAATCTCTAATGTTACAACGAGCAGCTCTCATTAGAATCTCTAATGTTACAATCAGCAGCTCTCATTAGAATCTCTGTTACAACCAGCAGCTCTCATTAGAATCTCTAATGTTACAACCAGCCGCTCTCATTAGAATCTCTGTTACAACCAGCAGCTCTAATTAGAATCTCTGTTACAACCAGCAGCTCTCATTAGAATCTCTGTTACAACCAGCAGCTCTCATTAAAATGTATGTTGAAACCAGCAGCTCTCATTAGAATCTCTAATGTTACAACCAGCAGCTCTCATTAGAATCTCTAATGTTACAACCAGCAGCTCTCATTAGAATCTATGTTACAACCAGCAGCTCTCATTAGAATCTCTAATGTTACAACCAGCAGCTCTCATTAGAATCTCTAATGTTACAACCAGCAGCTCTCATTAGAATCTCTAATGTTACAACCAGCAGCTCTCATTAGAATCTCTAATGTTACAACCAGAAGCTCTCATTAGAATCTATGTTACAACCAGCAGCTCTCATTATAATCTCTAATGTTATAACCAGCAGCTCTCATTAGAATCTCTAATGTTACAACCAGCAGCTCTCATTAGAATCTCTGTTACAACCAGCAGCTCTCATTAGAATACCTAATGTTACAACCAGCAGCTCTCATTAGAATCTCTGTTACAACCAGCAGCTCTCATTAGAATCTCTAATGTTACAATCGGCAGCTCTCATTAAAATCTCTGTTACAACCAGCAGCTCTCATTAGAATCTCTGTTACAACCAGCAGCTCTCATTAGAATCTCTGTTACAACCAGCAGCTCTCATCTCTAATGTTACAACCAGCAGCTCTCACTATAATCTCTGTTACAACCAGCAGCTCTCATTAGAATCTCTGTTACAACCAGCAGCTCTCATCTCTAATGTTACAACCAGCAGCTCTCATCTCTAATGTTACAACAGCAGCTCTCATTAGAATCTCTAATGTTTCAACAGCAGCTCTCATCTCTAATGTTACAACCAGCAGCTCTCATCTCTAATGTTACAACCAGCAGCTCTCATCTCTAATGTTACAACAGCAGCTGTCAATAGAATCTCTAATGTTACAACCCGCAGCTCTCATCTCTAATGTTACAACCATTAGCTCTCACTAGAATCTCTGTTACAACCAGCAGCTCTCATTAGAATCTCATTTACAACCAGCAGCTCTCATTAGAATCTCTAATGTTACAACCAGCAGCTCTCATTAGAATCTCTGTTACAACCAGCAGCTCACATTAGAATATCTAATGTTATAACCAGCAGCTCTCATTAGAATCTCTGTTACAACCAGCAGCTCGCATTAGAATATCTAATGTGACAACGAGCAGCTCTCATTAGAATATGTAATGTTACAACCAGCAGCTCTCTATAGAATCTGTAATGTTACAACCAGCAGCTCTCATTAGAATCTCTAATGTTACAACCAGCAGCTCTCATTAGAATCTCTAATGTTACAACCAGAAGCTCTCATTAGAATCTATGTTACAACCAGCAACTCTCATTATAATCTCTAATGTTATAACCAGCAGCTCTCATTAGAATCTCTAATGTTAAAACCAGCAGTTCTCATTAGAATCTCTAATGTTATAACCAGCAGCTCTCATTAGAATCTCTAATGTTACAACGAGCAGCTCTCATTAGAATCTCTAATGTTACAACCAGCAGCTCTCATTAGAATCTCTAATGTTACAACCAGCAGCTCTCATTAGAATCTCTAATGTTACAACCAGAAGCTCTCATTAGAATCTATGTTACAACCAGCAGCTCTCATTATAATCTCTAATGTTATAACCAGCAGCTCTCATTAGAATCTCTAATGTTACAACCAGTAGCTCTCCTTAGAATCTCTAATGTTATAACCAGCAGCTCTCATTAGAATCTCTAATGTTACAACGAGCAGCTCTCATTAGAATCTCTAATGTTACAATCAGCAGCTCTCATTAGAATCTCTAATGTTACAACCAGCAGCTCTCATTAGAATCTCTAATGTTACAACCAGCCGCTCTCATTAGAATCTCTGTTACAACCAGCAGCTCTAATTAGAATCTCTGTTACAACCAGCAGCTCTCATTAGAATCTCTGTTACAACCAGCAGCTCTCATTAAAATGTATGTTGAAACCAGCAGCTCTCATTAGAATCTCTAATGTTACAACCAGCAGCTCTCATTAGAATCTCTAATGTTACAACCAGCAGCTCTCATTAGAATCTATGTTACAACCAGCAGCTCTCATTAGAATCTCTAATGTTACAACCAGCAGCTCTCATTAGAATCTCTAATGTTACAACCAGCAGCTCTCATTAGAATCTCTAATGTTACAACCAGCAGCTCTCATTAGAATCTCTAATGTTACAACCAGAAGCTCTCATTAGAATCTATGTTACAACCAGCAGCTCTCATTATAATCTCTAATGTTATAACCAGCAGCTCTCATTAGAATCTCTAATGTTACAACCAGCAGCTCTCATTAGAATCTCTGTTACAACCAGCAGCTCTCATTAGAATACCTAATGTTACAACCAGCAGCTCTCATTAGAATCTCTGTTACAACCAGCAGCTCTCATTAGAATCTCTAATGTTACAATCGGCAGCTCTCATTATAATCTCTGTTACAACCAGCAGCTCTCATTAGAATCTCTGTTACAACCAGCAGCTCTCATTAGAATCTCTGTTACAACCAGCAGCTCTCATCTCTAATGTTACAACCAGCAGCTCTCACTATAATCTCTGTTACAACCAGCAGCTCTCATTAGAATCTCTGTTACAACCAGCAGCTCTCATCTCTAATGTTACAACCAGCAGCTCTCATCTCTAATGTTACAACAGCAGCTCTCATTAGAATCTCTAATGTTTCAACAGCAGCTCTCATCTCTAATGTTACAACCAGCAGCTCTCATCTCTAATGTTACAACCAGCAGCTCTCATCTCTAATGTTACAACAGCAGCTGTCAATAGAATCTCTAATGTTACAACCCGCAGCTCTCATCTCTAATGTTACAACCATTAGCTCTCACTAGAATCTCTGTTACAACCAGCAGCTCTCATTAGAATCTCATTTACAACCAGCAGCTCTCATTAGAATCTCTAATGTTACAACCAGCAGCTCTCATTAGAATCTCTGTTACAACCAGCAGCTCACATTAGAATATCTAATGTTATAACCAGCAGCTCTCATTAGAATCTCTGTTACAACCAGCAGCTCGCATTAGAATATCTAATGTGACAACGAGCAGCTCTCATTAGAATATGTAATGTTACAACCAGCAGCTCTCTATAGAATCTGTAATGTTACAACCAGCAGCTCTCATTAGAATCTCTAATGTTACAACCAGCAGCTCTCATTAGAATCTCTAATGTTACAACCAGAAGCTCTCATTAGAATCTATGTTACAACCAGCAACTCTCATTATAATCTCTAATGTTATAACCAGCAGCTCTCATTAGAATCTCTAATGTTAAAACCAGCAGTTCTCATTAGAATCTCTAATGTTATAACCAGCAGCTCTCATTAGAATCTCTAATGTTACAACGAGCAGCTCTCATTAGAATCTCTAATGTTACAATCAGCAGCTCTCATTAGAATCTCTGTTACAACCAGCAGCTCTCATTAGAATCTCTAATGTTACAACCAGCCGCTCTCATTAAAATGTATGTTGAAACCAGCAGCTCTCATTAGAATCTCTAATGTTACAACCAGCAGCTCTCATTAGAATCTCTGTTACAACCAGCAGCTCTCATTAGAATCTCTAATGTTACAACCAGCAGCTCTCATTAGAATCTCTAATGTTACAACCAGCAGCTCTCATTAGAATCTCTAATGTTACAACCAGCAGCTCTCATTAGAATCTCTGTTACAACCAGCAGCTCTCATTAGAATCTCTGTTACAACCAGCAACTCTCATTAGAATCTCTGTTACAACCAGCAGCTCTCATTGGAATACCTAATGTTACAACCAGCAGCTCTCATTAGAATATCTAATGTTACAACCAGCAGCTCTCATTAGAATCTGAAATGTTACAACCAGCAGCTCTCATTAGAATCTCTAATGTTACAACCAGAAGCTCTCATTAGAATCTATTTTACAACCAGCAGCTCTCATTAGAATCTCTAATGTTACAACCAGCAGCTCTCATTAGAATCTCAAATGTTACAACCAGCAGCTCTCATTAGAATCTCTAATGTTACAACCAGAAGCTCTCATTAGAATCTATTTTACAACCAGCAGCTCTCATTAGAATCTCTAATGTTACAACCAGCAGCTCTCATTAGAATCTCTGTTACAACCAGCAGCTCTCATTAGAATCTCTGTTACAACCAGCAGCTCTCATTAGAATCTCTGTTACAACCAGCAGCTCTCATTAGAATACCTAATGTTACAACCAGCAGCTCTCATTAGAATATCTAATGTTACAACCAGCAGCTCTCATTAGAATCTCTAATGTTACAACCAGCAGCTCTCATTGGAATCTCTAATGTTACAACCAGAAGCTCTCATTTGAATCTCTGTTACAACCAGCAGCTCTCATTAGAATCTCTAATGTTATAACCTGCAGCTCTCATTAGAATCTCTAATGTTACAACCAGCAGATCTCATTAGAATCTCTGTTACAACTAGCAGCTCTCATTAGAATCTCTAATGTTACAACCAGCAGCTCTCATTAGAATCTCTGTTACAACCATCAGCTCTCATTAGAATCTCTAATGTTACAACCAGCAGCTCTCATTAGAATCTCTAATGTTACAACCAGCAGCTCTCATTAGAATCTCTAATGTTACAACCAGCAGCTCTCATTAAAATGTATGTTGAAACCAGCAGCTCTCATTAGAATCTCTAATGTTACAACCAGCAGCTCTCATTAGAATCTCTAATGTTACAACCAGCAGCTCTCATTAGAATCTCTGTTACAACCAGCAGCTCTCATTAGAATCTCTAATGTTACAACCAGCAGCTCTCATTAGAATCTCTGTTACAACCAGCAGCTCTCATTAGAATCTCTAATGTTACAACCAGCAGCTCTCATTAAAATCTCAGTTACAACCAACAGCTCTCATTAGAATCTCTGTTACAACCAGCAGCTCTCATTAGAATCTCTGTTACAACCAGCAGCTCTCATCTCTAATGTTACAACCAGCAGCTCTCATCTCTAATGTTACAACAGCAGCTCTCATTAGAATCTCTAATGTTTCAACAGCAGCTCTCATCTCTAATGTTACAACCAGCAGCTCTCATCTCTAATGTTACAACCAGCAGCTCTCATCTCTAATGTTACAAAAGCAGCTGTCAATAGAATCTCTAATGTTACAACCAGCAGCTCTCATCTCTAATGTTACAACCAGCAGCTCTCACTAGAATCTCTGTTACAACCAGCAGCTCTCATTAGAATCTCATTTACAACCAGCAGCTCTCATTAGAATCTCTAATGTTACAACCAGCAGCTCTCATTAGAATCTCTGTTACAACCAGCAGCTCTCATTAGAATATCTAATGTTATAACCAGCAGCTCTCATTAGAATCTCTGTTACAACCAGCAGCTCGCATTAGAATATCTAATGTGACAACGAGCAGCTCTCATTAGAATATGTAATGTTACAACCAGCAGCTCTCATTAGAATCTGTAATGTTACAACCAGCAGCTCTCATTAGAATCTCTAATGTTACAACCAGCAGCTCTCATTAGAATCTCTAATGTTACAACCAGAAGCTCTCATTAGAATCTATGTTACAACCAGCAGCTCTCATTATAATCTCTAATGTTATAACCAGCAGCTCTCATTAGAATCTCTAATGTTACAACCAGTAGCTCTCCTTAGAATCTCTAATGTTATAACCAGCAGCTCTCATTAGAATCTCTAATGTTACAACGAGCAGCTCTCATTAGAATCTCTAATGTTACAATCAGCAGCTCTCATTAGAATCTCTGTTACAACCAGCAGCTCTCATTAGAATCTCTAATGTTACAACCAGCCGCTCTCATTAGAATCTCTGTTACAACCAGCAGCTCTAATTAGAATCTCTGTTACAACCAGCAGCTCTCATTAGAATCTCTGTTACAACCAGCAGCTCTCATTAAAATGTATGTTGAAACCAGCAGCTCTCATTAGAATCTCTAATGTTACAACCAGCAGCTCTCATTAGAATCTCTAATGTTACAACCAGCAGCTCTCATTAGAATCTATGTTACAACCAGCAGCTCTCATTAGAATCTCTAATGTTACAACCAGCAGCTCTCATTCGAATCTCTAATGTTACAACCAGCAGCTCTCATTAGAATCTCTAATGTTACAACCAGCAGCTCTCATTAGAATCTCTAATGTTACAACCAGAAGCTCTCATTAGAATCTATGTTACAACCAGCAGCTCTCATTATAATCTCTAATGTTATAACCAGCAGCTCTCATTAGAATCTCTAATGTTACAACCAGCAGCTCTCATTAGAATCTCTGTTACAACCAGCAGCTCTCATTAGAATACCTAATGTTACAACCAGCAGCTCTCATTAGAATCTCTGTTACAACCAGCAGCTCTCATTAGAATCTCTAATGTTACAATCGGCAGCTCTCATTAAAATCTCTGTTACAACCAGCAGCTCTCATTAGAATCTCTGTTACAACCAGCAGCTCTCATTAGAATCTCTGTTACAACCAGCAGCTCTCATCTCTAATGTTACAACCAGCAGCTCTCACTATAATCTCTGTTACAACCAGCAGCTCTCATTAGAATCTCTGTTACAACCAGCAGCTCTCATCTCTAATGTTACAACCAGCAGCTCTCATCTCTAATGTTACAACAGCAGCTCTCATTAGAATCTCTAATGTTTCAACAGCAGCTCTCATCTCTAATGTTACAACCAGCAGCTCTCATCTCTAATGTTACAACCAGCAGCTCTCATCTCTAATGTTACAACAGCAGCTGTCAATAGAATCTCTAATGTTACAACCCGCAGCTCTCATCTCTAATGTTACAACCATTAGCTCTCACTAGAATCTCTGTTACAACCAGCAGCTCTCATTAGAATCTCATTTACAACCAGCAGCTCTCATTAGAATCTCTAATGTTACAACCAGCAGCTCTCATTAGAATCTCTGTTACAACCAGCAGCTCACATTAGAATATCTAATGTTAAAACCAGCAGTTCTCATTAGAATCTCTAATGTTATAACCAGCAGCTCTCATTAGAATCTCTAATGTTACAACGAGCAGCTCTCATTAGAATCTCTAATGTTACAACCAGCAGCTCTCATTAGAATCTCTAATGTTACAACCAGCAGCTCTCATTAGAATCTCTAATGTTACAACCAGAAGCTCTCATTAGAATCTATGTTACAACCAGCAGCTCTCATTATAATCTCTAATGTTATAACCAGCAGCTCTCATTAGAATCTCTAATGTTACAACCAGTAGCTCTCCTTAGAATCTCTAATGTTATAACCAGCAGCTCTCATTAGAATCTCTAATGTTACAACGAGCAGCTCTCATTAGAATCTCTAATGTTACAATCAGCAGCTCTCATTAGAATCTCTAATGTTACAACCAGCAGCTCTCATTAGAATCTCTAATGTTACAACCAGCCGCTCTCATTAGAATCTCTGTTACAACCAGCAGCTCTAATTAGAATCTCTGTTACAACCAGCAGCTCTCATTAGAATCTCTGTTACAACCAGCAGCTCTCATTAAAATGTATGTTGAAACCAGCAGCTCTCATTAGAATCTCTAATGTTACAACCAGCAGCTCTCATTAGAATCTCTAATGTTACAACCAGCAGCTCTCATTAGAATCTATGTTACAACCAGCAGCTCTCATTAGAATCTCTAATGTTACAACCAGCAGCTCTCATTAGAATCTCTAATGTTACAACCAGCAGCTCTCATTAGAATCTCTAATGTTACAACCAGCAGCTCTCATTAGAATCTCTAATGTTACAACCAGAAGCTCTCATTAGAATCTATGTTACAACCAGCAGCTCTCATTATAATCTCTAATGTTATAACCAGCAGCTCTCATTAGAATCTCTAATGTTACAACCAGCAGCTCTCATTAGAATCTCTGTTACAACCAGCAGCTCTCATTAGAATACCTAATGTTACAACCAGCAGCTCTCATTAGAATCTCTGTTACAACCAGCAGCTCTCATTAGAATCTCTAATGTTACAATCGGCAGCTCTCATTAAAATCTCTGTTACAACCAGCAGCTCTCATTAGAATCTCTGTTACAACCAGCAGCTCTCATTAGAATCTCTGTTACAACCAGCAGCTCTCATCTCTAATGTTACAACCAGCAGCTCTCACTATAATCTCTGTTACAACCAGCAGCTCTCATTAGAATCTCTGTTACAACCAGCAGCTCTCATCTCTAATGTTACAACCAGCAGCTCTCATCTCTAATGTTACAACAGCAGCTCTCATTAGAATCTCTAATGTTTCAACAGCAGCTCTCATCTCTAATGTTACAACCAGCAGCTCTCATCTCTAATGTTACAACCAGCAGCTCTCATCTCTAATGTTACAACAGCAGCTGTCAATAGAATCTCTAATGTTACAACCCGCAGCTCTCATCTCTAATGTTACAACCATTAGCTCTCACTAGAATCTCTGTTACAACCAGCAGCTCTCATTAGAATCTCATTTACAACCAGCAGCTCTCATTAGAATCTCTAATGTTACAACCAGCAGCTCTCATTAGAATCTCTGTTACAACCAGCAGCTCACATTAGAATATCTAATGTTATAACCAGCAGCTCTCATTAGAATCTCTGTTACAACCAGCAGCTCGCATTAGAATATCTAATGTGACAACGAGCAGCTCTCATTAGAATATGTAATGTTACAACCAGCAGCTCTCTATAGAATCTGTAATGTTACAACCAGCAGCTCTCATTAGAATCTCTAATGTTACAACCAGCAGCTCTCATTAGAATCTCTAATGTTACAACCAGAAGCTCTCATTAGAATCTATGTTACAACCAGCAACTCTCATTATAATCTCTAATGTTATAACCAGCAGCTCTCATTAGAATCTCTAATGTTAAAACCAGCAGTTCTCATTAGAATCTCTAATGTTATAACCAGCAGCTCTCATTAGAATCTCTAATGTTACAACCAGCCGCTCTCATTAAAATGTATGTTGAAACCAGCAGCTCTCATTAGAATCTCTAATGTTACAACCAGCAGCTCTCATTAGAATCTCTGTTACAACCAGCAGCTCTCATTAGAATCTCTAATGTT
The DNA here is from genome assembly GCF_965601325.2 of Salmo salar. Classification (NCBI taxonomy): domain Eukaryota; kingdom Metazoa; phylum Chordata; class Actinopteri; order Salmoniformes; family Salmonidae; genus Salmo; species Salmo salar. Next base: position 1,900,414 of record NW_027675356.1, read on the forward strand.
ACAACCAGCAGCTCTCATTAGAATCTCTAATGTTACAACCAGCAGCTCTCATTAGAATCTCTAATGTTACAACCAGCAGCTCTCATTAGAATCTCTGTTACAACCAGCAGCTCTCATTAGAATCTCTGTTACAACCAGCAACTCTCATTAGAATCTCTGTTACAACCAGCAGCTCTCATTGGAATACCTAATGTTACAACCAGCAGCTCTCATTAGAATATCTAATGTTACAACCAGCAGCTCTCATTAGAATCTGAAATGTTACAACCAGCAGCTCTCATTAGAATCTCTAATGTTACAACCAGAAGCTCTCATTAGAATCTATTTTACAACCAGCAGCTCTCATTAGAATCTCTAATGTTACAACCAGCAGCTCTCATTAGAATCTCAAATGTTACAACCAGCAGCTCTCATTAGAATCTCTAATGTTACAACCAGAAGCTCTCATTAGAATCTATTTTACAACCAGCAGCTCTCATTGGAATCTCTAATGTTACAACCAGAAGCTCTCATTTGAATCTCTGTTACAACCAGCAGCTCTCATTAGAATCTCTAATGTTATAACCTGCAGCTCTCATTAGAATCTCTAATGTTACAACCAGCAGATCTCATTAGAATCTCTGTTACAACTAGCAGCTCTCATTAGAATCTCTAATGTTACAACCAGCAGCTCTCATTAGAATCTCTGTTACAACCATCAGCTCTCATTAGAATCTCTAATGTTACAACCAGCAGCTCTCATTAGAATCTCTAATGTTACAACCAGCAGCTCTCATTAGAATCTCTAATGTTACAACCAGCAGCTCTCATTAAAATGTATGTTGAAACCAGCAGCTCTCATTAGAATCTCTAATGTTACAACCAGCAGCTCTCATTAGAATCTCTAATGTTACAACCAGCAGCTCTCATTAGAATCTCTGTTACAACCAGCAGCTCTCATTAGAATCTCTAATGTTACAACCAGCAGCTCTCATTAGAATCTCTGTTACAACCAGCAGCTCTCATTAGAATCTCTAATGTTACAACCAGCAGCTCTCATTAAAATCTCAGTTACAACCAACAGCTCTCATTAGAATCTCTGTTACAACCAGCAGCTCTCATTAGAATCTCTGTTACAACCAGCAGCTCTCATCTCTAATGTTACAACCAGCAGCTCTCATCTCTAATGTTACAACAGCAGCTCTCATTAGAATCTCTAATGTTTCAACAGCAGCTCTCATCTCTAATGTTACAACCAGCAGCTCTCATCTCTAATGTTACAACCAGCAGCTCTCATCTCTAATGTTACAAAAGCAGCTGTCAATAGAATCTCTAATGTTACAACCAGCAGCTCTCATCTCTAATGTTACAACCAGCAGCTCTCACTAGAATCTCTGTTACAACCAGCAGCTCTCATTAGAATCTCATTTACAACCAGCAGCTCTCATTAGAATCTCTAATGTTACAACCAGCAGCTCTCATTAGAATCTCTGTTACAACCAGCAGCTCTCATTAGAATATCTAATGTTATAACCAGCAGCTCTCATTAGAATCTCTGTTACAACCAGCAGCTCGCATTAGAATATCTAATGTGACAACGAGCAGCTCTCATTAGAATATGTAATGTTACAACCAGCAGCTCTCATTAGAATCTGTAATGTTACAACCAGCAGCTCTCATTAGAATCTCTAATGTTACAACCAGCAGCTCTCATTAGAATCTCTAATGTTACAACCAGAAGCTCTCATTAGAATCTATGTTACAACCAGCAGCTCTCATTATAATCTCTAATGTTATAACCAGCAGCTCTCATTAGAATCTCTAATGTTACAACCAGTAGCTCTCCTTAGAATCTCTAATGTTATAACCAGCAGCTCTCATTAGAATCTCTAATGTTACAACGAGCAGCTCTCATTAGAATCTCTAATGTTACAATCAGCAGCTCTCATTAGAATCTCTGTTACAACCAGCAGCTCTCATTAGAATCTCTAATGTTACAACCAGCCGCTCTCATTAGAATCTCTGTTACAACCAGCAGCTCTAATTAGAATCTCTGTTACAACCAGCAGCTCTCATTAGAATCTCTGTTACAACCAGCAGCTCTCATTAAAATGTATGTTGAAACCAGCAGCTCTCATTAGAATCTCTAATGTTACAACCAGCAGCTCTCATTAGAATCTCTAATGTTACAACCAGCAGCTCTCATTAGAATCTATGTTACAACCAGCAGCTCTCATTAGAATCTCTAATGTTACAACCAGCAGCTCTCATTAGAATCTCTAATGTTACAACCAGCAGCTCTCATTAGAATCTCTAATGTTACAACCAGCAGCTCTCATTAGAATCTCTAATGTTACAACCAGAAGCTCTCATTAGAATCTATGTTACAACCAGCAGCTCTCATTATAATCTCTAATGTTATAACCAGCAGCTCTCATTAGAATCTCTAATGTTACAACCAGCAGCTCTCATTAGAATCTCTGTTACAACCAGCAGCTCTCATTAGAATACCTAATGTTACAACCAGCAGCTCTCATTAGAATCTCTGTTACAACCAGCAGCTCTCATTAGAATCTCTAATGTTACAATCGGCAGCTCTCATTAAAATCTCTGTTACAACCAGCAGCTCTCATTAGAATCTCTGTTACAACCAGCAGCTCTCATTAGAATCTCTGTTACAACCAGCAGCTCTCATCTCTAATGTTACAACCAGCAGCTCTCACTATAATCTCTGTTACAACCAGCAGCTCTCATTAGAATCTCTGTTACAACCAGCAGCTCTCATCTCTAATGTTACAACCAGCAGCTCTCATCTCTAATGTTACAACAGCAGCTCTCATTAGAATCTCTAATGTTTCAACAGCAGCTCTCATCTCTAATGTTACAACCAGCAGCTCTCATCTCTAATGTTACAACCAGCAGCTCTCATCTCTAATGTTACAACAGCAGCTGTCAATAGAATCTCTAATGTTACAACCCGCAGCTCTCATCTCTAATGTTACAACCATTAGCTCTCACTAGAATCTCTGTTACAACCAGCAGCTCTCATTAGAATCTCATTTACAACCAGCAGCTCTCATTAGAATCTCTAATGTTACAACCAGCAGCTCTCATTAGAATCTCTGTTACAACCAGCAGCTCACATTAGAATATCTAATGTTATAACCAGCAGCTCTCATTAGAATCTCTGTTACAACCAGCAGCTCGCATTAGAATATCTAATGTGACAACGAGCAGCTCTCATTAGAATATGTAATGTTACAACCAGCAGCTCTCTATAGAATCTGTAATGTTACAACCAGCAGCTCTCATTAGAATCTCTAATGTTACAACCAGCAGCTCTCATTAGAATCTCTAATGTTACAACCAGAAGCTCTCATTAGAATCTATGTTACAACCAGCAACTCTCATTATAATCTCTAATGTTATAACCAGCAGCTCTCATTAGAATCTCTAATGTTAAAACCAGCAGTTCTCATTAGAATCTCTAATGTTATAACCAGCAGCTCTCATTAGAATCTCTAATGTTACAACGAGCAGCTCTCATTAGAATCTCTAATGTTACAACCAGCAGCTCTCATTAGAATCTCTAATGTTACAACCAGCAGCTCTCATTAGAATCTCTAATGTTACAACCAGAAGCTCTCATTAGAATCTATGTTACAACCAGCAGCTCTCATTATAATCTCTAATGTTATAACCAGCAGCTCTCATTAGAATCTCTAATGTTACAACCAGTAGCTCTCCTTAGAATCTCTAATGTTATAACCAGCAGCTCTCATTAGAATCTCTAATGTTACAACGAGCAGCTCTCATTAGAATCTCTAATGTTACAATCAGCAGCTCTCATTAGAATCTCTAATGTTACAACCAGCAGCTCTCATTAGAATCTCTAATGTTACAACCAGCCGCTCTCATTAGAATCTCTGTTACAACCAGCAGCTCTAATTAGAATCTCTGTTACAACCAGCAGCTCTCATTAGAATCTCTGTTACAACCAGCAGCTCTCATTAAAATGTATGTTGAAACCAGCAGCTCTCATTAGAATCTCTAATGTTACAACCAGCAGCTCTCATTAGAATCTCTAATGTTACAACCAGCAGCTCTCATTAGAATCTATGTTACAACCAGCAGCTCTCATTAGAATCTCTAATGTTACAACCAGCAGCTCTCATTAGAATCTCTAATGTTACAACCAGCAGCTCTCATTAGAATCTCTAATGTTACAACCAGCAGCTCTCATTAGAATCTCTAATGTTACAACCAGAAGCTCTCATTAGAATCTATGTTACAACCAGCAGCTCTCATTATAATCTCTAATGTTATAACCAGCAGCTCTCATTAGAATCTCTAATGTTACAACCAGCAGCTCTCATTAGAATCTCTGTTACAACCAGCAGCTCTCATTAGAATACCTAATGTTACAACCAGCAGCTCTCATTAGAATCTCTGTTACAACCAGCAGCTCTCATTAGAATCTCTAATGTTACAATCGGCAGCTCTCATTAAAATCTCTGTTACAACCAGCAGCTCTCATTAGAATCTCTGTTACAACCAGCAGCTCTCATTAGAATCTCTGTTACAACCAGCAGCTCTCATCTCTAATGTTACAACCAGCAGCTCTCACTATAATCTCTGTTACAACCAGCAGCTCTCATTAGAATCTCTGTTACAACCAGCAGCTCTCATCTCTAATGTTACAACCAGCAGCTCTCATCTCTAATGTTACAACAGCAGCTCTCATTAGAATCTCTAATGTTTCAACAGCAGCTCTCATCTCTAATGTTACAACCAGCAGCTCTCATCTCTAATGTTACAACCAGCAGCTCTCATCTCTAATGTTACAACAGCAGCTGTCAATAGAATCTCTAATGTTACAACCCGCAGCTCTCATCTCTAATGTTACAACCATTAGCTCTCACTAGAATCTCTGTTACAACCAGCAGCTCTCATTAGAATCTCATTTACAACCAGCAGCTCTCATTAGAATCTCTAATGTTACAACCAGCAGCTCTCATTAGAATCTCTGTTACAACCAGCAGCTCACATTAGAATATCTAATGTTATAACCAGCAGCTCTCATTAGAATCTCTGTTACAACCAGCAGCTCGCATTAGAATATCTAATGTGACAACGAGCAGCTCTCATTAGAATATGTAATGTTACAACCAGCAGCTCTCTATAGAATCTGTAATGTTACAACCAGCAGCTCTCATTAGAATCTCTAATGTTACAACCAGCAGCTCTCATTAGAATCTCTAATGTTACAACCAGAAGCTCTCATTAGAATCTATGTTACAACCAGCAACTCTCATTATAATCTCTAATGTTATAACCAGCAGCTCTCATTAGAATCTCTAATGTTAAAACCAGCAGTTCTCATTAGAATCTCTAATGTTATAACCAGCAGCTCTCATTAGAATCTCTAATGTTACAACGAGCAGCTCTCATTAGAATCTCTAATGTTACAATCAGCAGCTCTCATTAGAATCTCTGTTACAACCAGCAGCTCTCATTAGAATCTCTAATGTTACAACCAGCCGCTCTCATTAAAATGTATGTTGAAACCAGCAGCTCTCATTAGAATCTCTAATGTTACAACCAGCAGCTCTCATTAGAATCTCTAATGTTACAACCAGCAGCTCTCATTAGAATCTCTGTTACAACCAGCAGCTCTCATTAGAATCTCTGTTACAACCAGCAACTCTCATTAGAATCTCTGTTACAACCAGCAGCTCTCATTGGAATACCTAATGTTACAACCAGCAGCTCTCATTAGAATATCTAATGTTACAACCAGCAGCTCTCATTAGAATCTGAAATGTTACAACCAGCAGCTCTCATTAGAATCTCTAATGTTACAACCAGAAGCTCTCATTAGAATCTATTTTACAACCAGCAGCTCTCATTAGAATCTCTAATGTTACAACCAGCAGCTCTCATTAGAATCTCTGTTACAACCAGCAGCTCTCATTAGAATCTCTGTTACAACCAGCAGCTCTCATTAGAATCTCTGTTACAACCAGCAGCTCTCATTAGAATACCTAATGTTACAACCAGCAGCTCTCATTAGAATATCTAATGTTACAAACAGCAGCTCTCATTAGAATCTCTAATGTTACAACCAGCAGCTCTCATTGGAATCTCTAATGTTACAACCAGAAGCTCTCATTTGAATCTCTGTTACAACCAGCAGCTCTCATTAGAATCTCTAATGTTATAACCTGCAGCTCTCATTAGAATCTCTAATGTTACAACCAGCAGATCTCATTAGAATCTCTGTTACAACTAGCAGCTCTCATTAGAATCTCTAATGTTACAACCAGCAGCTCTCATTAGAATCTCTGTTACAACCATCAGCTCTCATTAGAATCTCTAATGTTACAACCAGCAGCTCTCATTAGAATCTCTAATGTTACAACCAGCAGCTCTCATTAGAATCTCTAATGTTACAACCAGCAGCTCTCATTAAAATGTATGTTGAAACCAGCAGCTCTCATTAGAATCTCTAATGTTACAACCAGCAGCTCTCATTAGAATCTCTAATGTTACAACCAGCAGCTCTCATTAGAATCTCTGTTACAACCAGCAGCTCTCATTAGAATCTCTAATGTTACAACCAGCAGCTCTCATTAGAATCTCTGTTACAACCAGCAGCTCTCATTAGAATCTCTAATGTTACAACCAGCAGCTCTCATTAAAATCTCAGTTACAACCAACAGCTCTCATTAGAATCTCTGTTACAACCAGCAGCTCTCATTAGAATCTCTGTTACAACCAGCAGCTCTCATCTCTAATGTTACAACCAGCAGCTCTCATCTCTAATGTTACAACAGCAGCTCTCATTAGAATCTCTAATGTTTCAACAGCAGCTCTCATCTCTAATGTTACAACCAGCAGCTCTCATCTCTAATGTTACAACCAGCAGCTCTCATCTCTAATGTTACAAAAGCAGCTGTCAATAGAATCTCAAATTTACAACCAGCAGCTCTCATCTCTAATGTTACAACCAGCAGCTCTCACTAGAATCTCTGTTACAACCAGCAGCTCTCATTAGAATCTCATTTACAACCAGCAGCTCTCATTAGAATCTCTAATGTTACAACCAGCAGCTCTCATTAGAATCTCTGTTACAACCAGCAGCTCTCATTAGAATATCTAATGTTATAACCAGCAGCTCTCATTAGAATCTCTGTTACAACCAGCAGCTCGCATTAGAATATCTAATGTGACAACGAGCAGCTCTCATTAGAATATGTAATGTTACAACCAGCAGCTCTCATTAGAATCTGTAATGTTACAACCAGCAGCTCTCATTAGAATCTCTAATGTTACAACCAGCAGCTCTCATTAGAATCTCTAATGTTACAACCAGAAGCTCTCATTAGAATCTATGTTACAACCAGCAGCTCTCATTATAATCTCTAATGTTATAACCAGCAGCTCTCATTAGAATCTCTAATGTTACAACCAGTAGCTCTCCTTAGAATCTCTAATGTTATAACCAGCAGCTCTCATTAGAATCTCTAATGTTACAACGAGCAGCTCTCATTAGAATCTCTAATGTTACAATCAGCAGCTCTCATTAGAATCTCTGTTACAACCAGCAGCTCTCATTAGAATCTCTAATGTTACAACCAGCCGCTCTCATTAGAATCTCTGTTACAACCAGCAGCTCTAATTAGAATCTCTGTTACAACCAGCAGCTCTCATTAGAATCTCTGTTACAACCAGCAGCTCTCATTAAAATGTATGTTGAAACCAGCAGCTCTCATTAGAATCTCTAATGTTACAACCAGCAGCTCTCATTAGAATCTCTAATGTTACAACCAGCAGCTCTCATTAGAATCTATGTTACAACCAGCAGCTCTCATTAGAATCTCTAATGTTACAACCAGCAGCTCTCATTAGAATCTCTAATGTTACAACCAGCAGCTCTCATTAGAATCTCTAATGTTACAACCAGCAGCTCTCATTAGAATCTCTAATGTTACAACCAGAAGCTCTCATTAGAATCTATGTTACAACCAGCAGCTCTCATTATAATCTCTAATGTTATAACCAGCAGCTCTCATTAGAATCTCTAATGTTACAACCAGCAGCTCTCATTAGAATCTCTGTTACAACCAGCAGCTCTCATTAGAATACCTAATGTTACAACCAGCAGCTCTCATTAGAATCTCTGTTACAACCAGCAGCTCTCATTAGAATCTCTAATGTTACAATCGGCAGCTCTCATTAAAATCTCTGTTACAACCAGCAGCTCTCATTAGAATCTCTGTTACAACCAGCAGCTCTCATTAGAATCTCTGTTACAACCAGCAGCTCTCATCTCTAATGTTACAACCAGCAGCTCTCACTATAATCTCTGTTACAACCAGCAGCTCTCATTAGAATCTCTGTTACAACCAGCAGCTCTCATCTCTAATGTTACAACCAGCAGCTCTCATCTCTAATGTTACAACAGCAGCTCTCATTAGAATCTCTAATGTTTCAACAGCAGCTCTCATCTCTAATGTTACAACCAGCAGCTCTCATCTCTAATGTTACAACCAGCAGCTCTCATCTCTAATGTTACAACAGCAGCTGTCAATAGAATCTCTAATGTTACAACCAGCAGCTCTCATCTCTAATGTTACAACCATTAGCTCTCACTAGAATCTCTGTTACAACCAGCAGCTCTCATTAGAATCTCATTTACAACCAGCAGCTCTCATTAGAATCTCTAATGTTACAACCAGCAGCTCTCATTAGAATCTCTGTTACAACCAGCAGCTCACATTAGAATATCTAATGTTATAACCAGCAGCTCTCATTAGAATCTCTGTTACTCCAGCAGCTCGCATTAGAATATCTAATGTGACAACGAGCAGCTCTCATTAGAATATGTAATGTTACAACCAGCAGCTCTCTATAGAATCTATAATGTTACAACCAGCAGCTCTCATTAGAATCTCTAATGTTACAACCAGCAGCTCTCATTAGAATCTCTAATGTTACAACCAGAAGCTCTCATTAGAATCTATGTTACAACCAGCAACTCTCATTATAATCTCTAATGTTATAACCAGCAGCTCTCATTAGAATCTCTAATGTTAAAACCAGCAGTTCTCATTAGAATCTCTAATGTTATAACCAGCAGCTCTCATTAGAATCTCTAATGTTACAACGAGCAGCTCTCATTAGAATCTCTAATGTTACAATCAGCAGCTCTCATTAGAATCTCTGTTACAACCAGCAGCTCTCATTAGAATCTCTAATGTTACAACCAGCCGCTCTCATTAAAATGTATGTTGAAACCAGCAGCTCTCATTAGAATCTCTAATGTTACAACCAGCAGCTCTCATTAGAATCTCTGTTACAACCAGCAGCTCTCATTAGAATCTCTAATGTTACAACCAGCAGCTCTCATTAGAATCTCTAATGTTACAACCAGCAGCTCTCATTAGAATCTCTAATGTTACAACCAGCAGCTCTCATTAGAATCTCTGTTACAACCAGCAGCTCTCATTAGAATCTCTGTTACAACCAGCAACTCTCATTAGAATCTCTGTTACAACCAGCAGCTCTCATTGGAATACCTAATGTTACAACCAGCAGCTCTCATTAGAATATCTAATGTTACAACCAGCAGCTCTCATTAGAATCTGAAATGTTACAACCAGCAGCTCTCATTAGAATCTCTAATGTTACAACCAGAAGCTCTCATTAGAATCTATTTTACAACCAGCAGCTCTCATTAGAATCTCTAATGTTACAACCAGCAGCTCTCATTAGAATCTCTGTTACAACCAGCAGCTCTCATTAGAATCTCTGTTACAACCAGCAGCTCTCATTAGAATCTCTGTTACAACCAGCAGCTCTCATTAGAATACCTAATGTTACAACCAGCAGCTCTCATTAGAATATCTAATGTTACAAACAGCAGCTCTCATTAGAATCTCTAATGTTACAACCAGCAGCTCTCATTGGAATCTCTAATGTTACAACCAGAAGCTCTCATTTGAATCTCTGTTACAACCAGCAGCTCTCATTAGAATCTCTAATGTTATAACCTGCAGCTCTCATTAGAATCTCTAATGTTACAACCAGCAGATCTCATTAGAATCTCTGTTACAACTAGCAGCTCTCATTAGAATCTCTAATGTTACAACCAGCAGCTCTCATTAGAATCTCTGTTACAACCATCAGCTCTCATTAGAATCTCTAATGTTACAACCAGCAGCTCTCATTAGAATCTCTAATGTTACAACCAGCCGCTCTCATTAGAATCTCTAATGTTACAACCAGCAGCTCTCATTAAAATGTATGTTGAAACCAGCAGCTCTCATTAGAATCTCTAATGTTACAACCAGCAGCTCTCATTAGAATCTCTAATGTTACAACCAGCAGCTCTCATTAGAATCTCTGTTACAACCAGCAGCTCTCATTAGAATCTCTAATGTTACAACCAGCAGCTCTCATTAGAATCTCTGTTACAACCAGCAGCTCTCATTAGAATCTCTAATGTTACAACCAGCAGCTCTCATTAAAATCTCAGTTACAACCAACAGCTCTCATTAGAATCTCTGTTACAACCAGCAGCTCTCATTAGAATCTCTGTTACAACCAGCAGCTCTCATCTCTAATGTTACAACCAGCAGCTCTCATCTCTAACGTTACAACAGCAGCTCTCATTAGAATCTCTAATGTTTCAACAGCAGCTCTCATCTCTAATGTTACAACCAGCAGCTCTCATCTCTAATGTTACAACCAGCAGCTCTCATCTCTAACGTTACAACAGCAGCTCTCATTAGAATCTCTAATGTTACAACCAGCAGCTCTCATTAGAATCTCTGTTACAACCAGCAGCTCTCATTAGAATCTCTAATGTTACAACCAGCAGCTCTCATTAGAATCTCTAATGTTACAACCAGCAGCTCTCATTAGAATCTCTAATGTTACAACCAGCAGCTCTCATTAGAATCTCTGTTACAACCAGCAGCTCTCATTAGAATCTCTGTTACAACCAGCAACTCTCATTAGAATCTCTGTTACAACCAGCAGCTCTCATTGGAATACCTAATGTTACAACCAGCAGCTCTCATTAGAATATCTAATGTTACAACCAGCAGCTCTCATTAGAATCTGAAATGTTACAACCAGCAGCTCTCATTAGAATCTCTAATGTTACAACCAGAAGCTCTCATTAGAATCTATTTTACAACCAGCAGCTCTCATTAGAATCTCTAATGTTACAACCAGCAGCTCTCATTAGAATCTCTGTTACAACCAGCAGCTCTCATTAGAATCTCTGTTACAACCAGCAGCTCTCATTAGAATCTCTGTTACAACCAGCAGCTCTCATTAGAATACCTAATGTTACAACCAGCAGCTCTCATTAGAATATCTAATGTTACAATCAGCAGCTCTCATTAGAATCTCTGTTACAACCAGCAGCTCTCATTAGAATCTCTAATGTTACAACCAGCCGCTCTCATTAGAATCTCTGTTACAACCAGCAGCTCTAATTAGAATCTCTGTTACAACCAGCAGCTCTCATTAGAATCTCTGTTACAACCAGCAGCTCTCATTAAAATGTATGTTGAAACCAGCAGCTCTCATTAGAATCTCTAATGTTACAACCAGCAGCTCTCATTAGAATCTCTAATGTTACAACCAGCAGCTCTCATTAGAATCTATGTTACAACCAGCAGCTCTCATTAGAATCTCTAATGTTACAACCAGCAGCTCTCATTAGAATCTCTAATGTTACAACCAGCAGCTCTCATTAGAATCTCTAATGTTACAACCAGCAGCTCTCATTAGAATCTCTAATGTTACAACCAGAAGCTCTCATTAGAATCTATGTTACAACCAGCAGCTCTCATTATAATCTCTAATGTTATAACCAGCAGCTCTCATTAGAATCTCTAATGTTACAACCAGCAGCTCTCATTAGAATCTCTGTTACAACCAGCAGCTCTCATTAGAATACCTAATGTTACAACCAGCAGCTCTCATTAGAATCTCTGTTACAACCAGCAGCTCTCATTAGAATCTCTAATGTTACAATCGGCAGCTCTCATTAAAATCTCTGTTACAACCAGCAGCTCTCATTAGAATCTATGTTACAACCAGCAGCTCTCATTAGAATCTCTGTTACAACCAGCAGCTCTCATCTCTAATGTTACAACCAGCAGCTCTCACTATAATCTCTGTTACAACCAGCAGCTCTCATTAGAATCTCTGTTACAACCAGCAGCTCTCATCTCTAATGTTACAACCAGCAGCTCTCATCTCTAATGTTACAACAGCAGCTCTCATTAGAATCTCTAATGTTTCAACAGCAGCTCTCATCTCTAATGTTACAACCAGCAGCTCTCATCTCTAATGTTACAACCAGCAGCTCTCATCTCTAATGTTACAACAGCAGCTGTCAATAGAATCTCTAATGTTACAACCAGCAGCTCTCATCTCTAATGTTACAACCAGCAGCTCTCATCTCTAATGTTACAACCAGCAGCTCTCATTAGAATCTCTAATGTTACAACCAGCAGCTCTCATTAGAATCTCTGTTACAACCAGCAGCTCACATTAGAATATCTAATGTTATAACCAGCAGCTCTCATTAGAATCTCTGTTACTCCAGCAGCTCGCATTAGAATATCTAATGTGACAACGAGCAGCTCTCATTAGAATATGTAATGTTACAACCAGCAGCTCTCTATAGAATCTGTAATGTTACAACCAGCAGCTCTCATTAGAATCTCTAATGTTACAACCAGCAGCTCTCATTAGAATCTCTAATGTTACAACCAGAAGCTCTCATTAGAATCTATGTTACAACCAGCAACTCTCATTATAATCTCTAATGTTATAACCAGCAGCTCTCATTAGAATCTCTAATGTTAAAACCAGCAGTTCTCATTAGAATCTCTAATGTTATAACCAGCAGCTCTCATTAGAATCTCTAATGTTACAACGAGCAGCTCTCATTAGAATCTCTAATGTTACAATCAGCAGCTCTCATTAGAATCTCTGTTACAACCAGCAGCTCTCATTAGAATCTCTAATGTTACAACCAGCCGCTCTCATTAAAATGTATGTTGAAACCAGCAGCTCTCATTAGAATCTCTAATGTTACAACCAGCAGCTCTCATTAGAATCTCTGTTACAACCAGCAGCTCTCATTAGAATCTCTAATGTTACAACCAGCAGCTCTCATTAGAATCTCTAATGTTACAACCAGCAGCTCTCATTAGAATCTCTAATGTTACAACCAGCAGCTCTCATTAGAATCTCTGTTACAACCAGCAGCTCTCATTAGAATCTCTGTTACAACCAGCAACTCTCATTAGAATCTCTGTTACAACCAGCAGCTCTCATTGGAATACCTAATGTTACAACCAGCAGCTCTCATTAGAATATCTAATGTTACAACCAGCAGCTCTCATTAGAATCTGAAATGTTACAACCAGCAGCTCTCATTAGAATCTCTAATGTTACAACCAGAAGCTCTCATTAGAATCTATTTTACAACCAGCAGCTCTCATTAGAATCTCTAATGTTACAACCAGCAGCTCTCATTAGAATCTCTGTTACAACCAGCAGCTCTCATTAGAATCTCTGTTACAACCAGCAGCTCTCATTAGAATCTCTGTTACAACCAGCAGCTCTCATTAGAATACCTAATGTTACAACCAGCAGCTCTCATTAGAATATCTAATGTTACAAACAGCAGCTCTCATTAGAATCTCTAATGTTACAACCAGCAGCTCTCATTGGAATCTCTAATGTTACAACCAGAAGCTCTCATTTGAATCTCTGTTACAACCAGCAGCTCTCATTAGAATCTCTAATGTTATAACCTGCAGCTCTCATTAGAATCTCTAATGTTACAACCAGCAGATCTCATTAGAATCTCTGTTACAACTAGCAGCTCTCATTAGAATCTCTAATGTTACAACCAGCAGCTCTCATTAGAATCTCTGTTACAACCATCAGCTCTCATTAGAATCTCTAATGTTACAACCAGCAGCTCTCATTAGAATCTCTAATGTTACAACCAGCCGCTCTCATTAGAATCTCTAATGTTACAACCAGCAGCTCTCATTAAAATGTATGTTGAAACCAGCAGCTCTCATTAGAATCTCTAATGTTACAACCAGCAGCTCTCATTAGAATCTCTAATGTTACAACCAGCAGCTCTCATTAGAATCTCTGTTACAACCAGCAGCTCTCATTAGAATCTCTAATGTTACAACCAGCAGCTCTCATTAGAATCTCTGTTACAACCAGCAGCTCTCATTAGAATCTCTAATGTTACAACCAGCAGCTCTCATTAAAATCTCAGTTACAACCAACAGCTCTCATTAGAATCTCTGTTACAACCAGCAGCTCTCATTAGAATCTCTGTTACAACCAGCAGCTCTCATCTCTAATGTTACAACCAGCAGCTCTCATCTCTAACGTTACAACAGCAGCTCTCATTAGAATCTCTAATGTTTCAACAGCAGCTCTCATCTCTAATGTTACAACCAGCAGCTCTCATCTCTAATGTTACAACCAGCAGCTCTCATCTCTAACGTTACAACAGCAGCTCTCATTAGAATCTCTAATGTTACAACCAGCAGCTCTCATTAGAATCTCTGTTACAACCAGCAGCTCTCATTAGAATCTCTAATGTTACAACCAGCAGCTCTCATTAGAATCTCTAATGTTACAACCAGCAGCTCTCATTAGAATCTCTAATGTTACAACCAGCAGCTCTCATTAGAATCTCTGTTACAACCAGCAGCTCTCATTAGAATCTCTGTTACAACCAGCAACTCTCATTAGAATCTCTGTTACAACCAGCAGCTCTCATTGGAATACCTAATGTTACAACCAGCAGCTCTCATTAGAATATCTAATGTTACAACCAGCAGCTCTCATTAGAATCTGAAATGTTACAACCAGCAGCTCTCATTAGAATCTCTAATGTTACAACCAGAAGCTCTCATTAGAATCTATTTTACAACCAGCAGCTCTCATTAGAATCTCTAATGTTACAACCAGCAGCTCTCATTAGAATCTCTGTTACAACCAGCAGCTCTCATTAGAATCTCTGTTACAACCAGCAGCTCTCATTAGAATCTCTGTTACAACCAGCAGCTCTCATTAGAATACCTAATGTTACAACCAGCAGCTCTCATTAGAATATCTAATGTTACAATCAGCAGCTCTCATTAGAATCTCTGTTACAACCAGCAGCTCTCATTAGAATCTCTAATGTTACAACCAGCCGCTCTCATTAGAATCTCTGTTACAACCAGCAGCTCTAATTAGAATCTCTGTTACAACCAGCAGCTCTCATTAGAATCTCTGTTACAACCAGCAGCTCTCATTAAAATGTATGTTGAAACCAGCAGCTCTCATTAGAATCTCTAATGTTACAACCAGCAGCTCTCATTAGAATCTCTAATGTTACAACCAGCAGCTCTCATTAGAATCTATGTTACAACCAGCAGCTCTCATTAGAATCTCTAATGTTACAACCAGCAGCTCTCATTAGAATCTCTAATGTTACAACCAGCAGCTCTCATTAGAATCTCTAATGTTACAACCAGCAGCTCTCATTAGAATCTCTAATGTTACAACCAGAAGCTCTCATTAGAATCTATGTTACAACCAGCAGCTCTCATTATAATCTCTAATGTTATAACCAGCAGCTCTCATTAGAATCTCTAATGTTACAACCAGCAGCTCTCATTAGAATCTCTGTTACAACCAGCAGCTCTCATTAGAATACCTAATGTTACAACCAGCAGCTCTCATTAGAATCTCTGTTACAACCAGCAGCTCTCATTAGAATCTCTAATGTTACAATCGGCAGCTCTCATTAAAATCTCTGTTACAACCAGCAGCTCTCATTAGAATCTATGTTACAACCAGCAGCTCTCATTAGAATCTCTGTTACAACCAGCAGCTCTCATCTCTAATGTTACAACCAGCAGCTCTCACTATAATCTCTGTTACAACCAGCAGCTCTCATTAGAATCTCTGTTACAACCAGCAGCTCTCATCTCTAATGTTACAACCAGCAGCTCTCATCTCTAATGTTACAACAGCAGCTCTCATTAGAATCTCTAATGTTTCAACAGCAGCTCTCATCTCTAATGTTACAACCAGCAGCTCTCATCTCTAATGTTACAACCAGCAGCTCTCATCTCTAATGTTACAACAGCAGCTGTCAATAGAATCTCTAATGTGACAACCAGCAGCTCTCATTAGAATATGTAATGTTACAACCAGCAGCTCTCTATAGAATCTGTAATGTTACAACCAGCAGCTCTCATTAGAATCTCTAATGTTACAACCAGCAGCTCTCATTAGAATCTCTAATGTTACAACCAGAAGCTCTCATTAGAATCTATGTTACAACCAGCAACTCTCATTATAATGTCTAATGTTATAACCAGCAGCTCTCATTAGAATCTCTAATGTTAAAACCAGCAGTTCTCATTAGAATCTCTAATGTTATAACCAGCAGCTCTCATTAGAATCTCTAATGTTACAACGAGCAGCTCTCATTAGAATCTCTAATGTTACAATCAGCAGCTCTCATTAGAATCTCTGTTACAACCAGCAGCTCTCATTAGAATCTCTAATGTTACAACCAGCCGCTCTCATTAAAATGTATGTTGAAACCAGCAGCTCTCATTAATTAGAATCTCTAATGTTACAACCAGCAGCTCTCATTAGAATCTCTGTTACAACCAGCAGCTCTCATTAGAATCTCTAATGTTACAACCAGCAGCTCTCATTAGAATCTCTAATGTTACAACCAGCAGCTCTCATTAGAATCTCTAATGTTACAACCAGCAGCTCTCATTAGAATCTCTGTTACAACCAGCAGCTCTCATTAGAATCTCTGTTACAACCAGCAACTCTCATTAGAATCTCTGTTACAACCAGCAGCTCTCATTGGAATACCTAATGTTACAACCAGCAGCTCTCATTAGAATATCTAATGTTACAACCAGCAGCTCTCATTAGAATCTGAAATGTTACAACCAGCAGCTCTCATTAGAATCTCTAATGTTACAACCAGCAGCTCTCATTAGAATCTATTTTACAACCAGCAGCTCTCATTAGAATCTCTAATGTTACAACCAGCAGCTCTCATTAGAATCTCTGTTACAACCAGCAGCTCTCATTAGAATCTCTAATGTTACAACCAGCAGCTCTCATTAGAATCTCTGTTACAACCAGCAGCTCTCATTAGAATACCTAATGTTACAACCAGCAGCTCTCATTAGAATATCTAATGTTACAAACAGCAGCTCTCATTAGAATCTCTAATGTTACAACCAGCAGCTCTCATTGGAATCTCTAATGTTACAACCAGAAGCTCTCATTAGAATCTCTGTTACAACCAGCAGCTCTCATTAGAATCTCTAATGTTACAACCAGCAGCTCTCATTAGAATCTCTAATGTTACAACCAGCAGATCTCATTAGAATCTCTGTTACAACCAGCAGCTCTCATTAGAATCTCTAATGTTACAACCAGCAGCTCTCATTAGAATCTCTGTTACAACCAGCAGCTCTCATTAGAATCTCTAATGTTACAACCAGCAGCTCTCATTAGAATCTCTAATGTTACAACCAGCAGCTCTCATTAGAATCTCTAATGTTACAACCAGCAGCTCTCATTAAAATGTATGTTGAAACCAGCAGCTCTCATTAGAATCTCTAATGTTACAACCAGCAGCTCTCATTAGAATCTCTAATGTTACAACCAGCAGCTCTCATTAGAATCTCTGTTACAACCAGCAGCTCTCATTAGAATCTCTAATGTTACAACCAGCAGCTCTCATTAGAATCTCTGTTACAACCAGCAGCTCTCATTAGAATCTCTAATGTTACAACCAGCAGCTCTCATTAAAATCTCAGTTACAACCAACAGCTCTCATTAGAATCTCTGTTACAACCAGCAGCTCTCATTAGAATCTCTGTTACAACCAGCAGCTCTCATCTCTAATGTTACAACCAGCAGCTCTCATCTCTAACGTTACAACAGCAGCTCTCATTAGAATCTCTAATGTTTCAACAGCAGCTCTCATCTCTAATGTTACAACCAGCAGCTCTCATCTCTAATGTTACAACCAGCAGCTCTCATCTCTAACGTTACAACAGCAGCTCTCATTAGAATCTCTAATGTTACAACCAGCAGCTCTCATTAGAATCTCTGTTACAACCAGCAGCTCTCATTAGAATCTCTAATGTTACAACCAGCAGCTCTCATTAGAATCTCTAATGTTACAACCAGCAGCTCTCATTAGAATCTCTAATGTTACAACCAGCAGCTCTCATTAGAATCTCTGTTACAACCAGCAGCTCTCATTAGAATCTCTGTTACAACCAGCAACTCTCATTAGAATCTCTGTTACAACCAGCAGCTCTCATTGGAATACCTAATGTTACAACCAGCAGCTCTCATTAGAATATCTAATGTTACAACCAGCAGCTCTCATTAGAATCTGAAATGTTACAACCAGCAGCTCTCATTAGAATCTCTAATGTTACAACCAGAAGCTCTCATTAGAATCTATTTTACAACCAGCAGCTCTCATTAGAATCTCTAATGTTACAACCAGCAGCTCTCATTAGAATCTCTGTTACAACCAGCAGCTCTCATTAGAATCTCTGTTACAACCAGCAGCTCTCATTAGAATCTCTGTTACAACCAGCAGCTCTCATTAGAATACCTAATGTTACAACCAGCAGCTCTCATTAGAATATCTAATGTTACAAACAGCAGCTCTCATTAGAATCTCTAATGTTACAACCAGCAGCTCTCATTGGAATCTCTAATGTTACAACCAGAAGCTCTCATTTGAATCTCTGTTACAACCAGCAGCTCTCATTAGAATCTCTAATGTTATAACCTGCAGCTCTCATTAGAATCTCTAATGTTACAACCAGCAGATCTCATTAGAATCTCTGTTACAACTAGCAGCTCTCATTAGAATCTCTAATGTTACAACCAGCAGCTCTCATTAGAATCTCTGTTACAACCATCAGCTCTCATTAGAATCTCTAATGTTACAACCAGCAGCTCTCATTAGAATCTCTAATGTTACAACCAGCAGCTCTCATTAGAATCTCTAATGTTACAACCAGCAGCTCTCATTAAAATGTATGTTGAAACCAGCAGCTCTCATTAGAATCTCTAATGTTACAACCAGCAGCTCTCATTAGAATCTCTAATGTTACAACCAGCAGCTCTCATTAGAATCTCTGTTACAACCAGCAGCTCTCATTAGAATCTCTAATGTTACAACCAGCAGCTCTCATTAAAATCTCTGTTACAACCAGCAGCTCTCATTAGAATCTCTAATGTTACAACCAGCAGCTCTCATTAAAATCTCAGTTACAACCAACAGCTCTCATTAGAATCTCTGTTACAACCAGCAGCTCTCATTAGAATCTCTGTTACAACCAGCAGCTCTCATCTCTAATGTTACAACCAGCAGCTCTCATCTCTAACGTTACAACAGCAGCTCTCATTAGAATCTCTAATGTTTCAACAGCAGCTCTCATCTCTAATGTTACAACCAGCAGCTCTCATCTCTAATGTTACAACCAGCAGCTCTCATCTCTAACGTTACAACAGCAGCTCTCATTAGAATCTCTAATGTTACAACCAGCAGCTCTCATTAGAATCTCTGTTACAACCAGCAGCTCTCATTAGAATCTCTAATGTTACAACCAGCAGCTCTCATTAGAATCTCTAATGTTACAACCAGCAGCTCTCATTAGAATCTCTAATGTTACAACCAGCAGCTCTCATTAGAATCTGTGTTACAACCAGCAGCTCTCATTAGAATCTCTGTTACAACCAGCAACTCTCATTAGAATCTCTGTTACAACCAGCAGCTCTCATTGGAATACCTAATGTTACAACCAGCAGCTCTCATTAGAATATCTAATGTTACAACCAGCAGCTCTCATTAGAATCTGAAATGTTACAACCAGCAGCTCTCATTAGAATCTCTAATGTTACAACCAGAAGCTCTCATTAGAATCTATTTTACAACCAGCAGCTCTCATTAGAATCTCTAATGTTACAACCAGCAGCTCTCATTAGAATCTCTGTTACAACCAGCAGCTCTCATTAGAATCTCTGTTACAACCAGCAGCTCTCATTAGAATCTCTGTTACAACCAGCAGCTCTCATTAGAATACCTAATGTTACAACCAGCAGCTCTCATTAGAATATCTAATGTTACAAACAGCAGCTCTCATTAGAATCTCTAATGTTACAACCAGCAGCTCTCATTGGAATCTCTAATGTTACAACCAGAAGCTCTCATTTGAATCTCTGTTACAACCAGCAGCTCTCATTAGAATCTCTAATGTTATAACCTGCAGCTCTCATTAGAATCTCTAATGTTACAACCAGCAGATCTCATTAGAATCTCTGTTACAACTAGCAGCTCTCATTAGAATCTCTAATGTTACAACCAGCAGCTCTCATTAGAATCTCTGTTACAACCATCAGCTCTCATTAGAATCTCTAATGTTACAACCAGCAGCTCTCATTAGAATCTCTAATGTTACAACCAGCAGCTCTCATTAGAATCTCTAATGTTACAACCAGCAGCTCTCATTAAAATGTATGTTGAAACCAGCAACTCTCATTAGAATCTCTAATGTTACAACCAGCAGCTCTCATTAGAATCTCTAATGTTACAACCAGCAGCTCTCATTAGAATCTCTGTTACAACCAGCAGCTCTCATTAGAATCTCTAATGTTACAACCAGCAGCTCTCATTAGAATCTCTGTTACAACCAGCAGCTCTCATTAGAATCTCTAATGTTACAACCAGCAGCTCTCATTAAAATCTCAGTTACAACCAACAGCTCTCATTAGAATCTCTGTTACAACCAGCAGCTCTCATTAGAATCTCTGTTACAACCAGCAGCTCTCATCTCTAATGTTACAACCAGCAGCTCTCATCTCTAACGTTACAACAGCAGCTCTCATTAGAATCTCTAATGTTTCAACAGCAGCTCTCATCTCTAATGTTACAACCAGCAGCTCTCATCTCTAATGTTACAACCAGCAGCTCTCATCTCTAATGTTACAAAAGCAGCTGTCAATAGAATCTCTAATGTTACAACCAGCAGCTCTCATCTGTAATGTTACAACCAGCATCTCTCACTAGAATCTCTGTTACAACCAGCAGCTCTCATTAGAATCTCATTTACAACCAGCAGCTCTCATTAGAATCTCTAATGTTACAACCAGCAGCTCTCATTAGAATCTCTGTTTCAACCAGCAGCTCTCATTAGAATATCTAATGTTATAACCAGCAGCTCTCATTAGAATCTCTGTTACAACCAGCAGCTCGCATTAGAATATCTAATGTGACAACGAGCAGCTCTCATTAGAATATGTAATGTTACAACCAGCAGCTCTCATTAGAATCTGTAATGTTACAACCAGCAGCTCTCATTAGAATCTCTAATGTTACAACCATCAGCTCTCATTAGAATCTCTAATGTTACAACCAGAAGCTCTCATTAGAATCTATGTTACAACCAGCAGCTCTCATTATAATCTCTAATGTTATAACCAGCAGCTCTCATTAGAATCTCTAATGTTACAACCAGCAGTTCTCATTAGAATCTCTAATGTTATAACCAGCAGCTCTCATTAGAATCTCTAATGTTACAACGAGCAGCTCTCATTAGAATCTCTAATGTTACAATCAGCAGCTCTCATTAGAATATCTGTTACAACCAGCAGCTCTCATTAGAATCTCTAATGTTACAACCAGCCGCTCTCATTAAAATGTATGTTGAAACCAGCAGCTCTCATTAGAATCTCTAATGTTACAACCAGCAGCTCTCATTAGAATCTCTGTTACAACCAGCAGCTCTCATTAGAATCTCTAATGTTACAACCAGCAGCTCTCATTAGAATCTCTAATGTTACAACCAGCAGCTCTCATTAGAATCTCTAATGTTACAACCAGCAGCTCTCATTAGAATCTCTGTTACAACCAGCAGCTCTCATTAGAATCTCTGTTACAACCAGCAACTCTCATTAGAATCTCTGTTACAACCAGCAGCTCTCATTGGAATATCTAATGTTACAACCAGCAGCTCTCATTAGAATATCTAATGTTACAACCAGCAGCTCTCATTAGAATCTCAAATGTTACAACCAGCAGCTCTCATTAGAATCTCTAATGTTACAACCAGAAGCTCTCATTAGAATCTATTTTACAACCAGCAGCTCTCATTAGAATCTCTAATGTTACAACCAGCAGCTCTCATTAGAATCTCTGTTACAACCAGCAGCTCTCATTAGAATCTCTGTTACAACCAGCAGCTCTCATTAGAATCTCTGTTACAACCAGCAGCTCTCATTAGAATACCTAATGTTACAACCAGCAGCTCTCATTAGAATATCTAATGTTACAACCAGCAGCTCTCATTAGAATCTCTAATGTTACAACCAGCAGCTCTCATTGGAATCTCTAATGTTACAACCAGAAGCTCTCATTTGAATCTCTGTTACAACCAGCAGCTCTCATTAGAATCTCTAATGTTATAACCTGCAGCTCTCATTAGAATCTCTAATGTTACAACCAGCAGATCTCATTAGAATCTCTGTTACAACTAGCAGCTCTCATTAGAATCTCTAATGTTACAACCAGCAGCTCTCATTAGAATCTCTGTTACAACCATCAGCTCTCATTAGAATCTCTAATGTTACAACCAGCAGCTCTCATTAGAATCTCTAATGTTACAACCAGCAGCTCTCATTAGAATCTCTAATGTTACAACCAGCAGCTCTCATTAAAATGTATGTTGAAACCAGCAGCTCTCATTAGAATCTCTAATGTTACAACCAGCAGCTCTCATTAGAATCTCTAATGTTACAACCAGCAGCTCTCATTAGAATCTCTGTTACAACCAGCAGCTCTCATTAGAATCTCTAATGTTACAACCAGCAGCTCTCATTAGAATCTCTGTTACAACCAGCAGCTCTCATTAGAATCTCTAATGTTACAACCAGCAGCTCTCATTAAAATCTCAGTTACAACCAACAGCTCTCATTAGAATCTCTGTTACAACCAGCAGCTCTCATTAGAATCTCTGTTACAACCAGCAGCTCTCATCTCTAATGTTACAACCAGCAGCTCTCATCTCTAATGTTACAACAGCAGCTCTCATTACAATCTCTAATGTTTCAACAGCAGCTCTCATCTCTAATGTTACAACCAGCAGCTCTCATCTCTAATGTTACAACCAGCAGCTCTCATCTCTAATGTTACAAAAGCAGCTGTCAATAGAATCTCTAATGTTACAACCAGCAGCTCTCATCTCTAATGTTACAACCAGCAGCTCTCACTAGAATCTCTGTTACAACCAGCAGCTCTCATTAGAATCTCATTTACAACCAGCAGCTCTCATTAGAATCTCTAATGTTACAACCAGCAGCTCTCATTAGAATCTCTGTTACAACCAGCAGCTCTCATTAGAATATCTAATGTTATAACCAGCAGCTCTCATTAGAATCTCTGTTACAACCAGCAGCTCGCATTAGAATATCTAATGTGACAACAAGCAGCTCTCATTAGAATATGTAATGTTACAACCAGCAGCTCTCATTAGAATCTGTAATGTTACAACCAGCAGCTCTCATTAGAATCTCTAATGTTACAACCAGCAGCTCTCATTAGAATCTCTAATGTTACAACCAGAAGCTCTCATTAGAATCTATGTTACAACCAGCAGCTCTCATTATAATCTCTAATGTTATAACCAGCAGCTCTCATTAGAATCTCTAATGTTACAACCAGCAGCTCTCATTAGAATCTCAAATGTTACAACCAGCAGCTCTCATTAGAATCTCTAATGTTACAACCAGAAGCTCTCATTAGAATATCTAATGTTACAACCAGCAGCTCTCATTAGAATCTCAAATGTTACAACCAGCAGCTCTCATTAGAATCTCTAATGTTACAACCAGAAGCTCTCATTAGAATCTATTTTACAACCAGCAGCTCTCATTAGAATCTCTAATGTTACAACCAGCAGCTCTCATTAGAATCTCTGTTACAACCAGCAGCTCTCATTAGAATCTCTGTTACAACCAGCAGCTCTCATTAGAATCTCTGTTACAACCAGCAGCTCTCATTAGAATACCTAATGTTACAACCAGCAGCTCTCATTAGAATATCTAATGTTACAACCAGCAGCTCTCATTAGAATCTCTAATGTTACAACCAGCAGCTCTCATTGGAATCTCTAATGTTACAACCAGAAGCTCTCATTTGAATCTCTGTTACAACCAGCAGCTCTCATTAGAATCTCTAATGTTATAACCTGCAGCTCTCATTAGAATCTCTAATGTTACAACCAGCAGATCTCATTAGAATCTCTGTTACAACTAGCAGCTCTCATTAGAATCTCTAATGTTACAACCAGCAGCTCTCATTAGAATCTCTGTTACAACCATCAGCTCTCATTAGAATCTCTAATGTTACAACCAGCAGCTCTCATTAGAATCTCTAATGTTACAACCAGCAGCTCTCATTAGAATCTCTAATGTTACAACCAGCAGCTCTCATTAAAATGTATGTTGAAACCAGCAGCTCTCATTAGAATCTCTAATGTTACAACCAGCAGCTGTCATTAGAGTCTCTAATGTTACAACCAGCAGCTCTCATTAGAATCTCTGTTACAACCAGCAGCTCTCATTAGAATCTCTAATGTTAGAACCAGCAGCTCTCATTAGAATCTCTGTTACAACCAGCAGCTCTCATTAGAATCTCTAATGTTACAACCAGCAGCTCTCATTAAAATCTCAGTTACAACCAACAGCTCTCATTAGAATCTCTGTTACAACCAGCAGCTCTCATTAGAATCTCTGTTACAACCAGCAGCTCTCATCTCTAATGTTACA
This sequence comes from Salmo salar, assembly GCF_965601325.2. Lineage (NCBI taxonomy): Eukaryota > Metazoa > Chordata > Actinopteri > Salmoniformes > Salmonidae > Salmo > Salmo salar. The sequence continues at coordinate 1,925,344 of NW_027675356.1, forward strand.
ACCAGCAGCTCTCATCTCTAATGTTACAACAGCAGCTCTCATTAGAATCTCTAATGTTTCAACAGCAGCTCTCATCTCTAATGTTACAACCAGCAGCTCTCATCTCTAATGTTACAACCAGCAGCTCTCATCTCTAATGTTACAAAAGCAGCTGTCAATAGAATCTCTAATGTTACAACCAGCAGCTCTCACTAGAATCTCTGTTACAACCAGCAGCTCTCATTAGAATCTCATTTACAACCAGCAGCTCTCATTAGAATCTCTAATGTTACAACCAGCAGCTCTCATTAGAATCTCTGTTACAACCAGCAGCTCTCATTAGAATATCTAATGTTATAACCAGCAGCTCTCATTAGAATCTCTGTTACAACCAGCAGCTCGCATTAGAATATCTAATGTGACAACGAGCAGCTCTCATTAGAATATGTAATGTTACAACCAGCAGCTCTCATTAGAATCTGTAATGTTACAACCAGCAGCTCTCATTAGAATCTCTAATGTTACAACCAGCAGCTCTCATTAGAATCTCTAATGTTACAACCAGAAGCTCTCATTAGAATCTATGTTACAACCAGCAGCTCTCATTATAATCTCTAATGTTATAACCAGCAGCTCTCATTAGAATCTCTAATGTTACAACCAGCAGCTCTCCTTAGAATCTCTAATGTTACAACGAGCAGCTCTCATTAGAATCTCTAATGTTACAATCAGCAGCTCTCATTAGAATCTCTAATGTTACAACCAGCAGCTCTCATTAGAATCTCTGTTACAACCAGCAGCTCTCATTAGAATCTGTAATGTTACAACCAGCAGCTCTCATTAGAATCTCTAATGTTACAACCAGCAGCTCTCATTAGAATCTCTAATGTTACAACCAGAAGCTCTCATTAGAATCTATGTTACAACCAGCAGCTCTCATTATAATCTCTAATGTTATAACCAGCAGCTCTCATTAGAATCTCTAATGTTACAACCAGCAGCTCTCATTAGAATCTCTAATGTTATAACCAGCAGCTCTCATTAGAATCTCTAATGTTACAACGAGCAGCTCTCATTAGAATCTCTAATGTTACAATCAGCAGCTCTCATTAGAATCTCTAATGTTACAACCAGCAGCTCTCATTAGAATCTCTGTTACAACCAGCAGCTCTCATTAGAATCTCTAATGTTACAACCAGCAGCTCTCATTAGAATCTCTAATGTTACAACCAGCAGCTCTCATTAAAATGTATGTTGAAACCAGCAGCTCTCATTAGAATCTCTAATGTTACAACCAGCAGCTCTCATTAGAATCTCTAATGTTACAACCAGCAGCTCTCATTAGAATCTCTGTTACAACCAGCAGCTCTCATTAGAATCTCTAATGTTACAACCAGCAGCTCTCATTAGAATCTCTGTTACAACCAGCAGCTCTCATTAGAATCTCTAATGTTACAACCAGCAGCTCTCATTAAAATCTCAGTTACAACCAACAGCTCTCATTAGAATCTCTGTTACAACCAGCAGCTCTCATTAGAATCTCTGTTACAACCAGCAGCTCTCATCTCTAATGTTACAACCAGCAGCTCTCATCTCTAATGTTACAACAGCAGCTCTCATTAGAATCTCTAATGTTTCAACAGCAGCTCTCATCTCTAATGTTACAACCAGCAGCTCTCATCTCTAATGTTACAACCAGCAGCTCTCATCTCTAATGTTACAAAAGCAGCTGTCAATAGAATCTCTAATGTTACAACCAGCAGCTCTCATCTCTAATGTTACAACCAGCAGCTCTCACTAGAATCTCTGTTACAACCAGCAGCTCTCATTAGAATCTCATTTACAACCAGCAGCTCTCATTAGAATCTCTAATGTTACAACCAGCAGCTCTCATTAGAATCTCTGTTACAACCAGCAGCTCTCATTAGAATATCTAATGTTATAACCAGCAGCTCTCATTAGAATCTCTGTTACAACCAGCAGCTCGCATTAGAATATCTAATGTGACAACGAGCAGCTCTCATTAGAATATGTAATGTTACAACCAGCAGCTCTCATTAGAATCTGTAATGTTACAACCAGCAGCTCTCATTAGAATCTCTAATGTTACAACCAGCAGCTCTCATTAGAATCTCTAATGTTACAACCAGAAGCTCTCATTAGAATCTATGTTACAACCAGCAGCTCTCATTATAATCTCTAATGTTATAACCAGCAGCTCTCATTAGAATCTCTAATGTTACAACCAGCAGCTCTCATTAGAATCTCTAATGTTATAACCAGCAGCTCTCATTAGAATCTCTAATGTTACAACGAGCAGCTCTCATTAGAATCTCTAATGTTACAATCAGCAGCTCTCATTAGAATCTCTAATGTTACAACCAGCAGCTCTCATTAGAATCTCTGTTACAACCAGCAGCTCTCATTAGAATCTCTAATGTTACAACCAGCAGTTCTCATTAGAATCTCTAATGTTACAACCAGCAGCTCTCATTAAAATGTATGTTGAAACCAGCAGCTCTCATTAGAATCTCTAATGTTACAACCAGCAGCTCTCATTAGAATCTCTAATGTTACAACCAGCAGCTCTCATTAGAATCTCTGTTACAACCAGCAGCTCTCATTAGAATCTCTAATGTTACAACCAGCAGCTCTCATTAGAATCTCTGTTACAACCAGCAGCTCTCATTAGAATCTCTAATGTTACAACCAGCAGCTCTCATTAAAATCTCAGTTACAACCAACAGCTCTCATTAGAATCTCTGTTACAACCAGCAGCTCTCATTAGAATCTCTGTTACAACCAGCAGCTCTCATCTCTAATGTTACAACCAGCAGCTCTCATCTCTAATGTTACAACAGCAGCTCTCATTAGAATCTCTAATGTTTCAACAGCAGCTCTCATCTCTAATGTTACAACCAGCAGCTCTCATCTCTAATGTTACAACCAGCAGCTCTCATCTCTAATGTTACAAAAGCAGCTGTCAATAGAATCTCTAATGTTACAACCAGCAGCTCTCATCTCTAATGTTACAACCAGCAGCTCTCACTAGAATCTCTGTTGCAACCAGCAGCTCTCATTAGAATCTCATTTACAACCAGCAGCTCTCATTAGAATCTCTAATGTTACAACCAGCAGCTCTCATTAGAATCTCTGTTACAACCAGCAGCTCTCATTAGAATCTCTAATGTTACAACCAGCAGCTCTCATTAAAATCTCAGTTACAACCAACAGCTCTCATTAGAATCTCTGTTACAACCAGCAGCTCTCATTAGAATCTCTGTTACAACCAGCAGCTCTCATCTCTAATGTTACAACCAGCAGCTCTCATCTCTAATGTTACAACAGCAGCTCTCATTAGAATCTCTAATGTTTCAACAGCAGCTCTCATCTCTAATGTTACAACCAGCAGCTCTCATCTCTAATGTTACAACCAGCAGCTCTCATCTCTAATGTTACAAAAGCAGCTGTCAATAGAATCTCTAATGTTACAACCAGCAGCTCTCATCTCTAATGTTACAACCAGCAGCTCTCACTAGAATCTCTGTTACAACCAGCAGCTCTCATTAGAATCTCATTTACAACCAGCAGCTCTCATTAGAATCTCTAATGTTACAACCCGCAGCTCTCATTAGAATCTCTGTTACAACCAGCAGCTCTCATTAGAATATCTAATGTTATAACCAGCAGCTCTCATTAGAATCTCTGTTACAACCAGCAGCTCGCATTAGAATATCTAATGTGACAACGAGCAGCTCTCATTAGAATATGTAATGTTACAACCAGCAGCTCTCATTAGAATCTGTAATGTTACAACCAGCAGCTCTCATTAGAATCTCTAATGTTACAACCAGCAGCTCTCATTAGAATCTCTAATGTTACAACCAGCAGCTCTCATTATAATCTCTAATGTTATAACCAGCAGCTCTCATTAGAATCTCTAATGTTACAACCAGCAGCTCTCATTAGAATCTCTAATGTTATAACCAGCAGCTCTCATTAGAATCTCTAATGTTACAACGAGCAGCTCTCATTAGAATCTCTAATGTTACAATCAGCAGCTCTCATTAGAATCTCTAATGTTACAACCAGCAGCTCTCATTAGAATCTCTGTTACAACCAGCAGCTCTCATTAGAATCTCTAATGTTACAACCAGCAGTTCTCATTAGAATCTCTAATGTTACAACCAGCAGCTCTCATTAAAATGTATGTTGAAACCAGCAGCTCTCATTAGAATCTCTAATGTTACAACCAGCAGCTCTCATTAGAATCTCTAATGTTACAACCAGCAGCTCTCATTAGAATCTCTGTTACAACCAGCAGCTCTCATTAGAATCTCTAATGTTACAACCAGCAGCTCTCATTAGAATCTCTGTTACAACCAGCAGCTCTCATTAGAATCTCTAATGTTACAACCAGCAGCTCTCATTAAAATCTCAGTTACAACCAACAGCTCTCATTAGAATCTCTGTTACAACCAGCAGCTCTCATTAGAATCTCTGTTACAACCAGCAGCTCTCATCTCTAATGTTACAACCAGCAGCTCTCATCTCTAATGTTACAACAGCAGCTCTCATTAGAATCTCTAATGTTTCAACAGCAGCTCTCATCTCTAATGTTACAACCAGCAGCTCTCATCTCTAATGTTACAACCAGCAGCTCTCATCTCTAATGTTACAAAAGCAGCTGTCAATAGAATCTCTAATGTTACAACCAGCAGCTCTCATCTCTAATGTTACAACCAGCAGCTCTCACTAGAATCTCTGTTACAACCAGCAGCTCTCATTAGAATCTCATTTACAACCAGCAGCTCTCATTAGAATCTCTAATGTTACAACCAGCAGCTCTCATTAGAATCTCTGTTACAACCAGCAGCTCTCATTAGAATATCTAATGTTATAACCAGCAGCTCTCATTAGAATCTCTGTTACAACCAGCAGCTCGCATTAGAATATCTAATGTGACAACGAGCAGCTCTCATTAGAATATGTAAAGTTACAACCAGCAGCTCTCATTAGAATCTGTAATGTTACAACGAGCAGCTCTCATTAGAATCTCTAATGTTACAACCAGCAGCTCTCATTAGAATCTCTAATGTTACAACCAGAAGCTCTCATTAGAATCTATGTTACAACCAGCAGCTCTCATTATAATCTCTAATGTTATAACCAGCAGCTCTCATTAGAATCTCTAATGTTACAACCAGCAGCTCTCCTTAGAATCTCTAATGTTATAACCAGCAGCTCTCATTAGAATCTCTAATGTTACAACGAGCAGCTCTCATTAGAATCTCTAATGTTACAATCAGCAGCTCTCATTAGAATCTCTGTTACAACCAGCAGCTCTCATTAGAATCTCTAATGTTACAACCAGCCGCTCTCATTAGAATCTCTGTTACAACCAGCAGCTCTAATTAGAATCTCTGTTACAACCAGCAGCTCTCATTAGAATCTCTGTTACAACCAGCAGCTCTCATTAAAATGTATGTTGAAACCAGCAGCTCTCATTAGAATCTCTAATGTTACAACCAGCAGCTCTCATTAGAATCTCTAATGTTACAACCAGCAGCTCTCATTAGAATCTATGTTACAACCAGCAGCTCTCATTAGAATCTCTAATGTTACAACCAGCAGCTCTCATTAGAATCTCTAATGTTACAACCAGCAGCTCTCATTAGAATCTCTAATGTTACAACCAGCAGCTCTCATTAGAATCTCTAATGTTACAACCAGAAGCTCTCATTAGAATCTATGTTACAACCAGCAGCTCTCATTATAATCTCTAATGTTATAACCAGCAGCTCTCATTAGAATCTCTAATGTTACAACCAGCAGCTCTCATTAGAATCTCTGTTACAACCAGCAGCTCTCATTAGAATACCTAATGTTACAACCAGCAGCTCTCATTAGAATCTCTAATGTTACAATCGGCAGCTCTCATTAAAATCTCTGTTACAACCAGCAGCTCTCATTAGAATCTCTGTTACAACCAGCAGCTCTCATTAGAATCTCTGTTACAACCAGCAGCTCTCATCTCTAATGTTACAACCAGCAGCTCTCACTATAATCTCTGTTACAACCAGCAGCTCTCATTAGAATCTCTGTTACAACCAGCAGCTCTCATTAGAATCTCTGTTACAACCAGCAGCTCTCATTAGAATCTCTAATGTTACAACCAGCAGCTCTCATTAGAATCGCTAATGTTACAACCAGCAGCTCTCATTAGAATCTCTAATGTTACAACCAGCAGCTCTCATTAGAATCTCTGTTACAACCAGCATCTCTCATTAGAATCTCTAATGTTACAACCAGCAGCTCTCATTAGAATCTCTGTTACAACCAGCAGCTCTCATTAGAATCTCTGTTACAACCAGCAACTCTCATTAGAATCTCTGTTACAACCAGCAACTCTCATTAGAATCTCTGTTACAACCAGCAGCTCTCATTGGAATACCTAATGTTACAACCAGCAGCTCTCATTAGAATATCTAATGTTACAACCAGCAGCTCTCATTAGAATCTCAAATGTTACAACCAGCAGCTCTCATTAGAATCTCTAATGTTACAACCAGAAGCTCTCATTAGAATCTATTTTACAACCAGCAGCTCTCATTAGAATCTCTAATGTTACAACCAGCAGCTCTCATTAGAATCTCTGTTACAACCAGCAGCTCTCATTAGAATCTCTGTTACAACCAGCAGCTCTCATTAGAATCTCTGTTACAACCAGCAGCTCTCATTAGAATACCTAATGTTACAACCAGCAGCTCTCATTAGAATATCTAATGTTACAACCAGCAGCTCTCATTAGAATCGCTAATGTTACAACCAGCAGCTCTCATTAGAATCTCTAATGTTACAACCAGAAGCTCTCATTTGAATCTCTGTTACAACCAGCAGCTCTCATTAGAATCTCTAATGTTATAACCTGCAGCTCTCATTAGAATCTCTAATGTTACAACCAGCAGATCTCATTAGAATCTCTGTTACAACTAGCAGCTCTCATTAGAATCTCTAATGTTACAACCAGCAGCTCTCATTAGAATCTCTGTTACAACCATCAGCTCTCATTAGAATCTCTAATGTTACAACCAGCAGCTCTCATTAGAATCTCTAATGTTACAACCAGCAGCTCCCATTAGAATCTCTAATGTTACAACCAGCAGCTCTCATTAGATTCTCTGTTACAACCAGCAGCTCTCATCTCTAATGTTACAACCAGCAGCTCTCATCTCTAATGTTACAACAGCAGCTCTCATTAGAATCTCTAATGTTACAACAGCAGCTCTCATCTCTAATGTTACAACCAGCAGCTCTCATCTCTAATGTTACAACCAGCAGCTCTCATCTCTAATGTTACAACCAGCAGCTCTCATCTCTAATGTTACAAGAGCAGCTCTCATTAGAATCTCTAATGTTACAACCAGCAGCTCTCATCTCTAATGTTACAACCAGCAGCTCTCATTAGAATCTCTAATGTTACAACCAGCAGCTCTCATTAGAATCTCTGTTACAACCAGCAGCTCTCATTAGAATATCTAATGTTAAAACCAGCAGCTCTCATTAGAATCTCTGTAACAACCAGCAGCTCTCATTAGAATATCTAATGTTAAAACGAGCAGCTCTCATTAGAATATCTAATGTTACAACCAGCAGCTCTCATTAGAATCTATGTTACAACTAGCAGCTCTCATTAGAATCTCTAATGTTATAACCAGCAGCTCTCATTAGAATCTCTAATGTTACAACCAGAAGCTATCATTAGAATCTCTGTTACAACCAGCAGCTCTCATTAGAATCTCTACTGTTATAACCAGCAGCTCTCATTAGAATCTCTGTTACAACCAGCAGCTCCCATTAGAATCTCTAATGTTACAACCAGCAGCTCTCATTAAAATCTCTGTTACAACCAGCAGCTCTCATTAGAATCTCTGTTACAACCAGCAGCTCTCATTAGAATCTCTGTTACAACCAGCAGCTCTCATCTCTAATGTTACAACCAGCAGCTCTCATCTCTAATGTTACAACAGCAGCTCTCATTAGAATCTCTAATGTTACAACAGCAGCTCTCATCTCTAATGTTACAACCAGCAGCTCTCATCTCTAATGTTACAACCAGCAGCTCTCATCTCTAATGTTACAACCAGCAGCTCTCATCTCTAATGTTACAACAGCAGCTCTCATTAGAATCTCTAATGTTACAACCAGCAGCTCTCATTAGAATCTCTAATGTTACAACCAGCAGCTCTCATTATAATCTCTAATGTTACAACCAGCAGCTCTCATTAGAATCTCTAATGTTACAACCAGCAGCTCTCATTAAAATGTATGTTGAAACCAGCAGCTCTCATTAGAATCTCTAATGTTACAACCAGCAGCTCTCATTAGAATCTCTAATGTTACAACCAGCAGCTCTCATTAGAATCTCTGTTACAACCAGCAGCTCTCATTAGAATCTCTAATGTTACAACCAGCAGCTCTCATTAGAATCTCTGTTACAACCAGCAGCTCTCATCTCTAATGTTACAACCAGCAGCTCTCATCTCTAATGTTACAACAGCAGCTCTCATTAGAATCTCTAATGTTACAACCAGCAGCTCTCATTAGAATCTCTAATGTTACAACCAGCAGCTCTCATTAGAATCTCTAATGTTACAACCAGCAGCTCTCATTAGAATCTCTAATGTTACAACCAGAAGCTCTCATTAGAATCTATGTTACAACCAGCAGCTCTCATTATAATCTCTAATGTTATAACCAGCAGCTCTCATTAGAATCTCTAATGTTACAACCAGCAGCTCTCATTAGAATCTCTGTTACAACCAGCAGCTCTCATTAGAATACCTAATGTTACAACCAGCAGCTCTCATTAGAATCTCTGTTACAACCAGCAGCTCTCATTAGAATCTCTAATGTTACAATCGGCAGCTCTCATTAAAATCTCTGTTACAACCAGCAGCTCTCATTAGAATCTCTGTTACAACCAGCAGCTCTCATTAGAATCTCTGTTACAACCAGCAGCTCTCATCTCTAATGTTACAACCAGCAGCTCTCACTATAATCTCTGTTACAACCAGCAGCTCTCATTAGAATCTCTGTTACAACCAGCAGCTCTCATTAGAATCTCTGTTACAACCAGCAGCTCTCATTAGAATCTCTGTTACAACCAGCAGCTCTCATTAGAATCTCTAATGTTACAACCAGCAGCTCTCATTAGAATCGCTAATGTTACAACCAGCAGCTCTCATTAGAATCTCTAATGTTACAACCAGCAGCTCTCATTAGAATCTCTGTTACAACCAGCATCTCTCATTAGAATCTCTAATGTTACAACCAGCAGCTCTCATTAGAATCTCTGTTACAACCAGCAGCTCTCATTAGAATCTCTGTTACAACCAGCAACTCTCATTAGAATCTCTGTTACAACCAGCAACTCTCATTAGAATCTCTGTTACAACCAGCAGCTCTCATTGGAATACCTAATGTTACAACCAGCAGCTCTCATTAGAATATCTAATGTTACAACCAGCAGCTCTCATTAGAATCTCAAATGTTACAACCAGCAGCTCTCATTAGAATCTCTAATGTTACAACCAGAAGCTCTCATTAGAATCTATTTTACAACCAGCAGCTCTCATTAGAATCTCTAATGTTACAACCAGCAGCTCTCATTAGAATATCTAATGTTACAACCAGCAGCTCTCATTAGAATCTCTAATGTTACAAAAAGCAGCTCTCATTAGAATCTCTAATGTTACAACCAGAAGCTCTCATTTGAATCTCTGTTACAACCAGCAGCTCTCATTAGAATCTCTAATGTTATAAACTGCAGCTCTCATTAGAATCTCTAATGTTACAACCAGCAGATCTCATTAGAATCTCTGTTACAACTAGCAGCTCTCATTAGAATCTCTAATGTTACAACCAGCAGCTATCATTAGAATCTCTGTTACAACCATCAGCTCTCATTAGAATCTCTAATGTTACAACCAGCAGCTCTCATTAGAATCTCTAATGTTACAACCAGCAGCTCCCATTAGAATCTCTAATGTTACAACCAGCAGCTCTCATTAGATTCTCTGTTACAACCAGCAGCTCTCATCTCTAATGTTACAACCAGCAGCTCTCATCTCTAATGTTACAACAGCAGCTCTCATTAGAATCTCTAATGTTACAACAGCAGCTCTCATCTCTAATGTTACAACCAGCAGCTCTCATCTCTAATGTTACAACCAGCAGCTCTCATCTCTAATGTTACAACCAGCAGCTCTCATCTCTAATGTTACAAGAGCAGCTCTCATTAGAATCTCTAATGTTACAACCAGCAGCTCTCATCTCTAATGTTACAACCAGCAGCTCTCATTAGAATCTCTAATGTTACAACCAGCAGCTCTCATTAGAATCTCTGTTACAACCAGCAGCTCTCATTAGAATATGTAATGTTACAACCAGCAGCTCTCATTAGAATCTCTGTAACAACCAGCAGCTCTCATTAGAATATCTAATGTTACAACGAGCAGCTCTCATTAGAATATCTAATGTTACAACCAGCAGCTCTCATTAGAATCTATGTTACAACTAGCAGCTCTCATTAGAATCTCTAATGTTATAACCAGCAGCTCTCATTAGAATCTCTAATGTTACAACCAGAAGCTATCATTAGAATCTCTGTTACAACCAGCAGCTCTCATTAGAATCTCTACTGTTATAACCAGCAGCTCTCATTAGAATCTCTGTTACAACCAGCAGCTCCCATTAGAATCTCTAATGTTACAACCAGCAGCTCTCATTAAAATCTCTGTTACAACCAGCAGCTCTCATTAGAATCTCTGTTACAACCAGCAGCTCTCATTAGAATCTCTGTTACAACCAGCTGCTCTCATCTCTAATGTTACAACCAGCAGCTCTCATCTCTAATGTTACAACAGCAGCTCTCATTAGAATCTCTAATGTTACAACAGCAGCTCTCATCTCTAATGTTACAACCAGCAGCTCTCATCTCTAATGTTACAACCAGCAGCTCTCATCTCTAATGTTACAACCAGCAGCTCTCATCTCTAATGTTACAACAGCAGCTCTCATTAGAATCTCTAATGTTACAACCAGCAGCTCTCATTAGAATCTCTAATGTTACAACCAGCAGCTCTCATTAGAATCTCTAATGTTACAACCAGCAGCTCTCATTAGAATCTCTAATGTTACAACCAGCAGATCTCATTAAAATGTATGTTGAAACCAGCAGCTCTCATTAGAATCTCTAATGTTACAACCAGCAGCTCTCATTAGAATCTCTAATGTTACAACCAGCAGCTCTCATTAGAATCTCTGTTACAACCAGCAGCTCTCATTAGAATCTCTGTTACAACCAGCAGCTCTCATCTCTAATGTTACAACCAGCAGCTCTCATTAAAATGTATGTTGAAACCAGCAGCTCTCATTAGAATCTCTAATGTTACAACCAGCAGCTCTCATTAGAATCTCTAATGTTACAACCAGCAGCTCTCATTAGAATCTCTGTTACAACCAGCAGCTCTCATTAGAATCTCTGTTACAACCAGCAGCTCTCATCTCTAATGTTACAACCAGCAGCTCTCATCTCTAATGTTACAACAGCAGCTCTCATTAGAATCTCTAATGTTTCAACAGCAGCTCTCATCTCTAATGTTACAACCAGCAGCTCTCATCTCTAATGTTACAACCAGCAGCTCTCATCTCTAATGTTACAACAGCAGCTGTCAATAGAATCTCTAATGTTACAACCAGCAGCTCTCATCTCTAATGTTACAACCAGCAGCTCTCACTAGAATCTCTGTTACAACCAGCAGCTCTCATTAGAATCTCTGTTACAACCAGCAGCTCTCATTAGAATCTCTAATGTTACAACCAGCAGCTCTCATTAGAATCTCTGTTACAACCAGCAGCTCTCATTAGAATATCTAATGTTATAACCAGCAGCTCTCATTAGAATCTCTGTTACAACCAGTAGCTCGCATTAGAATATCTAATGTGACAACGAGCAGCTCTCATTAGAATATGTAATGTTACAACCAGCAGCTCTCATTAGAATCTGTAATGTTACAACCAGCAGCTCTCATTAGAATCTCTAATGTTACAACCAGCAGCTCTCATTAGAATCTCTAATGTTACAACCAGAAGCTCTCATTAGAATCTATGTTACAACCAGCAGCTCTCATTATAATCTCTAATGTTATAACCAGCAGCTCTCATTAGAATCTCTAATGTTACAACCAGCAGCTCTCATTAGAATCTCTAATGTTATAACCAGCAGCTCTCATTAGAATCTCTAATGTTACAACGAGCAGCTCTCATTAGAATCTCTAATGTTACAATCAGCAGCTCTCATTAGAATCTCTGTTACAACCAGCAGCTCTCATTAGAATCTCTAATGTTACAACCAGCCGCTCTCATTAGAATCTCTGTTACAACCAGCAGCTCTAATTAGAATCTCTGTCACAACCAGCAGCTCTCATTAGAATCTCTGTTACAACCAGCAGCTCTCATGAAAATGTATGTTGAAACCAGCAGCTCTCATTAGAATCTCTAATGTTACAACCAGCATCTCTCATTAAAATCTCTGTTACAACCAGCAGCTCTCATTAGAATCTCTGTTACAACCAGCAGCTCTCATTAGAATCTCTGTTACAACCAGCAGCTCTCATCTCTAATGTTACAACCAGCAGCTCTCATCTCTAATGTTACAACAGCAGCTCTCATTAGAATCTCTAATGTTACAACAGCAGCTCTCATCTCTAATGTTACAACCAGCAGCGCTCATCTCTAATGTTACAACCAGCAGCTCTCATCTCTAATGTTACAACCAGCAGCTCTCATCTCTAATGTTACAACAGCAGCTCTCATTAGAATCTCTAATGTTACAACCAGCAGCTCTCATTAGAATCTCTAATGTTACAACCAGCAGCTCTCATTAGAATCTCTAATGTTACAACCAGCAGCTCTCATTAGAATCTCTAATGTTACAACCAGCAGCTCTCATTAAAATGTATGTTGAAACCAGCAGCTCTCATTAGAATCTCTAATGTTACAACCAGCAGCTCTCATTAGAATCTCTAATGTTACAACCAGCAGCTCTCATTAGAATCTCTGTTACAACCAGCAGCTCTCATTAGAATCTCTAATGTTACAACCAGCAGCTCTCATTAGAATCTCTGTTACAACCAGCAGCTCTCATCTCTAATGTTACAACCAGCAGCTCTCATCTCTAATGTTACAACAGCAGCTCTCATTAGAATCTCTAATGTTACAACAGCAGCTCTCATCTCTAATGTTACAACCAGCAGCTCTCATCTTAATGTTACAACCAGCAGCTCTCATCTCTAATGTTACAACCAGCAGCTCTCATCTCTAATGTTACAAGAGCAGCTCTCATTAGAATCTCTAATGTTACAACCAGCAGCTCTCATCTCTAATGTTACAACCAGCAGCTCTCATTAGAATCTCTAATGTTACAACCAGCAGCTCTCATTAGAATCTCTGTTACAACCAGCAGCTCTCATTAGAATATGTAATGTTACAACCAGCAGCTCTCATTAGAATCTCTGTAACAACCAGCAGCTCTCATTAGAATATCTAATGTTACAACGAGCAGCTCTCATTAGAATATCTAATGTTACAACCAGCAGCTCTCATTAGAATCTATGTTACAACTAGCAGCTCTCATTAGAATCTCTAATGTTATAACCAGCAGCTCTCATTAGAATCTCTAATGTTACAACCAGAAGCTATCATTAGAATCTCTGTTACAACCAGCAGCTCTCATTAGAATCTCTACTGTTATAACCAGCAGCTCTCATTAGAATCTCTGTTACAACCAGCAGCTCCCATTAGAATCTCTAATGTTACAACCAGCAGCTCTCATTAAAATCTCTGTTACAACCAGCAGCTCTCATTAGAATCTCTGTTACAACCAGCAGCTCTCATTAGAATCTCTGTTACAACCAGCTGCTCTCATCTCTAATGTTACAACCAGCAGCTCTCATCTCTAATGTTACAACAGCAGCTCTCATTAGAATCTCTAATGTTACAACAGCAGCTCTCATCTCTAATGTTACAACCAGCAGCTCTCATCTCTAATGTTACAACCAGCAGCTCTCATCTCTAATGTTACAACCAGCAGCTCTCATTAGAATCTCTAATGTTACAACCAGCAGCTCTCATTAGAATCTCTAATGTTACAACCAGCAGCTCTCATTAGAATCTCTAATGTTACAACCAGCAGATCTCATTAAAATGTATGTTGAAACCAGCAGCTCTCATTAGAATCTCTAATGTTACAACCAGCAGCTCTCATTAGAATCTCTAATGTTACAACCAGCAGCTCTCATTAGAATCTCTGTTACAACCAGCAGCTCTCATTAGAATTTCTGTTACAACCAGCAGCTCTCATCTCTAATGTTACAACCAGCAGCTCTCATTAAAATGTATGTTGAAACCAGCAGCTCTCATTAGAATCTCTAATGTTACAACCAGCAGCTCTCATTAGAATCTCTAATGTTACAACCAGCAGCTCTCATTAGAATCTCTTTTACAACCAGCAGCTCTCATTAGAATCTCTGTTACAACCAGCAGCTCTCATCTCTAATGTTACAACCAGCAGCTCTCATCTCTAATGTTACAACAGCAGCTCTCATTAGAATCTCTAATGTTTCAACAGCAGCTCTCATCTCTAATGTTACAACCAGCAGCTCTCATCTCTAATGTTACAACCAGCAGCTCTCATCTCTAATGTTACAACAGCAGCTGTCAATAGAATCTCTAATGTTACAACCAGCAGCTCTCATCTCTAATGTTACAACCAGCAGCTCTCACTAGAATCTCTGTTACAACCAGCAGCTCTCATTAGAATCTCTGTTACAACCAGCAGCTCTCATTAGAATCTCTAATGTTACAACCAGCAGCTCTCATTAGAATCTCTGTTACAACCAGCAGCTCTCATTAGAATATCTAATGTTATAACCAGCAGCTCTCATTAGAATCTCTGTTACAACCAGTAGCTCGCATTAGAATATCTAATGTGACAACGAGCAGCTCTCATTAGAATATGTAATGTTACAACCAGCAGCTCTCATTAGAATCTGTAATGTTACAACCAGCAGCTCTCATTAGAATCTCTAATGTTACAACCAGCAGCTCTCATTAGAATCTCTAATGTTACAACCAGAAGCTCTCATTAGAATCTATGTTACAACCAGCAGCTCTCATTATAATCTCTAATGTTATAACCAGCAGCTCTCATTAGAATCTCTAATGTTACAACCAGCAGCTCTCATTAGAATCTCTAATGTTATAACCAGCAGCTCTCATTAGAATCTCTAATGTTACAACGAGCAGCTCTCATTAGAATCTCTAATGTTACAATCAGCAGCTCTCATTAGAATCTCTGTTACAACCAGCAGCTCTCATTAGAATCTCTAATGTTACAACCAGCCGCTCTCATTAGAATCTCTGTTACAACCAGCAGCTCTAATTAGAATCTCTGTCACAACCAGCAGCTCTCATTAGAATCTCTGTTACAACCAGCAGCTCTCATGAAAATGTATGTTGAAACCAGCAGCTCTCATTAGAATCTCTAATGTTACAACCAGCAGCTCTCATTAAAATCTCTGTTACAACCAGCAGCTCTCATTAGAATCTCTGTTACAACCAGCAGCTCTCATTAGAATCTCTGTTACAACCAGCAGCTCTCATCTCTAATGTTACAACCAGCAGCTCTCATCTCTAATGTTACAACAGCAGCTCTCATTAGAATCTCTAATGTTACAACAGCAGCTCTCATCTCTAATGTTACAACCAGCAGCGCTCATCTCTAATGTTACAACCAGCAGCTCTCATCTCTAATGTTACAACCAGCAGCTCTCATCTCTAATGTTACAACCAGCAGCTCTCATTAGAATCTCTAATGTTACAACCAGCAGCTCTCATTAAAATGTATGTTGAAACCAGCAGCTCTCATTAGAATCTCTAATGTTACAACCAGCAGCTCTCATTAGAATCTCTAATGTTACAACCAGCAGCTCTCATTAGAATCTCTGTTACAACCAGCAGCTCTCATTAGAATCTCTAATGTTACAACCAGCAGCTCTCATTAGAATCTCTGTTACAACCAGCAGCTCTCATCTCTAATGTTACAACCAGCAGCTCTCATCTCTAATGTTACAACAGCAGCTCTCATTAGAATCTCTAATGTTACAACAGCAGCTCTCATCTCTAATGTTACAACCAGCAGCTCTCATCTCTAATGTTACAACCAGCAGCTCTCATCTCTAATGTTACAACCAGCAGCTCTCATCTCTAATGTTACAAGAGCAGCTCTCATTAGAATCTCTAATGTTACAACCAGCAGCTCTCATCTCTAATATTACAACCAGCAGCTCTCATTAGAATCTCTAATGTTACAACCAGCAGCTCTCATTAGAATCTCTGTTACAACCAGCAGCTCTCATTAGAATATGTAATGTTACAACCAGCAGCTCTCATTAGAATCTCTGTTACAACCAGCAGCTCTCATTAGAATCTCTGTTACAACCAGCAGCTCTCATCTCTAATGTTACAACCAGCAGCTCTCATTAAAATGTATGTTGAAACCAGCAGCTCTCATTAGAATCTCTAATGTTACAACCAGCAGCTCTCATTAGAATCTCTAATGTTACAACCAGCAGCTCTCATTAGAATCTCTGTTACAACCAGCAGCTCTCATTAGAATCTCTGTTACAACCAGCAGCTCTCATCTCTAATGTTACAACCAGCAGCTCTCATCTCTAATGTTACAACAGCAGCTCTCATTAGAATCTCTAATGTTTCAACAGCAGCTCTCATCTCTAATGTTACAACCAGCAGCTCTCATCTCTAATGTTACAACCAGCAGCTCTCATCTCTAATGTTACAACAGCAGCTGTCAATAGAATCTCTAATGTTACAACCAGCAGCTCTCATCTCTAATGTTACAACCAGCAGCTCTCACTAGAATCTCTGTTACAACCAGCAGCTCTCATTAGAATCTCTGTTACAACCAGCAGCTCTCATTAGAATCTCTAATGTTACAACCAGCAGCTCTCATTAGAATCTCTGTTACAACCAGCAGCTCTCATTAGAATATCTAATGTTATAACCAGCAGCTCTCATTAGAATCTCTGTTACAACCAGTAGCTCGCATTAGAATATCTAATGTGACAACGAGCAGCTCTCATTAGAATCTGTAATGTTACAACCAGCAGCTCTCATTAGAATCTCTAATGTTACAACCAGCAGCTCTCATTAGAATCTCTAATGTTACAACCAGAAGCTCTCATTAGAATCTATGTTACAACCAGCAGCTCTCATTATAATCTCTAATGTTATAACCAGCAGCTCTCATTAGAATCTCTAATGTTACAACCAGCAGCTCTCATTAGAATCTCTAATGTTATAACCAGCAGCTCTCATTAGAATCTCTAATGTTACAACGAGCAGCTCTCATTAGAATCTCTAATGTTACAATCAGCAGCTCTCATTAGAATCTCTGTTACAACCAGCAGCTCTCATTAGAATCTCTAATGTTACAACCAGCCGCTCTCATTAGAATCTCTGTTACAACCAGCAGCTCTAATTAGAATCTCTGTCACAACCAGCGGCTCTCATTAGAATCTCTGTTACAACCAGCAGCTCTCATTAAAATGTATGTTGAAACCAGCAGCTCTCATTAGAATCTCTAATGTTACAACCAGCAGCTCTCATTAAAATCTCTGTTACAACCAGCAGCTCTCATTAGAATCTCTGTTACAACCAGCAGCTTTCATTAGAATCTCTGTTACAACCAGCAGCTCTCATCTCTAATGTTACAACCAGCAGCTCTCATCTCTAATGTTACAACAGCAGCTCTCATTAGAATCTCTAATGTTACAACAGCAGCTCTCATCTCTAATGTTACAACCAGCAGCGCTCATCTCTAATGTTACAACCAGCAGCTCTCATCTCTAATGTTACAACCAGCAGCTCTCATCTCTAATGTTACAACAGCAGCTCTCATTAGAATCTCTAATGTTACAACCAGCAGCTCTCATTAGAATCTCTAATGTTACAACCAGCAGCTCTCATTAGAATCTCTAATGTTACAACCAGCAGCTCTCATTAGAATCTCTAATGTTACAACCAGCAGCTCTCATTAAAATGTATGTTGAAACCAGCAGCTCTCATTAGAATCTCTAATGTTACAACCAGCAGCTCTCATTAGAATCTCTAATGTTACAACCAGCAGCTCTCATTAGAATCTCTGTTACAACCAGCAGCTCTCATTAGAATCTCTAATGTTACAACCAGCAGCTCTCATTAGAATCTCTGTTACAACCAGCAGCTCTCATCTCTAATGTTACAACCAGCAGCTCTCATCTCTAATGTTACAACAGCAGCTCTCATTAGAATCTCTAATGTTTCAACAGCAGCTCTCATCTCTAATGTTACAACCAGCAGCTCTCATCTCTAATGTTACAACAGGCAGCTCTCATCTCTAATGTTACAACAGCAGCTGTCAATAGAATCTCTAATGTTACAACCAGCAGCTCTCATCTCTAATGTTACAACCAGCAGCTCTCACTAGAATCTCTGTTACAACCAGCAGCTCTCATTAGAATCTCTGTTACAACCAGCAGCTCTCATTAGAATCTCTAATGTTACAACCAGCAGCTCTCATTAGAATCTCTGTTACAACCAGCAGCTCTCATTAGAATATCTAATGTTATAACCAGCAGCTCTCATTAGAATCTCTGTTACAACCAGTAGCTCGCATTAGAATATCTAATGTGACAACGAGCAGCTCTCATTAGAATATGTAATGTTACAACCAGCAGCTCTCATTAGAATCTGTAATGTTACAACCAGCAGCTCTCATTAGAATCTCTAATGTTACAACCAGCAGCTCTCATTAGAATCTCTAATGTTACAACCAGAAGCTCTCATTAGAATCTATGTTACAACCAGCAGCTCTCATTATAATCTCTAATGTTATAACCAGCAGCTCTCATTAGAATCTCTAATGTTACAACCAGCAGCTCTCATTAGAATCTCTAATGTTATAACCAGCAGCTCTCATTAGAATCTCTAATGTTACAACGAGCAGCTCTCATTAGAATCTCTAATGTTACAATCAGCAGCTCTCATTAGAATCTCTGTTACAACCAGCAGCTCTCATTAGAATCTCTAATGTTACAACCAGCCGCTCTCATTAGAATCTCTGTTACAACCAGCAGCTCTAATTAGAATCTCTGTCACAACCAGCAGCTCTCATTAGAATCTCTGTTACAACCAGCAGCTCTCATTAAAATGTATGTTGAAACCAGCAGCTCTCATTAGAATCTCTAATGTTACAACCAGCAGCTCTCATTAGAATCTCTAATGTTACAACAGCAGCTCTCATTAGAATCTCTGTTACAACCAGCAGCTCTCATTAGAATCTCTAATGTTACAACCAGCAGCTCTCATTAGAATCTCTAATGTTACAACCAGCAGCTCTCATTAGAATCTCTAATGTTACAACCAGCAGCTCTCATTAGAATCTCTAATGTTACAACCAGAAGCTCTCATTAGAATCTATGTTACAACCAGCAGCTCTCATTATAATCTCTAATGTTATAACCAGCAGCTCTCATTAGAATCTCTAATGTTACAACCAGCAGCTCTCATTAGAATCTCTGTTACAACCAGCAGCTCTCATTAGAATACCTAATGTTACAACCAGCAGCTCTCATTAGAATCTCTGTTACAACCAGCAGCTCTCATTAGAATCTCTAATGTTACAATCGGCAGCTCTCATTAAAATCTCTGTTACAACCAGCAGCTCTCATTAGAATCTATGTTACAACCAGCAGCTCTCATTAGAATCTCTGTTACAACCAGCAGCTCTCATCTCTAATGTTACAACCAGCAGCTCTCATCTCTAATGTTACAACAGCAGCTCTCATTAGAATCTCTAATGTTACAACAGCAGCTCTCATCTCTAATGTTACAACCAGCAGCTCTCATCTCTAATGTTACAACCAGCAGCTCTCATCTCTAATGTTACAACCAGCAGCTCTCATCTCTAATGTTACAACAGCAGCTCTCATTAGAATCTCTAATGTTACAACCAGCAGCTCTCATCTCTAATGTTACAACCAGCAGCTCCCATTAGAATCTCTAATGTTACAACCAGCAGCTCTCATTAAAATCTCTGTTACAACCAGCAGCTCTCATATCTAATGTTACAACCAGCAGCTCTCATCTCTAATGTTACAACAGCAGCTCTCATTAGAATCTCTAATGTTACAACAGCAGCTCTCATCTCTAATGTTACAACCAGCAGCTCTCATCTCTAATGTTACAACCAGCAGCTCTCATCTACAATGTTACAACAGCAGCTCTCATTAGAATCTCTAATGTTACAACCAGCAGCTCTCATCTCTAATGTTACAACCAGCAGCTCTCACTAGAATCTCTGTTACAACCAGCAGCTCTCATTAGAATCTCTGTTACCATCAGCAGCACTCATCTCTAATGTTACAACCAGCAGCTCTCATCTCTAATGTTATAACCAGCAGCTCTCATCTCTAATGTTACAACAGCAGCTCTCATTAGAATCTCTAATGATACAACCAGCAGCTCTCATCTCTAATTTTACAACCAGCAGCTCTCACTAGAATCTCTGTTACAACCAGCAGCTGTCATTAGAATCTCTGTTAAAACCAGCAGCTCTCATTAGAATTTCTGTTACAACCAGCAGCTCTCATTAGAATCTCTAATGTTACAACCAGCAGCTCTCATTAGAATCTCTAATGTTACAACCAGCAGCTCTCAATAGAATCTCTGTTACAACCAGCAGCTCTCATTAGAATACCTAATGTTACAACCAGCAGCTCTCATTAGAATATCTAATGTTACAACCATTAGCTCTCATTAGAATCTCTAATGTTACAACCAGCAGCTCTCATTAGAATCTCTAATGTTACAACCAGCAGCTCTCATTAGAATCTCTGTTACAACCAGCAGCTCTCATTAGAATAGCTAATGTTACAACCAGCAGCTCTCATTAGAATCTCTGTTACAACCAGCAGCTCTCATTAGAATCTCTAATGTTACAATCGGCAGCTCTCATTAAAATCTCTGTTACAACCAGCAGCTCTCATTAGAATCTATGTTACAACCAGCAGTTCTCATTAGAATCTCTGTTACAACCAGCAGCTCTCATCTCTAATGTTACAACCAGCAGCTCTCATCTCTAATGTTACAACAGCAGCTCTCATTAGAATCTCTAATGTTACAACAGCAGCTCTCATCTCTAATGTTACAACCAGCAGCTCTCATCTCTAATGTTACAACCAGCAGCTCTCATCTCTAATGTTACAACCAGCAGCTCTCATCTCTAATGTTACAACAGCAGCTCTCATTAGAATCTCTAATGTTACAACCAGCAGCTCTCATCTCTAATGTTACAACCAGCAGCTCCCATTAGAATCTCTAATGTTACAACCAGCAGCTCTCATTAAAATCTCTGTTACAACCAGCAGCTCTCATCTCTAATGTTACAACCAGCAGCTCTCATCTCTAATGTTACAACAGCAGCTCTCATTAGAATCTCTAATGTTACAACAGCAGCTCTCATCTCTAATGTTACAACCAGCAGCTCTCATCTCTAATGTTATAACCAGCAGCTCTCATCTCTAATGTTACAACAGCAGCTCTCATTAGAATCTCTAATGATACAACCAGCAGCTCTCATATCTAATTTTACAACCAGCAGCTCTCACTAGAACCTCTGTTACAACCAGCAGCTGTCATTAGAATCTCTGTTAAAACCAGCAGCTCTCATTAGAATTTCTGTTACAACCAGCAGCTCTCATTAGAATCTCTAATGTTACAACCAGCAGCTCTCATTAGAATCTCTAATGTTACAACCAGCAGCTCTCAATAGAATCTCTGTTACAACCAGCAGCTCTCATTAGAATACCTAATGTTACAACCAGCAGCTCTCATTAGAATATCTAATGTTACAACCATTAGCTCTCATTAGAATCTCTAATGTTACAACCAGCAGCTCTCATTAGAATCTCTAATGTTACAACCAGCAGCTCTCATTAGAATCTCTGTTACAACCAGCAGCTCTCATTAGAATACCTAATGTTACAACAAGCAGCTCTCATTAGAATCTCTGTTACAACCAGCAGCTCTCATTAGAATCTCTAATGTTACAATCGGCAGCTCTCATTAAAATCTCTGTTACAACCAGCAGCTCTCATTAGAATCTATGTTACAACCAGCAGCTCTCATTAGAATCTCTGTTACAACCAGCAGCTCTCATCTCTAATGTTACAACCAGCAGCTCTCATCTCTAATGTTACAACAGCAGCTCTCATTAGAATCTCTAATGTTACAACAGCAGCTCTCATCTCTAATGTTACAACCAGCAGCTCTCATCTCTAATGTTACAACCAGCAGCTCTCATCTCTAATGTTACAACCAGCAGCTCTCATCTCTAATGTTACAACAGCAGCTCTCATTAGAATCTCTAATGTTACAACCAGCAGCTCTCATCTCTAATGTTACAACCAGCAGCTCCCATTAGAATCTCTAATGTTACAACCAGCAGCTCTCATTAAAATCTCTGTTACAACCAGCAGCTCTCATCTCTAATGTTACAACCAGCAGCTCTCATCTCTAATGTTACAACAGCAGCTCTCATTAGAATCTCTAATGTTACAACAGCAGCTCTCATCTCTAATGTTACAACCAGCAGCTCTCATCTCTAATGTTACAACCAGCAGCTCTCATCTACAATGTTACAACAGCAGCTCTCATTAGAATCTCTAATGTTACAACCAGCAGCTCTCATCTCTAATGTTACAACCAGCAGCTCTCACTAGAATCTCTGTTACAACCAGCAGCTCTCATTAGAATCTCTGTTACCATCAGCAGCACTCATCTCTAATGTTACAACCAGCAGCTCTCATCTCTAATGTTATAACCAGCAGCTCTCATCTCTAATGTTACAACAGCAGCTCTCATTAGAATCTCTAATGATACAACCAGCAGCTCTCATCTCTAATTTTACAACCAGCAGCTCTCACTAGAATCTCTGTTACAACCAGCAGCTCTCATTCGAATCTCTGTTAAAACCAGCAGCTCTCATTAGAATCTCTAATGTTACAACCAGCAGCTCTCAATAGAATCTCTGTTACAACCAGCAGCTCTCATTAGAATACCTAATGTTACAACCAGCAGCTCTCATTAGAATATCTAATGTTACAACCATTAGCTCTCATTAGAATCTCTAATGTTACAACCAGCAGCTCTCATTAGAATCTCTAATGTTATAACCAGCAGCTCTCATTAGAATCTCTAATGTTACAACGAGCAGCTCTCATTAGAATCTCTAATGTCACAATCAGCAGCTCTCATTAGAATCTCTGTTACAACCAGCAGCTCTCATTAGAATCTCTGTTACAACCAGCAGCTCTAATTAGAATCTCTGTTACAACCAGCAGCTCTCATTAGAATCTCTGTTACAACCAGCAGCTCTCATTAGAATCTCTAATGTTACAACCAGCAGCTCTCATTAGAATCTCTAATGTTACAACCAGCAGCTCTCATTAGAATCTCTAATGTTACAACCAGCAGCTCTCATTAGAATCTCTAATGTTACAACCAGAAGCTCTCATTAGAATCTCTAATGTTATAACCAACAGCTCTCATTAGAATCTCTCTTACAACCAGCTGCTCTCATTAGAATCTCTGTTACAACCAGCAGCTCTCATTAGAATCTCTGTTACAACCAGCAGCTCTCATTAGAATCTCTGTTACAACCAGCAGCTCTCATTAGAATCTCTGTTACAACCAGCAGATCTCATTAGAATCTCTGTTACAACCAGCAGATCTCATTAGAATCTCTGTTACAACCAGCAGCTCTCATTAGAATCTCTGTTACAACCAGCAGCTCTCATTAGAATACCTAATGTTACAACAAGCAGCTCTCATTAGAATCTCTGTTACAACCAGCAGCTCTCATTAGAATCTCTAATGTTACAATCGGCAGCTCTCATTAAAATCTCTGTTACAACCAGCAGCTCTCATTAGAATCTATGTTACAACCAGCAGCTCTCATTAGAATCTCTGTTACAACCAGCAGCTCTCATCTCTAATGTTACAACCAGCAGCTCTCATCTCTAATGTTACAACAGCAGCTCTCATTAGAATCTCTAATGTTACAACAGCAGCTCTCATCTCTAATGTTACAACCAGCAGCTCTCATCTCTAATGTTACAACCAGCAGCTCTCATCTCTAATGTTACAACCAGCAGCTCTCATCTCTAATGTTACAACAGCAGCTCTCATTAGAATCTCTAATGTTACAACCAGCAGCTCTCATCTCTAATGTTACAACCAGCAGCTCCCATTAGAATCTCTAATGTTACAACCAGCAGCTCTCATTAAAATCTCTGTTACAACCAGCAGCTCTCATCTCTAATGTTACAACCAGCAGCTCTCATCTCTAATGTTACAACAGCAGCTCTCATTAGAATCTCTAATGTTACAACAGCAGCTCTCATCTCTAATGTTACAACCAGCAGCTCTCATCTCTAATGTTACAACCAGCAGCTCTCATCTACAATGTTACAACAGCAGCTCTCATTAGAATCTCTAATGTTACAACCAGCAGCTCTCATCTCTAATGTTACAACCAGCAGCTCTCACTAGAATCTCTGTTACAACCAGCAGCTCTCATTAGAATCTCTGTTACCATCAGCAGCACTCATCTCTAATGTTACAACCAGCAGCTCTCATCTCTAATGTTATAACCAGCAGCTCTCATCTCTAATGTTACAACAGCAGCTCTCATTAGAATCTCTAATGATACAACCAGCAGCTCTCATCTCTAATTTTACAACCAGCAGCTCTCACTAGAATCTCTGTTACAACCAGCAGCTGTCATTAGAATCTCTGTTAAAACCAGCAGCTCTCATTAGAATCTCTAATGTTACAACCAGCAGCTCTCAATAGAATCTCTGTTACAACCAGCAGCTCTCATTAGAATACCTAATGTTACAACCAGCAGCTCTCATTAGAATATCTAATGTTACAACCATTAGCTCTCATTAGAATCTCTAATGTTACAACCAGCAGCTCTCATTAGAATCTCTAATGTTATAACCAGCAGCTCTCATTAGAATCTCTAATGTTACAACGAGCAGCTCTCATTAGAATCTCTAATGTCACAATCAGCAGCTCTCATTAGAATCTCTGTTACAACCAGCAGCTCTCATTAGAATCTCTGTTACAACCAGCAGCTCTAATTAGAATCTCTGTTACAACCAGCAGCTCTCATTAGAATCTCTGTTACAACCAGCAGCTCTCATTAGAATCTCTAATGTTACAACCAGCAGCTCTCATTAGAATCTCTAATGTTACAACCAGCAGCTCTCATTAGAATCTCTAATGTTACAACCAGCAGCTCTCATTAGAATCTCTAATGTTACAACCAGAAGCTCTCATTAGAATCTATGTTACAACCAGCAGCTCTCATTATAATCTCTAATGTTATAACCAGCAGCTCTCATTAGAATCTCTAATGTTACAACCAGCAGCTCTCATTAGAATCTCTGTTACAACCAGCAGCTCTCATTAGAATACCTAATGTTACAACCAGCAGCTCTCATTAGAATCTCTGTTACAACCAGCAGCTCTCATTAGAATCTCTAATGTTACAATCGGCAGCTCTCATTAAAATCTCTGTTACAACCAGCAGCTCTCATTAGAATCTATGTTACAACCAGCAGCTCTCATTAGAATCTCTGTTACAACCAGCAGCTCTCATCTCTAATGTTACAACCAGCAGCTCTCATCTCTAATGTTACAACAGCAGCTCTCATTAGAATCTCTAATGTTACAACAGCAGCTCTCATCTCTAATGTTACAACCAGCAGCTCTCATCTCTAATGTTACAACCAGCAGCTCTCATCTCTAATGTTACAACCAGCAGCTCTCATCTCTAATGTTACAACAGCAGCTCTCATTAGAATCTCTAATGTTACAACCAGCAGCTCTCATCTCTAATGTTACAACCAGCAGCTCCCATTAGAATCTCTAATGTTACAACCAGCAGCTCTCATTAAAATCTCTGTTACAACCAGCAGCTCTCATCTCTAATGTTACAACCAGCAGCTCTCATCTCTAATGTTACAACAGCAGCTCTCATTAGAATCTCTAATGTTACAACAGCAGCTCTCATCTCTAATGTTACAACCAGCAGCTCTCATCTCTAATGTTATAACCAGCAGCTCTCATCTCTAATGTTACAACAGCAGCTCTCATTAGAATCTCTAATGATACAACCAGCAGCTCTCATATCTAATTTTACAACCAGCAGCTCTCACTAGAATCTCTGTTACAACCAGCAGCTGTCATTAGAATCTCTGTTAAAACCAGCAGCTCTCATTAGAATTTCTGTTACAACCAGCAGCTCTCATTAGAATCTCTAATGTTACAACCAGCAGCTCTCATTAGAATCTCTAATGTTACAACCAGCAGCTCTCAATAGAATCTCTGTTACAACCAGCAGCTCTCATTAGAATACCTAATGTTACAACCAGCAGCTCTCATTAGAATATCTAATGTTACAACCATTAGCTCTCATTAGAATCTCTAATGTTACAACCAGCAGCTCTCATTAGAATCTCTAATGTTACAACCAGCAGCTCTCATTAGAATCTCTGTTACAACCAGCAGCTCTCATTAGAATACCTAATGTTACAACCAGCAGCTCTCATTAGAATCTCTGTTACAACCAGCAGCTCTCATTAGAATCTCTAATGTTACAATCGGCAGCTCTCATTAAAATCTCTGTTACAACCAGCAGCTCTCATTAGAATCTATGTTACAACCAGCAGCTCTCATTAGAATCTCTGTTACAACCAGCAGCTCTCATCTCTAATGTTACAACCAGCAGCTCTCATCTCTAATGTTACAACAGCAGCTCTCATTAGAATCTCTAATGTTACAACAGCAGCTCTCATCTCTAATGTTACAACCAGCAGCTCTCATCTCTAATGTTACAACCAGCAGCTCTCATCTCTAATGTTACAACCAGCAGCTCTCATCTCTAATGTTACAACAGCAGCTCTCATTAGAATCTCTAATGTTACAACCAGCAGCTCTCATCTCTAATGTTACAACCAGCAGCTCCCATTAGAATCTCTAATGTTACAACCAGCAGCTCTCATTAAAATCTCTGTTACAACCAGCAGCTCTCATCTCTAATGTTACAACCAGCAGCTCTCATCTCTAATGTTACAACAGCAGCTCTCATTAGAATCTCTAATGTTACAACAGCAGCTCTCATCTCTAATGTTACAACCAGCAGCTCTCATCTCTAATGTTACAACCAGCAGCTCTCATCTACAATGTTACAACAGCAGCTCTCATTAGAATCTCTAATGTTACAACCAGCAGCTCTCATCTCTAATGTTACAACCAGCAGCTCTCACTAGAATCTCTGTTACAACCAGCAGCTCTCATTAGAATCTCTGTTACCATCAGCAGCACTCATCTCTAATGTTACAACCAGCAGCTCTCATCTCTAATGTTATAACCAGCAGCTCTCATCTCTAATGTTACAACAGCAGCTCTCATTAGAATCTCTAATGATACAACCAGCAGCTCTCATCTCTAATTTTACAACCAGCAGCTCTCACTAGAATCTCTGTTACAACCAGCAGCTGTCATTAGAATCTCTGTTAAAACCAGCAGCTCTCATTAGAATCTCTAATGTTACAACCAGCAGCTCTCAATAGAATCTCTGTTACAACCAGCAGCTCTCATTAGAATACCTAATGTTACAACCAGCAGCTCTCATTAGAATATCTAATGTTACAACCATTAGCTCTCATTAGAATCTCTAATGTTACAACCAGCAGCTCTCATTAGAATCTCTAATGTTATAACCAGCAGGTCTCATTAGAATCTCTAATGTTACAACGAGCAGCTCTCATTAGAATCTCTAATGTCACAATCAGCAGCTCTCATTAGAATCTCTGTTACAACCAGCAGCTCTCATTAGAATCTCTGTTACAACCAGCAGCTCTAATTAGAATCTCTGTTACAACCAGCAGCTCTCATTAGAATCTCTGTTACAACCAGCAGCTCTCATTAAAATGTATGTTGAAACCAGCAGCTCTCATTAGAATCTCTAATGTTACAACCAGCAGCTCTCATTAGAATCTCTAATGTTACAACCAGCAGCTCTCATTAGAATATCTGTTACAACCAGCAGCTCTCATTAGAATCTCTAATGTTACAACCAGCAGCTCTCATTAGAATCTCTGTTACAACCAGCAGCTCTCATTAGAATCTCTAATGTTACAACCAGCAGCTCTCATTAGAATCTCTAATGTTACAACCAGAAGCTCTCATTAGAATCTATGTTACAACCAGCAGCTCTCATTATAATCTCTAATGTTATAACCAGCAGCTCTCATTAGAATCTCTAATGTTACAACCATCAGCTCTCATTAGAATCTCTGTTACAACCAGCAGCTCTCATTAGAATACCTAATGTTACAACCAGCAGCTCTCATTAGAATCTCTGTTACAACCAGCAGCTCTCATTAGAATCTCTAATGTTACAACCAGCAGCTCTCATTAAAATCTCTGTTACAACCAGCAGCTCTCATTAGAATATCTGTTACAACCAGCAGCTCTCATTAGAATCTCTGTTACAACCAGCAGCTCTCCTCTCTAATGTTACAACCAGCAGCTCTCATCTCTAATGTTACAACAGCAGCTCTCATTAGAATCTCTAATGTTACAACAGCAGCTCTCATCTCTAATGTTACAACCAGCAGCTCTCATCTCTAATGTTACAACCAGCAGCTCTCATCTCTAATGTTACAACCAGCAGCTCTCATCTCTAATGTTATAACAGCAGCTCTCATTAGAATCTCTAATGTTACAACCAGCAGCTCTCATCTCTAATGTTACAACAAGCAGCTCTCATTAGAATCTCTAATGTTACAACCAGCAGCTCTGATTAGAATCTCTGTTACAACCAGCAGCTCTCATTAGAATATCTAATGTTACAACCAGCAGCTCTCATTAGAATCTCTGGAACAACCAGCAGCTCTCATTAGAATATCTAATGTTACAATGAGCAGCTCTCATTAGAATATCTAATGTTACAACCAGCAGCTCTCATTAGAATCTGTAATGTTACAACCAGCAGCTCTCATTAGAATCTCTAATGTTTCAACCAGAAGCTCTGATTAGAATCTCTGTTACAACCAGCAGCTCTCATTAGAATCTCCAATGTTACAACCAGCAGCTCTCATTAGAATATCTAATGTTACAACCAGCAGCTCTCATTAGAATCTGTAATGTTACAACCAGCAGCTCTCATTAGAATCTCTAATGTTTCAACCAGAAGCTCTCATTAGAATCTCTGTTACATCAGCAGCTCTCATTAGAATCTCCAATGTTACAACCAGCAGCTCTCATTAGAATCTCTAATGTTACAACCAGCAGCTCTCATTAGAATCTATGTTACAACTAGCAGCTCTCATTAGAATCTCTAATGTTACAACCAGCAGCTCTCATTAGAATCTCTAATGTTACAACCAGAAGCTATCATTAGAATCTCTGTTACAACCAGCAGCTCTCATTAGAATCTCTAATGTTATAACCAGCAGCTCTCATTAGAATCTCTGTTACAACCAGCAGCTCTCATTAGAATCTCCAATGTTACAACCAGCAGCTCTCATTAGAATCTCTAATGTTACAACCAGCAGCTCTCATTAGAATCTCTAATGTTACAACCAGAAGCTCTCATTAGAATCTATGTTACAACCAGCAGCTCTCATTATAATCTCTAATGTTATAACCAGCAGCTCTCATTAGAATCTCTAATGTTACAACCAGCAGCTCTCATTAGAATACCTAATGTTACAACCAGCAGCTCTCATTAGAATCTCTGTTACAACCAGCAGCTCTCATTAGAATCTCTAATGTTACAATCGGCAGCTCTCATTAAAATCTCTGTTACAACCAGCAGCTCTCATTAGAATCTCTGTTACAACCAGCAGCTCTCATTAGAATCTCTGTTACAACCAGCAGCTCTCATCTCTAATGTTACAACCAGCAGCTCTCATCTCTAATGTTACAACAGCAGCTCTCATTAGAATCTCTAATGTTACAACAGCAGCTCTCATCTCTAATGTTACAACCAGCAGCTCTCATCTCTAATGTTACAACCAGCAGCTCTCATCTCTAATGTTACAACCAGCAGCTCTCATCTCTAATGTTACAACAGCAGCTCTCATTAGAATCTCTAATGTTACAACCAGCAGCTCTCATCTCTAATGTTACAACCAGCAGCTCTCATTAGAATCTCTAATGTTACAACCAGAAGCTCTCATTAGAATCTCTGTTACAACCAGCAGCTCTCATTAGAATATCTAATGTTACAACCAGCAGATCTCATTAGGATCTCTGTAACAACCAGCAGCTCTCATTAGAATATCTAATGTTACAACGAGCAGCTCTCATTAGAATCTGTAATGTTACAACCAGCAGCTCTCATTAGAATCTCTAATGTTTCAACCAGAAGCTCTCATTAGAATCTCTGTTACAACCAGCAGCTCTCATTAGAATCTCCAATGTTACAACCAGCAGCTCACATTAGAATCTCTAATGTTACAACCAGCTGCTCTCATTAGAATCTATGTTACAACTAGCAGCTCTCATTAGAATCTCTAATGTTATAACCAGCAGCTCTCATTTGAATCTCTAATGTTACAACCAGAAGCTATCATTAGAATCTCTGTTACAACCAGCAGCTCTCATTAGAATCTCTACTGTTGTAACCAGCTGCTCTCATTAGAATCTCTGTTACAACCAGCAGCTCCCATTACAATCTCTAATGTTACAACCAGCAGCTCTCATTAAAATCTCTGTTACAACCAGCAGCTCTCATTAGAATCTCTGTTACAACCAGCAGCTCTCATTAGAATCTCTGTTACAACCAGCAGCTCTCATCTCTAATGTTACAACCAGCAGCTCTCATCTCTAATGTTACAACAGCAGCTCTCATTAGAATCTCTAATGTTACAACAGCAGCTCTCATCTCTAATGTTACAACCAGCAGCTCTCATCTCTAATGTTACAACCAGCAGCTCTCATCTACAATGTTACAACAGCAGCTCTCATTAGAATCTCTAATGTTACAACCAGCAGCTCTCATCTCTAATGTTACAACCAGCAGCTCTCACTAGAATCTCTGTTACAACCAGCAGCTCTCATTAGAATCTCTGTTACCATCAGCAGCTCTCATCTCTAATGGTACAACCAGCAGCTCTCATCTCTAATGTTACAACAGCAGCTCTCTTTAGAATCTCTAATGTTACAACGAGCAGCTCTCATCTCTAATGTTACAACAGCAGCTCTCATTAGAATCTCTAATGTTACAACAGCAGCTCTCATCTCTAATGTTACAACCAGCAGCTCTCATCTCTAATGTTACAACCAGCAGCTCTCATCTCTAATGTTACAACAGCAGCTCTCATCTCTAATGTTACAACAGCAGCTCTCATCTCTAATGTTACAACCAGCAGCTCTCATCTCTAATGTTACATCCAGCAGCTCTCATCTCTTATGTTACAACCAGCAGCTCTCATCTCTAATGTTACAACAGCAGCTCTCATTAGAATCTCTAATGTTACAACCAGCAGCTCTCATCTCTAATGTTACAACCAGCAGCTCTCATTAGAATCTCTAATGTTACAACCAGCAGCTCTGATTAGAATCTCTGTTACAACCAGCAGCTCTCATTAGAATATCTAATGTTACAACCAGCAGCTCTCATTAGAATCTCTGTAACAACCAGCAGCTCTCATTAGAATATCTAATGTTACAATGAGCAGCTCTCATTAGAATATCTAATGTTACAACCAGCAGCTCTCATTAGAATCTGTAATGTTACAACCAGCAGCTCTCATTAGAATCTATGTTACAACTAGCAGCTCTCATTAGAATCTCTAATGTTACAACCAGCAGCTCTCATTAGAATCTCTAATGTTACATCCAGAAGCTATCATTAGAATCTCTGTTACAACCAGCAGCTCTCATTAGAATCTCTAATGTTACAACCAGCAGCTCTCATTAGAATCTCCAATGTTACAACCAGCAGCTCTCATTAGAATATCTAATGTTACAACCCGCAGCTCTCATTAGAATCTATGTTACAACTAGCAGCTCTCATTAGAATCTCTAATGTTACAACCAGCAGCTCTCATTAGAATCTCTAATGTTACATCCAGAAGCTATCATTAGAATCTCTGTTACAACCAGCAGCTCTCATTAGAATCTCTAATGTTACAACCAGCAGCTCTCATTAAAATCTCTGTTACAACCAGCAGCTCTCATTAGAATCTCTGTTACAACCAGCAGCTCTCATTAGAATCTCTGTTACAACCAGCAGCTCTCATTAGAATCTCTGTTACAACCAGCAGCTCTCCTCTCTAATGTTACAACCAGCAGCTCTCATCTCTAATGTTACAACAGCAGCTCTCATTAGATTCTCTAATGTTACAACCAGCAGCTCTCATTAGAATATCTGTTACAACCAGCAGCTCTCATTAGAATCTCTGTTACAACCAGCAGCTCTCCTCTCTAATGTTACAACCAGCAGCTCTCATCTCTAATGTTACAACAGCAGCTCTCATTAGAATCTCTAATGTTACAACAGCAGCTCTCATCTCTAATGTTACAACCAGCAGCTCTCATCTCTAATGTTACAACCAGCAGCTCTCATCTCTAATGTTACAACAGCAGCTCTCATTAGAATCTCTAATGTTACAACCAGCAGCTCTCATCTCTAATGTTACAACAAGCAGCTCTCATTAGAATCTCTAATGTTACAACCAGCAGCTCTGATTAGAATCTCTGTTACAACCAGCAGCTCTCATTAGAATATCTAATGTTACAACCAGCAGCTCTCATTAGAATCTCTGGAACAACCAGCAGCTCTCATTAGAATATCTAATGTTACAATGAGCAGCTCTCATTAGAATATCTAATGTTACAACCAGCAGCTCTCATTAGAATCTGTAATGTTACAACCAGCAGCTCTCATTAGAATCTCTAATGTTTCAACCAGAAGCTCTGATTAGAATCTCTGTTACAACCAGCAGCTCTCATTAGAATCTGTAATGTTACAACCAGCAGCTCTCATTAGAATCTCTAATGTTTCAACCAGAAGCTCTCATTAGAATCTCTGTTACAACCAGCAGCTCTCATTAGAATCTCCAATGTTACAACCAGCAGCTCACATTAGAATCTCTAATGTTACAACCAGCTGCTCTCATTAGAATCTATGTTACAACTAGCAGCTCTCATTAGAATCTCTAATGTTATAACCAGCAGCTCTCATTAGAATCTCTAATGTTACAACCAGAAGCTATCATTAGAATCTCTGTTACAACCAGCAGCTCTCATTAGAATCTCTACTGTTGTAACCAGCTCCTCTCATTAGAATCTCTGTTACAACCAGCAGCTCCCATTAGAATCTCTAATGTTACAACCAGCAGCTCTCATTAAAATCTCTGTTACAACCAGCAGCTCTCATTAGAATCTCTGTTACAACCAGCAGCTCTCATTAGAATCTCTGTTACAACCAGCAGCTCTCATCTCTAATGTTACAACCAGCAGCTCTCATCTCTAATGTTACAACAGCAGCTCTCATTAGAATCTCTAATGTTACAACAGCAGCTCTCATCTCTAATGTTACAACCAGCAGCTCTCATCTCTAATGTTACAACCAGCAGCTCTCATCTACAATGTTACAACAGCAGCTCTCATTAGAATCTCTAATGTTACAACCAGCAGCTCTCATCTCTAATGTTACAACCAGCAGCTCTCACTAGAATCTCTGTTACAACCAGCAGCTCTCATTAGAATCTCTGTTACCATCAGCAGCTCTCATCTCTAATGGTACAACCAGCAGCTCTCATCTCTAATGTTACAACAGCAGCTCTCTTTAGAATCTCTAATGTTACAACAGCAGCACTCATCTCTAATGTTACAACCAGCAGCTCTCATCTCTAATGTTACAACAGCAGCTCTCATTAGAATCTCTAATGATACAACCAGCAGCTCTCATTAGAATCTCTAATGTTACAACGAGCAGCTCTCATCTCTAATGTTACAACAGCAGCTCTCATTAGAATCTCTAATGTTACAACAGCAGCTCTCATCTCTAATGTTACAACCAGCAGCTCTCATCTCTAATGTTACAACCAGCAGCTCTCATCTCTAATGTTACAACAGCAGCTCTCATCTCTAATGTTACAACAGCAGCTCTCATCTCTAATGTTACAACCAGCAGCTCTCATCTCTAATGTTACATCCAGCAGCTCTCATCTCTTATGTTACAACCAGCAGCTCTCATCTCTAATGTTACAACAGCAGCTCTCATTAGAATCTCTAATGTTACAACCAGCAGCTCTCATCTCTAATGTTACAACCAGCAGCTCTCATTAGAATCTCTAATGTTACAACCAGCAGCTCTGATTAGAATCTCTGTTACAACCAGCAGCTCTCATTAGAATATCTAATGTTACAACCAGCAGCTCTCATTAGAATCTCTGTAACAACCAGCAGCTCTCATTAGAATATCTAATGTTACAATGAGCAGCTCTCATTAGAATATCTAATGTTACAACCAGCAGCTCTCATTAGAATCTGTAATGTTACAACCAGCAGCTCTCATTAGAATCTCTAATGTTTCAACCAGAAACTCTCATTAGAATATCTAATGTTACAACCAGCAGCTCTCATTAGAATCTATGTTACAACTAGCAGCTCTCATTAGAATCTCTAATGTTACAACCAGCAGCTCTCATTAGAATCTCTAATGTTACATCCAGAAGCTATCATTAGAATCTCTGTTACAACCAGCAGCTCTCATTAGAATCTCTAATGTTACAACCAGCAGCTCTCATTAGAATCTCCAATGTTACAACCAGCAGCTCTCATTAGAATATCTAATGTTACAACCCGCAGCTCTCATTAGAATCTATGTTACAACTAGCAGCTCTCATTAGAATCTCTAATGTTACAACCAGCAGCTCTCATTAGAATCTCTAATGTTACATCCAGAAGCTATCATTAGAATCTCTGTTACAACCAGCAGCTCTCATTAGAATCTCTAATGTTACAACCAGCAGCTCTCATTAAAATCTCTGTTACAACCAGCAGCTCTCATTAGAATCTCTGTTACAACCAGCAGCTCTCATTAGAATCTCTGTTACAACCAGCAGCTCTAATTAGAATCTCTGTTACAACCAGCAGCTCTCCTCTCTAATGTTACAACCAGCAGCTCTCATCTCTAATGTTACAACAGCAGCTCTCATTAGATTCTCTAATGTTACAACCAGCAGCTCTCATTAGAATATCTGTTACAACCAGCAGCTCTCATTAGAATCTCTGTTACAACCAGCAGCTCTCCTCTCTAATGTTACAACCAGCAGCTCTCATCTCTAATGTTACAACAGCAGCTCTCATTAGAATCTCTAATGTTACAACAGCAGCTCTCATCTCTAATGTTACAACCAGCAGCTCTCATCTCTAATGTTACAACCAGCAGCTCTCATCTCTAATGTTACAACCAGCAGCTCTCATCTCTAATGTTACAACAGCAGCTCTCATTAGAATCTCTAATGTTACAACCAGCAGCTCTCATCTCTAATGTTACAACAAGCAGCTCTCATTAGAATCTCTAATGTTACAACCAGCAGCTCTGATTAGAATCTCTGTTACAACCAGCAGCTCTCATTAGAATATCTAATGTTACAACCAGCAGCTCTCATTAGAATCTCTGGAACAACCAGCAGCTCTCATTAGAATATCTAATGTTACAATGAGCAGCTCTCATTAGAATATCTAATGTTACAACCAGCAGCTCTCATTAGAATCTGTAATGTTACAACCAGCAGCTCTCATTAGAATCTCTAATGTTTCAACCAGAAGCTCTGATTAGAATCTCTGTTACAACCAGCAGCTCTCATTAGAATCTCCAATGTTACAACCAGCAGCTCTCATTAGAATATCTAATGTTACAACCAGCAGCTCTCATTAGAATCTCTGTTACATCAGCAGCTCTCATTAGAATCTCCAATGTTACAACCAGCAGCTCTCATTAGAATCTCTAATGTTACAACCAGCAGCTCTCATTAGAATCTATGTTACAACTAGCAGCTCTCATTAGAATCTCTAATGTTACAACCAGCAGCTCTCATTAGAATCTCTAATGTTACAACCAGAAGCTATCATTAGAATCTCTGTTACAACCAGCAGCTCTCATTAGAATCTCTAATGTTATAACCAGCAGCTCTCATTAGAATCTCTGTTACAACCAGCAGCTCTCATTAGAATCTCCAATGTTACAACCAGCAGCTCTCATTAGAATCTCTAATGTTACAACCAGCAGCTCTCATTAGAATCTCTAATGTTACAACCAGAAGCTCTCATTAGAATCTATGTTACAACCAGCAGCTCTCATTATAATCTCTAATGTTATAACCAGCAGCTCTCATTAGAATCTCTAATGTTACAACCAGCAGCTCTCATTAGAATACCTAATGTTACAACCAGCAGGTCTCATTAGAATCTCTGTTACAACCAGCAGCTCTCATTAGAATCTCTAATGTTACAATCGGCAGCTCTCATTAAAATCTCTGTTACAACCAGCAGCTCTCATTAGAATCTCTGTTACAACCAGCAGCTCTCATTAGAATCTCTGTTACAACCAGCAGCTCTCATCTCTAATGTTACAACCAGCAGCTCTCATCTCTAATGTTACAACAGCAGCTCTCATTAGAATCTCTAATGTTACAACAGCAGCTCTCATCTCTAATGTTACAACCAGCAGCTCTCATCTCTAATGTTACAACCAGCAGCTCTCATCTCTAATGTTACAACCAGCAGCTCTCATCTCTAATGTTACAACAGCAGCTCTCATTAGAATCTCTAATGTTACAACCAGCAGCTCTCATCTCTAATGTTACAACCAGCAGCTCTCATTAGAATCTCTAATGTTACAACCAGAAGCTCTCATTAGAATCTCTGTTACAACCAGCAGCTCTCATTAGAATATCTAATTTTACAACCAGCAGATCTCATTAGGATCTCTGTAACAACCAGCAGCTCTCATTAGAATATCTAATGTTACAACGAGCAGCTCTCATTAGAATCTGTAATGTTACAACCAGCAGCTCTCATTAGAATCTCTAATGTTTCAACCAGAAGCTCTCATTAGAATCTCTGTTACAACCAGCAGCTCTCATTAGAATCTCCAATGTTACAACCAGCAGCTCACATTAGAATCTGTAATGTTACAACCAGCAGCTCTCATTAGAATCTATGTTACAACTAGCAGCTCTCATTAGAATCTCTAATGTTATAACCAGCAGCTCTCATTAGAATCTCTAATGTTACAACCAGAAGCTATCATTAGAATCTCTGTTACAACCAGCAGCTCTCATTAGAATCTCTACTGTTGTAACCAGCTGCTTTCATTAGAATCTCTGTTACAACCAGCAGCTCCCATTAGAATCTCTAATGTTACAACCAGCAGCTCTCATTAAAATCTCTGTTACAACCAGCAGCTCTCATTAGAATCTCTGTTACAACCAGCAGCTCTCATTAGAATCTCTGTTACAACCAGCAGCTCTCATCTCTAATGTTACAACCAGCAGCTCTCATCTCTAATGTTACAACAGCAGCTCTCATTAGAATCTCTAATGTTACAACAGCAGCTCTCATCTCTAATGTTACAACCAGCAGCTCTCATCTCTAATGTTACAACCAGCAGCTCTCATCTACAATGTTACAACAGCAGCTCTCATTAGAATCTCTAATGTTACAACCAGCAGCTCTCATCTCTAATGTTACAACCAGCAGCTCTCACTAGAATCTCTGTTACAACCAGCAGCTCTCATTAGAATCTCTGTTACCATCAGCAGCTCTCATCTCTAATGGTACAACCAGCAGCTCTCATCTCTAATGTTACAACAGCAGCTCTCTTTAGAATCTCTAATGTTACAACAGCAGCACTCATCTCTAATGTTACAACCAGCAGCTCTCATCTCTAATGTTATAACCAGCAGCTCTCATCTCTAATGTTACAACAGCAGCTCTCATTAGAATCTCTAATGATACAACCAGCAGCTCTCATCTCTAATTTTACAACCAGCAGCTCTCACTAGAATCTCTGTTACAACCAGCAGCTGTCATTAGAATCTCTGTTAAAACCAGCAGCTCTCATTAGAATTTCTGTTTCAACCAGCAGCTCTCATTAGAATCTCTAATGTTACAACCAGCAGCTCTCATTAGAATCTCTAATGTTACAACCAGCAGCTCTCAATAGAATCTCTGTTACAACCAGCAGCTCTCATTAGAATACCTAATGTTACAACCAGCAGCTCTCATTAGAATATCTAATGTTACAACCAGCAGCTCTCATTAGAATCTCTAATGTTACAACCAGCAGCTCTCATTAGAATCTTTAATGTTATAACCAGCAGCTCTCATTAGAATCTCTAATGTTACAACGAGCAGCTCTCATCTCTAATGTTACAACAGCAGCTCTCATTAGAATCTCTAATGTTACAACAGCAGCTCTCATCTCTAATGTTACAACCAGCAGCTCTCATCTCTAATGTTACAACCAGCAGCTCTCATCTCTAATGTTACAACAGCAGCTCTCATCTCTAATGTTACAACAGCAGCTCTCATCTCTAATGTTACAACCAGCAGCTCTCATCTCTAATGTTACATCCAGCAGCTCTCATCTCTTATGTTACAACCAGCAGCTCTCATCTCTAATGTTACAACAGCAGCTCTCATTAGAATCTCTAATGTTACAACCAGCAGCTCTCATCTCTAATGTTACAACCAGCAGCTCTCATTAGAATCTCTAATGTTACAACCAGCAGCTCTGATTAGAATCTCTGTTACAACCAGCAGCTCTCATTAGAATATCTAATGTTACAACCAGCAGCTCTCATTAGAATCTCTGTAACAACCAGCAGCTCTCATTAGAATATCTAATGTTACAATGAGCAGCTCTCATTAGAATATCTAATGTTACAACCAGCAGCTCTCATTAGAATCTGTAATGTTACAACCAGCAGCTCTCATTAGAATCTCCAATGTTACAACCAGCAGCTCTCATTAGAATATCTAATGTTACAACCAGCAGCTCTCATTAGAATCTATGTTACAACTAGCAGCTCTCATTAGAATCTCTAATGTTACAACCAGCAGCTCTCATTAGAATCTCTAATGTTACATCCAGAAGCTATCATTAGAATCTCTGTTACAACCAGCAGCTCTCATTAGAATCTCTAATGTTACAACCAGCAGCTCTCATTAAAATCTCTGTTACAACCAGCAGCTCTCATTAGAATCTCTGTTACAACCAGCAGCTCTCATTAGAATCTCTGTTACAACCAGCAGCTCTCATTAGAATCTCTGTTACAACCAGCAGCTCTCCTCTCTAATGTTACAACCAGCAGCTCTCATCTCTAATGTTACAACAGCAGCTCTCATTAGATTCTCTAATGTTACAACAGCAGCTCTCATCTCTAATGTTACAACCAGCAGCTCTCATCTCTAATGTTACAACCAGCAGCTCTCATCTACAATGTTACAACAGCAGCTCTCATTAGAATCTCTGTTACAACCAGCAGCTGTCATTAGAATCTCTGTTACAACCAGCAGCTCTCATTAGAATTTCTGTTACAACCAGCAGCTCTCATTAGAATCTCTAATGTTACAACCAGCAGCTCTCATTAGAATCTCTAATGTTACAACCAGCAGCTCTCATTAGAATCTCTGTTACAACCAGCAGCTCTCATTAGAATACTAATGTTACAACCAGCAGCTCTCATTAGAATATCTAATGTTACAACCAGCAGCTCTCATTAGAATCTCTAATGTTACAACCAGTAGCTCTCATTTGAATCTCTAATGTTACAACCAGCAGCTCTCATTAGAATCTATGTTACAACCAGCAGCTCTCATTAGAATCTCTAATGTTATAACCAGCAGCTCTCATTAGAATCTCTAATGTTACAACCAGAAGCTATCATTAGAATCTCTGTTACAACTAGCAGCTCTCATTAGAATCTCTAATGTTACAACCAGCAGCTCTCATTAGAATCTCTAATGTTACATCCAGAAGCTATCATTAGAATCTCTGTTACAACCAGCAGCTCTCATTAGAATCTCTAATGTTACAACCAGCAGCTCTCATTAGAATCTCCAATGTTACAACCAGCAGCTCTCATTAGAATATCTAATGTTACAACCCGCAGCTCTCATTAGAATCTATGTTACAACTAGCAGCTCTCATTAGAATCTCTAATGTTACAACCAGCAGCTCTCATTAGAATCTCTAATGTTACATCCAGAAGCTATCATTAGAATCTCTGTTACAACCAGCAGCTCTCATTAGAATCTCTAATGTTACAACCAGCAGCTCTCATTAAAATCTCTGTTACAACCAGCAGCTCTCATTAGAATCTCTGTTACAACCAGCAGCTCTCATTAGAATCTCTGTTACAACCAGCAGCTCTAATTAGAATCTCTGTTACAACCAGCAGCTCTCCTCTCTAATGTTACAACCAGCAGCTCTCATCTCTAATGTTACAACAGCAGCTCTCATTAGATTCTCTAATGTTACAACCAGCAGCTCTCATTAGAATATCTGTTACAACCAGCAGCTCTCATTAGAATCTCTGTTACAACCAGCAGCTCTCCTCTCTAATGTTACAACCAGCAGCTCTCATCTCTAATGTTACAACAGCAGCTCTCATTAGAATCTCTAATGTTACAACAGCAGCTCTCATCTCTAATGTTACAACCAGCAGCTCTCATCTCTAATGTTACAACCAGCAGCTCTCATCTCTAATGTTACAACCAGCAGCTCTCATCTCTAATGTTACAACAGCAGCTCTCATTAGAATCTCTAATGTTACAACCAGCAGCTCTCATCTCTAATGTTACAACAAGCAGCTCTCATTAGAATCTCTAATGTTACAACCAGCAGCTCTGATTAGAATCTCTGTTACAACCAGCAGCTCTCATTAGAATATCTAATGTTACAACCAGCAGCTCTCATTAGAATCTCTGGAACAACCAGCAGCTCTCATTAGAATATCTAATGTTACAATGAGCAGCTCTCATTAGAATATCTAATGTTACAACCAGCAGCTCTCATTAGAATCTGTAATGTTACAACCAGCAGCTCTCATTAGAATCTCTAATGTTTCAACCAGAAGCTCTGATTAGAATCTCTGTTACAACCAGCAGCTCTCATTAGAATCTCTAATGTTACAACCAGCAGCTCTCATTAGAATCTCTAATGTTACATCCAGAAGCTATCATTAGAATCTCTGTTACAACCAGCAGCTCTCATTAGAATCTCTAATGTTACAACCAGCAGCTCTCATTAGAATCTCCAATGTTACAACCAGCAGCTCTCATTAGAATATCTAATGTTACAACCCGCAGCTCTCATTAGAATCTATGTTACAACTAGCAGCTCTCATTAGAATCTCTAATGTTACAACCAGCAGCTCTCATTAGAATCTCTAATGTTACATCCAGAAGCTATCATTAGAATCTCTGTTACAACCAGCAGCTCTCATTAGAATCTCTAATGTTACAACCAGCAGCTCTCATTAAAATCTCTGTTACAACCAGCAGCTCTCATTAGAATCTCTGTTACAACCAGCAGCTCTCATTAGAATCTCTGTTACAACCAGCAGCTCTAATTAGAATCTCTGTTACAACCAGCAGCTCTCCTCTCTAATGTTACAACCAGCAGCTCTCATCTCTAATGTTACAACAGCAGCTCTCATTAGATTCTCTAATGTTACAACCAGCAGCTCTCATTAGAATATCTGTTACAACCAGCAGCTCTCATTAGAATCTCTGTTACAACCAGCAGCTCTCCTCTCTAATGTTACAACCAGCAGCTCTCATCTCTAATGTTACAACAGCAGCTCTCATTAGAATCTCTAATGTTACAACAGCAGCTCTCATCTCTAATGTTACAACCAGCAGCTCTCATCTCTAATGTTACAACCAGCAGCTCTCATCTCTAATGTTACAACCAGCAGCTCTCATCTCTAATGTTACAACAGCAGCTCTCATTAGAATCTCTAATGTTACAACCAGCAGCTCTCATCTCTAATGTTACAACAAGCAGCTCTCATTAGAATCTCTAATGTTACAACCAGCAGCTCTGATTAGAATCTCTGTTACAACCAGCAGCTCTCATTAGAATATCTAATGTTACAACCAGCAGCTCTCATTAGAATCTCTGGAACAACCAGCAGCTCTCATTAGAATATCTAATGTTATAATGAGCAGCTCTCATTAGAATATCTAATGTTACAACCAGCAGCTCTCATTAGAATCTGTAATGTTACAACCAGCAGCTCTCATTAGAATCTCTAATGTTTCAACCAGAAGCTCTGATTAGAATCTCTGTTACAACCAGCAGCTCTCATTAGAATCTCCAATGTTACAACCAGCAGCTCTCATTAGAATATCTAATGTTACAACCAGCAGCTCTCATTAGAATCTCTGTTACATCAGCAGCTCTCATTAGAATCTCCAATGTTACAACCAGCAGCTCTCATTAGAATCTCTAATGTTACAACCAGCAGCTCTCATTAGAATCTATGTTACAACTAGCAGCTCTCATTAGAATCTCTAATGTTACAACCAGCAGCTCTCATTAGAATCTCTAATGTTACAACCAGAAGCTATCATTAGAATCTCTGTTACAACCAGCAGCTCTCATTAGAATCTCTAATGTTATAACCAGCAGCTCTCATTAGAATCTCTGTTACAACCAGCAGCTCTCATTAGAATCTCCAATGTTACAACCAGCAGCTCTCATTAGAATCTCTAATGTTACAACCAGCAGCTCTCATTAGAATCTCTAATGTTACAACCAGAAGCTCTCATTAGAATCTATGTTACAACCAGCAGCTCTCATTATAATCTCTAATGTTATAACCAGCAGCTCTCATTAGAATCTCTAATGTTACAACCAGCAGCTCTCATTAGAATACCTAATGTTACAACCAGCAGGTCTCATTAGAATCTCTGTTACAACCAGCAGCTCTCATTAGAATCTCTAATGTTACAATCGGCAGCTCTCATTAAAATCTCTGTTACAACCAGCAGCTCTCATTAGAATCTCTGTTACAACCAGCAGCTCTCATTAGAATCTCTGTTACAACCAGCAGCTCTCATCTCTAATGTTACAACCAGCAGCTCTCATCTCTAATGTTACAACAGCAGCTCTCATTAGAATCTCTAATGTTACAACAGCAGCTCTCATCTCTAATGTTACAACCAGCAGCTCTCATCTCTAATGTTACAACCAGCAGCTCTCATCTCTAATGTTACAACCAGCAGCTCTCATCTCTAATGTTACAACAGCAGCTCTCATTAGAATCTCTAATGTTACAACCAGCAGCTCTCATCTCTAATGTTACAACCAGCAGCTCTCATTAGAATCTCTAATGTTACAACCAGAAGCTCTCATTAGAATCTCTGTTACAACCAGCAGCTCTCATTAGAATATCTAATTTTACAACCAGCAGATCTCATTAGGATCTCTGTAACAACCAGCAGCTCTCATTAGAATATCTAATGTTACAACGAGCAGCTCTCATTAGAATCTGTAATGTTACAACCAGCAGCTCTCATTAGAATCTCTAATGTTTCAACCAGAAGCTCTCATTAGAATCTCTGTTACAACCAGCAGCTCTCATTAGAATCTCCAATGTTACAACCAGCAGCTCACATTAGAATCTCTAATGTTACAACCAGCAGCTCTCATTAGAATCTATGTTACAACTAGCAGCTCTCATTAGAATCTCTAATGTTATAACCAGCAGCTCTCATTAGAATCTCTAATGTTACAACCAGAAGCTATCATTAGAATCTCTGTTACAACCAGCAGCTCACATTAGAATCTCTACTGTTGTAACCAGCTGCTTTCATTAGAATCTCTGTTACAACCAGCAGCTCCCATTAGAATCTCTAA
Organism: Salmo salar; assembly: GCF_965601325.2. Lineage (NCBI taxonomy): Eukaryota > Metazoa > Chordata > Actinopteri > Salmoniformes > Salmonidae > Salmo > Salmo salar. Next base: position 1,969,478 of record NW_027675356.1, read on the forward strand.
TGTTACAACCAGCAGCTCTCATTAAAATCTCTGTTACAACCAGCAGCTCTCATTAGAATCTCTGTTACAACCAGCAGCTCTCATTAGAATCTCTGTTACAACCAGCAGCTCTCATCTCTAATGTTACAACCAGCAGCTCTCATCTCTAATGTTACAACAGCAGCTCTCATTAGAATCTCTAATGTTACAACAGCAGCTCTCATCTCTAATGTTACAACCAGCAGCTCTCATCTCTAATGTTACAACCAGCAGCTCTCATCTACAATGTTACAACAGCAGCTCTCATTAGAATCTCTAATGTTACAACCAGCAGCTCTCATCTCTAATGTTACAACCAGCAGCTCTCACTAGAATCTCTGTTACAACCAGCAGCTCTCATTAGAATCTCTGTTACCATCAGCAGCTCTCATCTCTAATGGTACAACCAGCAGCTCTCATCTCTAATGTTACAACAGCAGCTCTCTTTAGAATCTCTAATGTTACAACAGCAGCACTCATCTCTAATGTTACAACCAGCAGCTCTCATCTCTAATGTTATAACCAGCAGCTCTCATCTCTAATGTTACAACAGCAGCTCTCATTAGAATCTCTAATGATACAACCAGCAGCTCTCATCTCTAATTTTACAACCAGCAGCTCTCACTAGAATCTCTGTTACAACCAGCAGCTGTCATTAGAATCTCTGTTAAAACCAGCAGCTCTCATTAGAATCTATGTTACAACTAGCAGCTCTCATTAGAATCTCTAATGTTATAACCAGCAGCTCTCATTAGAATCTCTAATGTTACAACCAGCAGCTCTCATTAGAATCTCTAATGTTACAACCAGCAGCTCTCAATAGAATCTCTGTTACAACCAGCAGCTCTCATTAGAATACCTAATGTTACAACCAGCAGCTCTCATTAGAATATCTAATGTTACAACCAGCAGCTCTCATTAGAATCTCTAATGTTACAACCAGCAGCTCTCATTAGAATCTCTAATGTTATAACCAGCAGCTCTCATTAGAATCTCTAATGTTACAACGAGCAGCTCTCATCTCTAATGTTACAACAGCAGCTCTCATTAGAATCTCTAATGTTACAACAGCAGCTCTCATCTCTAATGTTACAACCAGCAGCTCTCATCTCTAATGTTACAACCAGCAGCTCTCATCTCTAATGTTACAACAGCAGCTCTCATCTCTAATGTTACAACAGCAGCTCTCATCTCTAATGTTACAACCAGCAGCTCTCATCTCTAATGTTACATCCAGCAGCTCTCATCTCTTATGTTACAACCAGCAGCTCTCATCTCTAATGTTACAACAGCAGCTCTCATTAGAATCTCTAATGTTACAACCAGCAGCTCTCATCTCTAATGTTACAACCAGCAGCTCTCATTAGAATCTCTAATGTTACAACCAGCAGCTCTGATTAGAATCTCTGTTACAACCAGCAGCTCTCATTAGAATATCTAATGTTACAACCAGCAGCTCTCATTAGAATCTCTGTAACAACCAGCAGCTCTCATTAGAATATCTAATGTTACAATGAGCAGCTCTCATTAGAATATCTAATGTTACAACCAGCAGCTCTCATTAGAATCTGTAATGTTACAACCAGCAGCTCTCATTAGAATCTCTAATGTTTCAACCAGAAGCTCTCATTAGAATCTCTGTTACAACCAGCAGCTCTCATTAGAATCTCCAATGTTACAACCAGCAGCTCTCATTAGAATATCTAATGTTACAACCAGCAGCTCTCATTAGAATCTATGTTACAACTAGCAGCTCTCATTAGAATCTCTAATGTTACAACCAGCAGCTCTCATTAGAATCTCTAATGTTACATCCAGAAGCTATCATTAGAATCTCTGTTACAACCAGCAGCTCTCATTAGAATCTCTAATGTTACAACCAGCAGCTCTCATTAAAATCTCTGTTACAACCAGCAGCTCTCATTAGAATCTCTGTTACAACCAGCAGCTCTCATTAGAATCTCTGTTACAACCAGCAGCTCTCATTAGAATCTCTGTTACAACCAGCAGCTCTCCTCTCTAATGTTACAACCAGCAGCTCTCATCTCTAATGTTACAACAGCAGCTCTCATTAGATTCTCTAATGTTACAACAGCAGCTCTCATCTCTAATGTTACAACCAGCAGCTCTCATCTCTAATGTTACAACCAGCAGCTCTCATCTACAATGTTACAACAGCAGCTCTCATTAGAATCTCTGTTACAACCAGCAGCTGTCATTAGAATCTCTGTTACAACCAGCAGCTCTCATTAGAATTTCTGTTACAACCAGCAGCTCTCATTAGAATCTCTAATGTTACAACCAGCAGCTCTCATTAGAATCTCTAATGTTACAACCAGCAGCTCTCATTAGAATCTCTGTTACAACCAGCAGCTCTCATTAGAATACTAATGTTACAACCAGCAGCTCTCATTAGAATATCTAATGTTACAACCAGCAGCTCTCATTAGAATCTCTAATGTTACAACCAGTAGCTCTCATTTGAATCTCTAATGTTACAACCAGCAGCTCTCATTAGAATCTATGTTACAACCAGCAGCTCTCATTAGAATCTCTAATGTTATAACCAGCAGCTCTCATTAGAATCTCTAATGTTACAACCAGAAGCTATCATTAGAATCTCTGTTACAACCAGCAGCTCTCATTAGAATCTCTACTGTTGTAACCAGCTGCTCTCATTAGAATCTCTGTTACAACCAGCAGCTCCCATTAGAATCTCTAATGTTACAACCAGCAGCTCTCATTAAAATCTCTGTTACAACCAGCAGCTCTCATTAGAATCTCTGTTACAACCAGCAGCTCTCATTAGAATCTCTGTTACAACCAGCAGCTCTCATCTCTAATGTTACAACCAGCAGCTCTCATCTCTAATGTTACAACAGCAGCTCTCATTAGAATCTCTAATGTTACAACAGCAGCTCTCATCTCTAATGTTACAACCAGCAGCTCTCATCTCTAATGTTACAACCAGCAGCTCTCATCTACAATGTTACAACAGCAGCTCTCATTAGAATCTCTAATGTTACAACCAGCAGCTCTCATCTCTAATGTTACAACCAGCAGCTCTCACTAGAATCTCTGTTACAACCAGCAGCTCTCATTAGAATCTCTGTTACCATCAGCAGCTCTCATCTCTAATGGTACAACCAGCAGCTCTCATCTCTAATGTTACAACAGCAGCTCTCTTTAGAATCTCTAATGTTACAACAGCAGCACTCATCTCTAATGTTACAACCAGCAGCTCCCATCTCTAATGTTATAACCAGCAGCTCTCATCTCTAATGTTACAACAGCAGCTCTCATTAGAATCTCTAATGATACAACCAGCAGCTCTCATCTCTAATTTTACAACCAGCAGCTCTCACTAGAATCTCTGTTACAACCAGCAGCTGTCATTAGAATCTCTGTTAAAACCAGCAGCTCTCATTAGAATTTCTGTTTCAACCAGCAGCTCTCATTAGAATCTCTAATGTTACAACCAGCAGCTCTCATTAGAATCTCTAATGTTACAACCAGCAGCTCTCAATAGAATCTCTGTTACAACCAGCAGCTCTCATTAGAATACCTAATGTTACAACCAGCAGCTCTCATTAGAATATCTAATGTTACAACCAGCAGCTCTCATTAGAATCTCTAATGTTACAACCAGCAGCTCTCATTAGAATCTCTAATGTTATAACCAGCAGCTCTCATTAGAATCTCTAATGTTACAACGAGCAGCTCTCATCTCTAATGTTACAACAGCAGCTCTCATTAGAATCTCTAATGTTACACCAGCAGCTCTCATCTCTAATGGTACAACCAGCAGCTCTCATCTCTAATGTTACAACCAGCAGCTCTCATCTCTAATGTTACAACAGCAGCTCTCATCTCTAATGTTACAACAGCAGCTCTCATCTCTAATGTTACATCCAGCAGCTCTCATCTCTTATGTTACAACCAGCAGCTCTCATCTCTAATGTTACAACAGCAGCTCTCATTAGAATCTCTAATGTTACAACCAGCAGCTCTCATCTCTAATGTTACAACCAGCAGCTCTCATTAGAATCTCTAATGTTACAACCAGCAGCTCTGATTAGAATCTCTGTTACAACCAGCAGCTCTCATTAGAATATCTAATGTTACAACCAGCAGCTCTCATTAGAATCTCTGTAACAACCAGCAGCTCTCATTAGAATATCTAATGTTACAATGAGCAGCTCTCATTAGAATATCTAATGTTACAACCAGCAGCTCTCATTAGAATCTGTAATGTTACAACCAGCAGCTCTCATTAGAATCTCTAATGTTTCAACCAGAAGCTCTCATTAGAATCTCTGTTACAACCAGCAGCTCTCATTAGAATCTCCAATGTTACAACCAGCAGCTCTCATTAGAATATCTAATGTTACAACCAGCAGCTCTCATTAGAATCTATGTTACAACTAGCAGCTCTCATTAGAATCTCTAATGTTACAACCAGCAGCTCTCATTAGAATCTCTAATGTTACATCCAGAAGCTATCATTAGAATCTCTGTTACAACCAGCAGCTCTCATTAGAATCTCTAATGTTATAACCAGCAGCTCTCATTAGAATCTCTGTTACAACCAGCAGCTCCCATTAGAATCTCTAATGTTACAACCAGCAGCTCTCATTAAAATCTCTGTTACAACCAGCAGCTCTCATTAGAATCTCTGTTACAACCAGCAGCTCTCATTAGAATCTCTGTTACAACCAGCAGCTCTCATTAGAATCTCTGTTACAACCAGCAGCTCTCCTCTCTAATGTTACAACCAGCAGCTCTCATCTCTAATGTTACAACAGCAGCTCTCATTAGAATCTCTAATGTTACAACAGCAGCTCTCATCTCTAATGTTACAACCAGCAGCTCTCATCTCTAATGTTACAACCAGCAGCTCTCATCTACAATGTTACAACAGCAGCTCTCATTAGAATCTCTAATGTTACAACCAGCAGCTCTCATCTCTAATGTTACAACCAGCAGCTCTCACTAGAATCTCTGTTACAACCAGCAGCTCTCATTAGAATCTCTGTTACCATCAGCAGCTCTCATCTCTAATGGTACAACCAGCAGCTCTCATCTCTAATGTTACAACAGCAGCTCTCTTTAGAATCTCTAATGTTACAACAGCAGCACTCATCTCTAATGTTACAACCAGCAGCTCTCATCTCTAATGTTATAACCAGCAGCTCTCATCTCTAATGTTACAACTGCAGCTCTCACTAGAATCTCTGTTACAACCAGCAGCTGTCATTAGAATCTCTGTTACAACCAGCAGCTCTCATTAGAATTTCTGTTACAACCAGCAGCTCTCATTAGAATCTCTAATGTTACAACCAGCAGCTCTCATTAGAATCTCTAATGTTACAACCAGCAGCTCTCATTAGAATCTCTGTTACAACCAGCAGCTCTCATTAGAATACTAATGTTACAACCAGCAGCTCTCATTAGAATATCTAATGTTACAACCAGCAGCTCTCATTAGAATCTCTAATGTTACAACCAGTAGCTCTCATTTGAATCTCTAATGTTACAACCAGCAGCTCTCATTAGAATCTCTAATGTTATAACCAGCAGCTTTCATTAGAATCTCTAATGTTACAACCAGCAGCTCTCATTAGAATCTCTGTTACAACTAGCAGCTCTCATTAGAATTTTTAATGTTACAACCAGCAGCTCTCATTAGAATCTCTGTTACAACCAGCAGCTCTCATTAGAATCTCTAATGTTACAACCAGCAGCTCTCATTAGATTCTCTGTTACAACCAGCAGCTCTCATTAGAATCTCTGATGTTACAACCAGCAGCTCTCATTAGAATCTCTGTTACAACCAGCAGCTCTCATTACAATATCTAATGTTATAACCAGCAGCTCTCATTAGAATCTCTGTTACAACCAGCCGCTCGCATTAGAATATCTAATGATACAACCAGCAGCTCTCATCTCTAATGTTACACCCAGCAGCTCTCACTAGAATCTCTGTTACAACCAGCAGCTGTCATTCGATTCTCTGTTACAACCAGCAGCTCTCATTAGAATACCCAATGTTACAACCAGCAGCTCTCATTAGAATCTCTAATGTTACAACCAGCAGCTCTCATTAGAATCTCTAATGTTATAACCAGCAGCTCTCATTACAATCTCTAATGTTACAACGAGCAGCTCTCATTAGAATCTCTAATGTTACAACCAGCAGCTCTCATTAGAATCTCTAATGTTACAACCAGCAGCTCTCATTAGAATCTCTGTTACAACCAGCAGCTCTCATTAGAATACTAATGTTACAACCAGCAGCTCTCATTAGAATATCTAATGTTACAACCAGCAGCTCTCATTAGAATCTCTAATGTTACAACCAGTAGCTCTCATTTGAATCTCTAATGTTACAACCAGCAGCTCTCATTAGAATCTCTAATGTTATAACGAGCAGCTTTCATTAGAATCTCTAATGTTACAACCAGCAGCTCTCATTAGAATCTCTGTTACAACTAGCAGCTCTCATTAGAATTTCTAATGTTACAACCAGCAGCTCTCATTAGAATCTCTGTTACAACCAGCAGCTCTCATTAGAATCTCTAATGTTACAACCAGCAGCTCTCATTAGATTCTCTGTTACAACCAGCAGCTCTCATTAGAATCTCTAATGTTACAACCAGCAGCTCTCATTAGAATCTCTGTTACAACCAGCAGCTCTCATTACAATATCTAATGTTATAACCAGCAGCTCTCATTAGAATCTCTGTTACAACCAGCCGCTCGCATTAGAATATCTAATGATACAACCAGCAGCTCTCATCTCTAATGTTACACCCAGCAGCTCTCACTAGAATCTCTGTTACAACCAGCAGCTGTCATTCGATTCTCTGTTACAACCAGCAGCTCTCATTAGAATACCCAATGTTACAACCAGCAGCTCTCATTAGAATCTCTAATGTTACAACCAGCAGCTCTCATTAGAATCTCTAATGTTATAACCAGCAGCTCTCATTACAATCTCTAATGTTACAACGAGCAGCTCTCATTAGAATCTCTAATGTTACAATCAGCAACTCTCATTAGAATCTCTATTACAACCAGCAGCTCTCATTAGAATCTCAAATGTTACAACCAGCCGCTCTCATTAGAATCTCTGTTACAACCAGCAGCTATCATTAGAATCTCTGTTACAACCAGCAGCTCTCATTAGAATCTCTGTTACAACCAGCAGCTCTCATTAAAATGTATGTTGAAACCAGCAGCTCTCATTAGAATCTCTAATGTTACAACCAGCAGCTCTCATTAGAATCTCTAATGTTACAATCAGCAACTCTCATTAGAATCTCTATTACAACCAGCAGCTCTCATTAGAATCTCTAATGTTACAACCAGCCGCTCTCATTAGAATCTCTGTTACAACCAGCAGCTCTCATTAAAATGTATGTTGAAACCAGCAGCTCTCATTAGAATCTCTAATGTTACAACCAGCAGCTCTCATTAGTATCTCTAATGTTACAACCAGCAGCTCTCATTAGAATCTCTGTTACAACCAGCAGCTCTCATTAGAATCTCTAATGTTACAACCAGCGGCTCTCATTAGAATCTCTGTTACAACCAGCAGCTCTCATTAGAATCTCTAATGTTACAACCAGCAGCTCTCATTAAAATCTCAGTTACAACCAACAGCTCTCATTAGAATCTCTGTTACAACCAGCAGCTCTCATTAGAATCTCTGTTACAACCAGCAGCTCTCATTAGAATTTATGTTACAACCAGCAGCTCTCATTAGAATCTCTAATGTTACAACCAGCAGCTCTCATTAGAATCTCTGTTACAACCAGCAGCTCTCATTAGAATACTAATGTTACAACCAGCAGCTCTCATTAGAATATCTAATGTTACAACCAGCAGCTCTCATTAGAATCTCTAATGTTACAACCAGTAGCTCTCATTAGAATCTATGTTACAACCAGCAGCTCTCATTAGAATCTCTAATGTTATAACCAGCAGCTCTCATTAGAATCTCTAATGTTACAACCAGCAGCTCTCATTAGATTCTCTGTTACAACTAGCAGCTCTCATTAGAATCTCTAATGTTACAACCAGCAGCTCTCATTAGAATCTCTGTTACAACCAGCAGCTGTCATTAGAATCACTAATGTTACAACCAGCAGCTCTCATTAGATTCTCGGTTACAACCAGCAGCTCTCATTAGAATCTCTAATGTTACAACCAGCAGCTCTCATTACAATATCTAATGTTATAACCAGCAGCTCTCATTAGAATCTCTGTTACAACCAGCAGCTCGCATTAGAATATCTAATGTGACAATGAGCAGCTCTCATTAGAATATCTAATGTTACAACCAGCAGCTCTCATTAGAATCTCTAATGTTACAACCAGCGGCTCTCATTAGAATCTCTGTTACAACCAGCAACTCTCATTAGAATCTCTAATGTTACAACCAGCAGCTATCATTAAAATCTCAGTTACAACCAACAGCTCTCATTAGAATCTCTGTTACAACCAGCAGCTCTCATTAGAATCTCTGTTACAACCAGCAGCTCTCATTAGAATTTATGTTACAACCAGCAGCTCTCATTAGAATCTCTAATGTTACAACCAGCAGCTCTCATTAGAATCTCTGTTACAACCAGCAGCTCTCATTAGAATACTAATGTTACAACCAGCAGCTCTCATTAGAATATCTAATGTTACAACCAGCAGCTCTCATTAGAATCTCTAATGTTACAACCAGTAGCTCTCATTAGAATCTATGTTACAACCAGCAGCTCTCATTAGAATCTCTAATGTTATAACCAGCAGCTCTCATTAGAATCTCTAATGTTACAACCAGCAGCTCTCATTAGATTCTCTGTTACCACTAGCAGCTCTCATTAGAATCTCTAATGTTACAACCAGCAGCTCTCATTAGAATCTCTGTTACAACCAGCAGCTCTCATTAGAATCTCTAATGTTACAACCAGCAGCTCTCATTAGATTCTCTGTTACAACCAGCAGCTCTCATTTGAATCTCTAATGTTACAACCAGCAGCTCTCATTACAATATCTAATGTTATAACCAGCAGCTCTCATTAGAATCTCTGTTATAACCAGCAGCTCGCATTAGAATATCTAATGTGACAATGAGCAGCTCTCATTAGAATATCTAATGTTACAACCAGCAGCTCTCATTAGAATCTGTAATGTTACAACCAGCAGCTCTCATTAGAATCTCTAATGTTACAACCAGCAGCTTTCATTAGAATCGCTAATGTTACAACCAGAAGCTCTCATTAGAATCTCTGTTACAACCAGCAGCTCCCATTAGAATACCTAATGTTACAACCAGCAGCTCTCATTAGAATATCTAATGTTACAACCAGCAGCTCTCATTAGAATCTCTAATGTTACAACCAGCAGCTCTCATTAGAATCTCTAATGTTATAACCAGCAGCTCTCATTAGAATCTTTAATGTTACAACGAGCAGCTCTCATTAGAATCTCTAATGTTACAATCAGCAGCTCTCATTAGAATCTCTGTTACAACCAGCAGCTCTCATTAGAATCTCTAATGTTACAACAGCAGCACTCATCTCTAATGTTACAACCAGCAGCTCTCATCTCTAATGTTATAACCAGCAGCTCTCATCTCTAATGTTACAACAGCAGCTCTCATTAGAATCTCTAATGATACAACCAGCAGCTCTCATCTCTAATGTTACAACCAGCAGCTCTCACTAGAATCTCTGTTACAACCAGCAGCTTTCATTAGAATCGCTAATGTTACAACCAGAAGCTCTCATTAGAATCTCTGTTACAACCAGCAGCTCCCATTAGAATACCTAATGTTACAACCAGCAGCTCTCATTAGAATATCTAATGTTACAACCAGCAGCTCTCATTAGAATCTCTAATGTTACAACCAGCAGCTCTCATTAGAATCTCTAATGTTATAACCAGCAGCTCTCATTAGAATCTTTAATGTTACAACGAGCAGCTCTCATTAGAATCTCTAATGTTACAATCAGCAGCTCTCATTAGAATCTCTGTTACAACCAGCAGCTCTCATTAGAATCTCTAATGTTACAACAGCAGCACTCATCTCTAATGTTACAACCAGCAGCTCTCATCTCTAATGTTATAACCAGCAGCTCTCATCTCTAATGTTACAACAGCAGCTCTCATTAGAATCTCTAATGATACAACCAGCAGCTCTCATCTCTAATGTTACAACCAGCAGCTCTCACTAGAATCTCTGTTACAACCAGCAGCAGTCATTAGAATCTCTGTTACAACCAGCAGCTCTCATTAGAATTTCTGTTACAACCAGCAGCTCTCATTAGAATCTCTAATGTTACAACCAGCAGCTCTCATTAGAATCTCTAATGTTACAACCAGCAGCTCTGATTAGAATCTCTGTTACAACCAGCAGCTCTCATTAGAATACCTAATGTTACAACCAGCAGCTCTCATTAGAATCTCTGTTACAACCAGCAGCTCTCATTAGAATCTCTGTTACAACCAGCAGCTCTCATCTCTAATGTTACAACCAGCAGCTCTCATCTCTAATGTTACAACAGCAGCTCTCATTAGAATCTCTAATGTTACAACAGCAGCTCTCGTCTCTAATGTTACAACCAGCAGCTCTCATCTCTAATGTTACAACCAGCAGCTCTCATCTCTAATGTTACAACCAGCAGCTCTCATCTCTAATGTTACAACAGCAGCTCTCATTAGAATCTCTAATGTTACAACCAGCAGCTCTCATCTCTAATGTTACAACCAGCAGCTCTCATTAGAATCTCTAATGTTACAACCAGAAGCTCTCATTAGAATCTCTGTTACAACCAGCAGCTCTCATTAGAATATCTAATGTTACAACCAGCAGATCTCATTAGGATCTCTGTAACAACCAGCAGCTCTCATTAGAATATCTAATGTTACAACGAGCAGCTCTCATTAGAATCTGTAATGTTACAACCAGCAGCTCTCATTAGAATCTCTAATGTTTCAACCAGAAGCTCTCATTAGAATCTCTGTTACAACCAGCAGCTCTCATTAGAATCTCCAATGTTACAACCAGCAGCTCTCATTAGAATATCTAATGTTACAACCAGCAGCTCTCATTAGAATCTATGTTACAACTAGCAGCTCTCATTAGAATCTCTAATGTTACAACCAGCAGCTCTCATTAGAATCTCTAATGTTACATCCAGAAGCTATCATTAGAATCTCTGTTACAACCAGCAGCTCTCATTAGAATCTCTAATGTTATAACCAGCAGCTCTCATTAGAATCTCTGTTACAACCAGCAGCTCCCATTAGAATCTCTAATGTTACAACCAGCAGCTCTCATTAAAATCTCTGTTACAACCAGCAGCTCTCATTAGAATCTCTGTTACAACCAGCAGCTCTCATTAGAATCTCTGTTACAACCAGCAGCTCTCATTAGAATCTCTGTTACAACCAGCAGCTCTCCTCTCTAATGTTACAACCAGCAGCTCTCATCTCTAATGTTACAACAGCAGCTCTCATTAGATTCTCTAATGTTACAACAGCAGCTCTCATCTCTAATGTTACAACCAGCAGCTCTCATCTCTAATGTTACAACCAGCAGCTCTCATCTACAATGTTACAACAGCAGCTCTCATTAGAATCTCTAATGTTACAACCAGCAGCTCTCATCTCTAATGTTACAACCAGCAGCTCTCACTAGAATCTCTGTTACAACAATCAGCTCTCATTAGAATCTCTTTTACCATCAGCAGCTCTCATCTCTAATTGTACAACCAGCAGCTCTCATCTCTAATGTTACAACAGCAGCTCTCTTTAGAATCTCTAATGTTACAACAGCAGCACTCATCTCTAATGTTACAACCAGCAGCTCTCATCTCTAATGTTATAACCAGCAGCTCTCATCTCTAATGTTACAACTGCAGCTCTCATTAGAATCTCTAATGATACAACCAGCAGCTCTCATCTCTAATGTTACAACCAGCAGCTCTCACTAGAATCTCTGTTACAACCAGCAGCTGTCATTAGAATCTCTGTTACAACCAGCAGCTCTCATTAGAATTTCTGTTACAACCAGCAGCTCTCATTAGAATCTCTAATGTTACAACCAGCAGCTCTCATTAGAATCTCTAATGTTACAACCAGCAGCTCTCATTAGAATCTCTGTTACAACCAGCAGCTCTCATTAGAATACTAATGTTACAACCAGCAGCTCTCATTAGAATATCTAATGTTACAACCAGCAGCTCTCATTAGAATCTCTAATGTTACAACCAGTAGCTCTCATTTGAATCTCTAATGTTACAACCAGCAGCTCTCATTAGAATCTCTAATGTTATAACCAGCAGCTTTCATTAGAATCTCTAATGTTACAACCAGCAGCTCTCATTAGAATCTCTGTTACAACTAGCAGCTCTCATTAGAATTTCTAATGTTACAACCAGCAGCTCTCATTAGAATCTCTGTTACAACCAGCAGCTCTCATTAGAATCTCTAATGTTACAACCAGCAGCTCTCATTAGATTCTCTGTTACAACCAGCAGCTCTCATTAGAATCTCTAATGTTACAACCAGCAGCTCTCATTAGAATCTCTGTTACAACCAGCAGCTCTCATTACAATATCTAATGTTATAACCAGCAGCTCTCATTAGAATCTCTGTTACAACCAGCCGCTCGCATTAGAATATCTAATGATACAACCAGCAGCTCTCATCTCTAATGTTACACCCAGCAGTTCTCACTAGAATCTCTGTTACAACCAGCAGCTGTCATTCGATTCTCTGTTACAACCAGCAGCTCTCATTAGAATACCCAATGTTACAACCAGCAGCTCTCATTAGAATCTCTAATGTTACAACCAGCAGCTCTCATTAGAATCTCTAATGTTATAACCAGCAGCTCTCATTACAATCTCTAATGTTACAACGAGCAGCTCTCATTAGAATCTCTAATGTTACAATCAGCAACTCTCATTAGAATCTCTATTACAACCAGCAGCTCTCATTAGAATCTCAAATGTTACAACCAGCCGCTCTCATTAGAATCTCTGTTACAACCAGCAGCTATCATTAGAATCTCTGTTACAACCAGCAGCTCTCATTAGAATCTCTGTTACAACCAGCAGCTCTCATTAAAATGTATGTTGAAACCAGCAGCTCTCATTAGAATCTCTAATGTTACAACCAGCAGCTCTCATTAGAATCTCTAATGTTACAATCAGCAACTCTCATTAGAATCTCTATTACAACCAGCAGCTCTCATTAGAATCTCTAATGTTACAACCAGCCGCTCTCATTAGAATCTCTGTTACAACCAGCAGCTCTCATTAAAATGTATGTTGAAACCAGCAGCTCTCATTAGAATCTCTAATGTTACAACCAGCAGCTCTCATTAGTATCTCTAATGTTACAACCAGCGGCTCTCATTAGAATCTCTGTTACAACCAGCAGCTCTCATTAGAATCTCTAATGTTACAACCAGCAGCTCTCATTAAAATCTCAGTTACAACCAACAGCTCTCATTAGAATCTCTGTTACAACCATTAGCTCTCATTAGAATCTCTGTTACAACCAGCAGCTCTCATTAGAATTTATGTTACAACCAGCAGCTCTCATTAGAATCTCTAAAGTTACAACCAGCAGCTCTCATTAGAATCTCTGTTACAACCAGCAGCTCTCATTAGAATACTAATGTTACAACCAGCAGCTCTCATTAGAATATCTAATGTTACAACCAGCAGCTCTCATTAGAATCTCTAATGTTACAACCAGTAGCTCTCATTAGAATCTATGTTACAACCAGCAGCTCTCATTAGAATCTCTAATGTTATAACCAGCAGCTCTCATTAGAATCTCTAATGTTACAACCAGCAGCTCTCATTAGATTCTCTGTTACAACTAGCAGCTCTCATTAGAATCGCTAATGTTACAACCAGCAGCTCTCATTAGAATCTCTGTTACAACCAGCAGCTGTCATTAGAATCACTAATGTTACAACCAGCAGCTCTCATTAGATTCTCGGTTACAACCAGCAGCTCTCATTAGAATCTCTAATGTTACAACCAGCAGCTCTCATTACAATATCTAATGTTATAACCAGCAGCTCTCATTAGAATCTCTGTTACAACCAGCAGCTCGCATTAGAATATCTAATGTGACAATGAGCAGCTCTCATTAGAATATCTAATGTTACAACCAGCAGCTCTCATTAGAAACTGTAATGTTACAGCCAGCAGCTCTCATTAGAATCTCTAATGTTACAACCAGCAGCTCTCATTAGAATCTCTAATGTTACAACCAGCGGCTCTCATTAGAATCTCTGTTACAACCAGCAACTCTCATTAGAATCTCTAATGTTACAACCAGCAGCTATCATTAAAATCTCAGTTACAACCAACAGCTCTCATTAGAATCTCTGTTACAACCAGCAGCTCTCATTAGAATCTCTGTTACAACCAGCAGCTCTCATTAGAATTTATGTTACAACCAGCAGCTCTCATTAGAATCTCTAATGTTACAACCAGCAGCTCTCATTAGAATCTCTGTTACAACCAGCAGCTCTCATTAGAATACTAATGTTACAACCAGCAGCTCTCATTAGAATATCTAATGTTACAACCAGCAGCTCTCATTAGAATCTCTAATGTTACAACCAGTAGCTCTCATTAGAATCTATGTTACAACCAGCAGCTCTCATTAGAATCTCTAATGTTATAACCAGCAGCTCTCATTAGAATCTCTAATGTTACAACCAGCAGCTCTCATTAGATTCTCTGTTACCACTAGCAGCTCTCATTAGAATCTCTAATGTTACAACCAGCAGCTCTCATTAGAATCTCTGTTACAACCAGCAGCTCTCATTAGAATCTCTAATGTTACAACCAGCAGCTCTCATTAGATTCTCTGTTACAACCAGCAGCTCTCATTTGAATCTCTAATGTTACAACCAGCAGCTCTCATTACAATATCTAATGTTATAACCAGCAGCTCTCATTAGAATCTCTGTTATAACCAGCAGCTCGCATTAGAATATCTAATGTGACAATGAGCAGCTCTCATTAGAATATCTAATGTTACAACCAGCAGCTCTCATTAGAATCTGTAATGTTACAACCAGCAGCTCTCATTAGAATCTCTAATGTTACAACCAGCAGCTTTCATTAGAATCGCTAATGTTACAACCAGAAGCTCTCATTAGAATCTCTGTTACAACCAGCAGCTCCCATTAGAATACCTAATGTTACAACCAGCAGCTCTCATTAGAATATCTAATGTTACAACCAGCAGCTCTCATTAGAATCTCTAATGTTACAACCAGCAGCTCTCATTAGAATCTCTAATGTTATAACCAGCAGCTCTCATTAGAATCTTTAATGTTACAACGAGCAGCTCTCATTAGAATCTCTAATGTTACAATCAGCAGCTCTCATTAGAATCTCTGTTACAACCAGCAGCTCTCATTAGAATCTCTAATGTTACAACAGCAGCACTCATCTCTAATGTTACAACCAGCAGCTCTCATCTCTAATGTTATAACCAGCAGCTCTCATCTCTAATGTTACAACAGCAGCTCTCATTAGAATCTCTAATGATACAACCAGCAGCTCTCATCTCTAATGTTACAACCAGCAGCTCTCACTAGAATCTCTGTTACAACCAGCAGCTTTCATTAGAATCGCTAATGTTACAACCAGAAGCTCTCATTAGAATCTCTGTTACAACCAGCAGCTCCCATTAGAATACCTAATGTTACAACCAGCAGCTCTCATTAGAATATCTAATGTTACAACCAGCAGCTCTCATTAGAATCTCTAATGTTACAACCAGCAGCTCTCATTAGAATCTCTAATGTTATAACCAGCAGCTCTCATTAGAATCTTTAATGTTACAACGAGCAGCTCTCATTAGAATCTCTAATGTTACAATCAGCAGCTCTCATTAGAATCTCTGTTACAACCAGCAGCTCTCATTAGAATCTCTAATGTTACAACAGCAGCACTCATCTCTAATGTTACAACCAGCAGCTCTCATCTCTAATGTTATAACCAGCAGCTCTCATCTCTAATGTTACAACAGCAGCTCTCATTAGAATCTCTAATGATACAACCAGCAGCTCTCATCTCTAATGTTACAACCAGCAGCTCTCACTAGAATCTCTGTTACAACCAGCAGCTGTCATTAGAATCTCTGTTACAACCAGCAGCTCTCATTAGAATTTCTGTTACAACCAGCAGCTCTCATTAGAATCTCTAATGTTACAACCAGCAGCTCTCATTAGAATCTCTAATGTTACAACCAGCAGCTCTGATTAGAATCTCTGTTACAACCAGCAGCTCTCATTAGAATACCTAATGTTACAACCAGCAGCTCTCATTAGAATCTCTGTTACAACCAGCAGCTCTCATTAGAATCTCTGTTACAACCAGCAGCTCTCATCTCTAATGTTACAACCAGCAGCTCTCATCTCTAATGTTACAACAGCAGCTCTCATTAGAATCTCTAATGTTACAACAGCAGCTCTCGTCTCTAATGTTACAACCAGCAGCTCTCATCTCTAATGTTACAACCAGCAGCTCTCATCTCTAATGTTACAACCAGCAGCTCTCATCTCTAATGTTACAACAGCAGCTCTCATTAGAATCTCTAATGTTACAACCAGCAGCTCTCATCTCTAATGTTACAACCAGCAGCTCTCATTAGAATCTCTAATGTTACAACCAGAAGCTCTCATTAGAATCTCTGTTACAACCAGCAGCTCTCATTAGAATATCTAATGTTACAACCAGCAGATCTCATTAGGATCTCTGTAACAACCAGCAGCTCTCATTAGAATATCTAATGTTACAACGAGCAGCTCTCATTAGAATCTGTAATGTTACAACCAGCAGCTCTCATTAGAATCTCTAATGTTTCAACCAGAAGCTCTCATTAGAATCTCTGTTACAACCAGCAGCTCTCATTAGAATCTCCAATGTTACAACCAGCAGCTCTCATTAGAATATCTAATGTTACAACCAGCAGCTCTCATTAGAATCTATGTTACAACTAGCAGCTCTCATTAGAATCTCTAATGTTACAACCAGCAGCTCTCATTAGAATCTCTAATGTTACATCCAGAAGCTATCATTAGAATCTCTGTTACAACCAGCAGCTCTCATTAGAATCTCTAATGTTATAACCAGCAGCTCTCATTAGAATCTCTGTTACAACAGCAGCTCCCATTAGAATCTCTAATGTTACAACCAGCAGCTCTCATTAAAATCTCTGTTACAACAGCAGCTCTCATTAGAATCTCTGTTACAACCAGCAGCTCTCATTAGAATCTCTGTTACAACCAGCAGCTCTCATTAGAATCTCTGTTACAACCAGCAGCTCTCCTCTCTAATGTTACAACCAGCAGCTCTCATCTCTAATGTTACAACAGCAGCTCTCATTAGATCTCTCATTAGAATCTCTGTTACAACCAGCAGCTCTCATTAGAATCTCTAATGTTACAACAGCAGCACTCATCTCTAATGTTACAACCAGCAGCTCTCATCTCTAATGTTATAACCAGCAGCTCTCATCTCTAATGTTACAACAGCAGCTCTCATTAGAATCTCTAATGATACAACCAGCAGCTCTCATCTCTAATGTTACAACCAGCAGCTCTCACTAGAATCTCTGTTACAACCAGCAGCTTTCATTAGAATCGCTAATGTTACAACCAGAAGCTCTCATTAGAATCTCTGTTACAACCAGCAGCTCCCATTAGAATACCTAATGTTACAACCAGCAGCTCTCATTAGAATATCTAATGTTACAACCAGCAGCTCTCATTAGAATCTCTAATGTTACAACCAGCAGCTCTCATTAGAATCTCTAATGTTATAACCAGCAGCTCTCATTAGAATCTTTAATGTTACAACGAGCAGCTCTCATTAGAATCTCTAATGTTACAATCAGCAGCTCTCATTAGAATCTCTGTTACAACCAGCAGCTCTCATTAGAATCTCTAATGTTACAACAGCAGCACTCATCTCTAATGTTACAACCAGCAGCTCTCATCTCTAATGTTATAACCAGCAGCTCTCATCTCTAATGTTACAACAGCAGCTCTCATTAGAATCTCTAATGATACAACCAGCAGCTCTCATCTCTAATGTTACAACCAGCAGCTCTCACTAGAATCTCTGTTACAACCAGCAGCTGTCATTAGAATCTCTGTTACAACCAGCAGCTCTCATTAGAATTTCTGTTACAACCAGCAGCTCTCATTAGAATCTCTAATGTTACAACCAGCAGCTCTCATTAGAATCTCTAATGTTACAACCAGCAGCTCTGATTAGAATCTCTGTTACAACCAGCAGCTCTCATTAGAATACCTAATGTTACAACCAGCAGCTCTCATTAGAATCTCTGTTACAACCAGCAGCTCTCATTAGAATCTCTGTTACAACCAGCAGCTCTCATCTCTAATGTTACAACCAGCAGCTCTCATCTCTAATGTTACAACAGCAGCTCTCATTAGAATCTCTAATGTTACAACAGCAGCTCTCGTCTCTAATGTTACAACCAGCAGCTCTCATCTCTAATGTTACAACCAGCAGCTCTCATCTCTAATGTTACAACCAGCAGCTCTCATCTCTAATGTTACAACAGCAGCTCTCATTAGAATCTCTAATGTTACAACCAGCAGCTCTCATCTCTAATGTTACAACCAGCAGCTCTCATTAGAATCTCTAATGTTACAACCAGAAGCTCTCATTAGAATCTCTGTTACAACCAGCAGCTCTCATTAGAATATCTAATGTTACAACCAGCAGATCTCATTAGGATCTCTGTAACAACCAGCAGCTCTCATTAGAATATCTAATGTTACAACGAGCAGCTCTCATTAGAATCTGTAATGTTACAACCAGCAGCTCTCATTAGAATCTCTAATGTTTCAACCAGAAGCTCTCATTAGAATCTCTGTTACAACCAGCAGCTCTCATTAGAATCTCCAATGTTACAACCAGCAGCTCTCATTAGAATATCTAATGTTACAACCAGCAGCTCTCATTAGAATCTATGTTACAACTAGCAGCTCTCATTAGAATCTCTAATGTTACAACCAGCAGCTCTCATTAGAATCTCTAATGTTACATCCAGAAGCTATCATTAGAATCTCTGTTACAACCAGCAGCTCTCATTAGAATCTCTAATGTTATAACCAGCAGCTCTCATTAGAATCTCTGTTACAACCAGCAGCTCCCATTAGAATCTCTAATGTTACAACCAGCAGCTCTCATTAAAATCTCTGTTACAACTAGCAGCTCTCATTAGAATCTCTGTTACAACCAGCAGCTCTCATTAGAATCTCTGTTACAACCAGCAGCTCTCATTAGAATCTCTGTTACAACCAGCAGCTCTCCTCTCTAATGTTACAACCAGCAGCTCTCATCTCTAATGTTACAACAGCAGCTCTCATTAGATTCTCTAATGTTACAACAGCAGCTCTCATCTCTAATGTTACAACCAGCAGCTCTCATCTCTAATGTTACAACCAGCAGCTCTCATCTACAATGTTACAACAGCAGCTCTCATTAGAATCTCTAATGTTACAACCAGCAGCTCTCATCTCTAATGTTACAACCAGCAGCTCTCACTAGAATCTCTGTTACAACAATCAGCTCTCATTAGAATCTCTTTTACCATCAGCAGCTCTCATCTCTAATTGTACAACCAGCAGCTCTCATCTCTAATGTTACAACAGCAGCTCTCTTTAGAATCTCTAATGTTACAACAGCAGCACTCATCTCTAATGTTACAACCAGCAGCTCTCATCTCTAATGTTATAACCAGCAGCTCTCATCTCTAATGTTACAACTGCAGCTCTCATTAGAATCTCTAATGATACAACCAGCAGCTCTCATCTCTAATGTTACAACCAGCAGCTCTCACTAGAATCTCTGTTACAACCAGCAGCTGTCATTAGAATCTCTGTTACAACCAGCAGCTCTCATTAGAATTTCTGTTACAACCAGCAGCTCTCATTAGAATCTCTAATGTTACAACCAGCAGCTCTCATTAGAATCTCTAATGTTACAACCAGCAGCTCTCATTAGAATCTCTGTTACAACCAGCAGCTCTCATTAGAATACTAATGTTACAACCAGCAGCTCTCATTAGAATATCTAATGTTACAACCAGCAGCTCTCATTAGAATCTCTAATGTTACAACCAGTAGCTCTCATTTGAATCTCTAATGTTACAACCAGCAGCTCTCATTAGAATCTCTAATGTTATAACCAGCAGCTTTCATTAGAATCTTTAATGTTACAACCAGCAGCTCTCATTAGAATCTCTGTTACAACTAGCAGCTCTCATTAGAATTTCTAATGTTACAACCAGCAGCTCTCATTAGAATCTCTGTTACAACCAGCAGCTCTCATTAGAATCTCTAATGTTACAACCAGCAGCTCTCATTAGATTCTCTGTTACAACCAGCAGCTCTCATTAGAATCTCTAATGTTACAACCAGCAGCTCTCATTAGAATCTCTGTTACAACCAGCAGCTCTCATTACAATATCTAATGTTATAACCAGCAGCTCTCATTAGAATCTCTGTTACAACCAGCCGCTCGCATTAGAATATCTAATGATACAACCAGCAGCTCTCATCTCTAATGTTACACCCAGCAGTTCTCACTAGAATCTCTGTTACAACCAACAGCTGTCATTCGATTCTCTGTTACAACCAGCAGCTCTCATTAGAATACCCAATGTTACAACCAGCAGCTCTCATTAGAATCTCTAATGTTACAACCAGCAGCTCTCATTAGAATCTCTAATGTTATAACCAGCAGCTCTCATTACAATCTCTAATGTTACAACGAGCAGCTCTCATTAGAATCTCTAATGTTACAATCAGCAACTCTCATTAGAATCTCTATTACAACCAGCAGCTCTCATTAGAATCTCAAATGTTACAACCAGCCGCTCTCATTAGAATCTCTGTTACAACCAGCAGCTATCATTAGAATCTCTGTTACAACCAGCAGCTCTCATTAGAATCTCTGTTACAACCAGCAGCTCTCATTAAAATGTATGTTGAAACCAGCAGCTCTCATTAGAATCTCTAATGTTACAACCAGCAGCTCTCATTAGAATCTCTAATGTTACAATCAGCAACTCTCATTAGAATCTCTATTACAACCAGCAGCTCTCATTAGAATCTCTAATGTTACAACCAGCCGCTCTCATTAGAATCTCTGTTACAACCAGCAGCTCTCATTAAAATGTATGTTGAAACCAGCAGCTCTCATTAGAATCTCTAATGTTACAACCAGCAGCTCTCATTAGTATCTCTAATGTTACAACCAGCGGCTCTCATTAGAATCTCTGTTACAACCAGCAGCTCTCATTAGAATCTCTAATGTTACAACCAGCAGCTCTCATTAAAATCTCAGTTACAACCAACAGCTCTCATTAGAATCTCTGTTACAACCAGCAGCTCTCATTAGAATCTCTGTTACAACCAGCAGCTCTCATTAGAATTTATGTTACAACCAGCAGCTCTCATTAGAATCTCTAATGTTACAACCAGCAGCTCTCATTAGAATCTCTGTTACAACCAGCAGCTCTCATTAGAATACTAATGTTACAACCAGCAGCTCTCATTAGAATATCTAATGTTACAACCAGCAGCTCTCATTAGAATCTCTAATGTTACAACCAGTAGCTCTCATTAGAATCTATGTTACAACCAGCAGCTCTCATTAGAATCTCTAATGTTATAACCAGCAGCTCTCATTAGAATCTCTAATGTTACAACCAGCAGCTCTCATTAGATTCTCTGTTACAACTAGCAGCTCTCATTAGAATCGCTAATGTTACAACCAGCAGCTCTCATTAGAATCTCTGTTACAACCAGCAGCTGTCATTAGAATCACTAATGTTACAACCAGCAGCTCTCATTAGATTCTCGGTTACAACCAGCAGCTCTCATTAGAATCTCTAATGTTACAACCAGCAGCTCTCATTACAATATCTAATGTTATAACCAGCAGCTCTCATTAGAATCTCTGTTACAACCAGCAGCTCGCATTAGAATATCTAATGTGACAATGAGCAGCTCTCATTAGAATATCTAATGTTACAACCAGCAGCTCTCATTAGAAACTGTAATGTTACAGCCAGCAGCTCTCATTAGAATCTCTAATGTTACAACCAGCAGCTCTCATTAGAATCTCTAATGTTACAACCAGCGGCTCTCATTAGAATCTCTGTTACAACCAGCAACTCTCATTAGAATCTCTAATGTTACAACCAGCAGCTATCATTAAAATCTCAGTTACAACCAACAGCTCTCATTAGAATCTCTGTTACAACCAGCAGCTCTCATTAGAATCTCTGTTACAACCAGCAGCTCTCATTAGAATTTATGTTACAACCAGCAGCTCTCATTAGAATCTCTAATGTTACAACCAGCAGCTCTCATTAGAATCTCTGTTACAACCAGCAGCTCTCATTAGAATACTAATGTTACAACCAGCAGCTCTCATTAGAATATCTAATGTTACAACCAGCAGCTCTCATTAGAATCTCTAATGTTACAACCAGTAGCTCTCATTAGAATCTATGTTACAACCAGCAGCTCTCATTAGAATCTCTAATGTTATAACCAGCAGCTCTCATTAGAATCTCTAATGTTACAACCAGCAGCTCTCATTAGATTCTCTGTTACCACTAGCAGCTCTCATTAGAATCTCTAATGTTACAACCAGCAGCTCTCATTAGAATCTCTGTTACAACCAGCAGCTCTCATTAGAATCTCTAATGTTACAACCAGCAGCTCTCATTAGATTCTCTGTTACAACCAGCAGCTCTCATTTGAATCTCTAATGTTACAACCAGCAGCTCTCATTACAATATCTAATGTTATAACCAGCAGCTCTCATTAGAATCTCTGTTATAACCAGCAGCTCGCATTAGAATATCTAATGTGACAATGAGCAGCTCTCATTAGAATATCCAATGTTACAACCAGCAGCTCTCATTAGAATCTGTAATGTTACAACCAGCAGCTCTCATTAGAATCTCTAATGTTACAACCAGCAGCTTTCATTAGAATCGCTAATGTTACAACCAGAAGCTCTCATTAGAATCTCTGTTACAACCAGCAGCTCCCATTAGAATACCTAATGTTAAAACCAGCAGCTCTCATTAGAATATCTAATGTTTCAACCAGCAGCTCTCATTAGAATCTCTAATGTTACAACCAGCAGCTCTCATTAGAATCTCTAATGTTATAACCAGCAGCTCTCATTAGAATCTTTAATGTTACAACGAGCAGCTCTCATTAGAATCTCTAATGTTACAATCAGCAGCTCTCATTAGAATCTCTGTTACAACCAGCAGCTCTCATTAGAATCTCTAATGTTACAACAGCAGCACTCATCTCTAATGTTACAACCAGCAGCTCTCATCTCTAATGTTATAACCAGCAGCTCTCATCTCTAATGTTACAACAGCAGCTCTCATTAGAATCTCTAATGATACAACCAGCAGCTCTCATCTCTAATGTTACAACCAGCAGCTCTCACTAGAATCTCTGTTACAACCAGCAGCTGTCATTAGAATCTCTGTTACAACCAGCAGCTCTCATTAGAATTTCTGTTACAACCAGCAGCTGTCATTAGAATCTCTGTTACAACCAGCAGCTCCCATTAGAATACCTAATGTTACAACCAGCAGCTCTCATTAGAATATCTAATGTTACAACCAGCAGCTCTCATTAGAATCTCTAATGTTACAACCAGCAGCTCTCATTAGAATCTCTAATGTTATAACCAGCAGCTCTCATTAGAATCTTTAATGTTACAACGAGCAGCTCTCATTAGAATCTCTAATGTTACAATCAGCAGCTCTCATTAGAATCTCTGTTACAACCAGCAGCTCTCATTAGAATCTCTAATGTTACAACAGCAGCACTCATCTCTAATGTTACAACCAGCAGCTCTCATCTCTAATGTTATAACCAGCAGCTCTCATCTCTAATGTTACAACAGCAGCTCTCATTAGAATCTCTAATGATACAACCAGCAGCTCTCATCTCTAATGTTACAACCAGCAGCTCTCACTAGAATCTCTGTTACAACCAGCAGCTGTCATTAGAATCTCTGTTACAACCAGCAGCTCTCATTAGAATTTCTGTTACAACCAGCAGCTCTCATTAGAATCTCTAATGTTACAACCAGCAGCTCTCATTTGAATCTCTAATGTTACAACCAGCAGCTCTGATTAGAATCTCTGTTACAACCAGCAGCTCTCATTAGAATACCTAATGTTACAACCAGCAGCTCTCATTAGAATCTCTGTTACAACCAGCAGCTCTCATTAGAATCTCTGTTACAACCAGCAGCTCTCATCTCTAATGTTACAACCAGCAGCTCTCATCTCTAATGTTACAACAGCAGCTCTCATTAGAATCTCTAATGTTACAACAGCAGCTCTCGTCTCTAATGTTACAACCAGCAGCTCTCATCTCTAATGTTACAACCAGCAGCTCTCATCTCTAATGTTACAACCAGCAGCTCTCATCTCTAATGTTACAACAGCAGCTCTCATTAGAATCTCTAATGTTACAACCAGCAGCTCTCATCTCTAATGTTACAACCAGCAGCTCTCATTAGAATCTCTAATGTTACAACCAGAAGCTCTCATTAGAATCTCTGTTACAACCAGCAGCTCTCATTAGAATATCTAATGTTACAACCAGCAGATCTCATTAGGATCTCTGTAACAACCAGCAGCTCTCATTAGAATATCTAATGTTACAACGAGCAGCTCTCATTAGAATCTGTAATGTTACAACCAGCAGCTCTCATTAGAATCTCTAATGTTTCAACCAGAAGCTCTCATTAGAATCTCTGTTACAACCAGCAGCTCTCATTAGAATCTCCAATGTTACAACCAGCAGCTCACATTAGAATCTCTAATGTTACAACCAGCAGCTCTCATTAGAATCTATGTTACAACTAGCAGCTCTCATTAGCATCTCTAATGTTATAACCAGCAGCTCTTATTAGAATCTCTAATGTTACAACCAGAAGCTATCATTAGAATCTCTGTTACAACCAGCAGCTCTCATTAGAATCTCTACTGTTGTAACCAGCTGCTCTCATTAGAATCTCTGTTACAAACAGCAGCTCCCATTAGAATCTCTAATGTTACAACCAGCAGCTCTCATTAAAATCTCTGTTACAACCAGCAGCTCTCATTAGAATCTCTGTTACAACCAGCAGCTCTCATTAGAATCTCTGTTACAACCAGCAACTCTCATCTCTAATGTTACAACCAGCAGCTCTCATCTCTAATGTTACAACAGCAGCTCTCATTAGAATCTCTAATGTTACAACAGCAGCTCTCATCTCTAATGTTACAACCAGCAGCTCTCATCTCTAATGTTACAACCAGCAGCTCTCATCTACAATGTTACAACAGCAGCTCTCATTAGAATCTCTAATGTTACAACCAGCAGCTCTCATCTCTAATGTTACAACCAGCAGCTCTCACTAGAATCTCTGTTACAACCAGCAGCTCTCATTAGAATCTCTGTTACCATCAGCAGCTCTCATCTCTAATGGTACAACCAGCAGCTCTCATCTCTAATGTTACAACAGCAGCTCTCTTTAGAATCTCTAATGTTACAACAGCAGCACTCATCTCTAATGTTACAACCAGCAGCTCTCATCTCTAATGTTATAACCAGCAGCTCTCATCTCTAATGTTACAACAGCAGCTCTCATTAGAATCTCTAATGATACAACCAGCAGCTCTCATCTCTAATTTTACAACCAGCAGCTCTCACTAGAATCTCTGTTACAACCAGCAGCTGTCATTAGAATCTCTGTTAAAACCAGCAGCTCTCATTAGAATTTCTGTTACAACCAGCAGCTCTCATTAGAATCTCTAATGTTACAACCAGCAGCTCTCATTAGAATCTCTAATGTTACAACCAGCAGCTCTCAATAGAATCTCTGTTACAACCAGCAGCTCTCATTAGAATACCTAATGTTACAACCAGCAGCTCTCATTAGAATATCTAATGTTACAACCAGCAGCTCTCATTAGAATCTCTAATGTTACAACCAGCAGCTCTCATTAGAATCTCTAATGTTATAACCAGCAGCTCTCATTAGAATCTCTAATGTTACAACGAGCAGCTCTCAGAATCTCTAATGTTACAATCAGCAGCTCTCATTAGAATCTCTGTTACAACCAGCAGCTCTCATTAGAATCTCTGTTACAACCAGCAGCTCTAATTAGAATCTCTGTTACAACCAGCAGCTCTCATTAGAATCTCTGTTACAACCAGCAGCTCTCATTAAAATGTATGTTGAAACCAGCAGCTCTCATTAGAATCTCTAATGTTACAACCAGCAGCTCTCATTAGAATATCTGTTACAACCAGCAGCTCTCATTAGAATCTCTAATGTTACAACCAGCAGCTCTCATTAGAATCTCTAATGTTACAACCAGAAGCTCTCATTAGAATCTATGTTACAACCAGCAGCTCTCATTATAATCTCTAATGTTATAACCAGCAGCTCTCATTAGAATCTCTAATGTTACAACCATCAGCTCTCATTAGAATCTCTGTTACAACCAGCAGCTCTCATTAGAATACCTAATGTTACAACCAGCAGCTCTCATTAGAATCTCTGTTACAACCAGCAGCTCTCAATAGAATCTCTAATGTTACAACCAGCAGCTCTCATTAAAATCTCTGTTACAACCAGCAGCTCTCATTAGAATATCTGTTACAACCAGCAGCTCTCATTAGAATCTCTGTTACAACCAGCAGCTCTCCTCTCTAATGTTACAACCAGCAGCTCTCACCTCTAATGTTACAACAGCAGCTCTCATTAGAATCTCTAATGTTACAACAGCAGCTCTCATCTCTAATGTTACAACCAGCAGCTCTCATCTCTAATGTTACAACCAGCAGCTGTCATCTCTAATGTTACAACCAGCAGCTCTCATCTCTAATGTTACAACAGCAGCTCTCATTAGAATCTCTAATGTTACAACCAGCAGCTCTCATCTCTAATGTTACAACAAGCAGCTCTCATTAGAATCTCTAATGTTACAACCAGCAGCTCTGATTAGAATCTCTGTTACAACCAGCAGCTCTCATTAGAATATCTAATTTTACAACCAGCAGCTCTCATTAGAATCTCTGGAACAACCAGCAGCTCTCATTAGAATATCTAATGTTACAATGAGCAGCTCTCATTAGAATATCTAATGTTACAACCAGCAGCTCTCATTAGAATCTGTAATGTTACAACCAGCAGCTCTCATTAGAATCTCTAATGTTTCAACCAGAAGCTCTGATTAGAATCTCTGTTACAACCAGCAGCTCTCATTAGAATCTCCAATGTTACAACCAGCAGCTCTCATTAGAATATCTAATGTTACAACCAGCAGCTCTCATTAGAATCTCTAATGTTACAACCAGCGGCTCTCATTAGAATCTCTGTTACAACCAGCAACTCTCATTAGAATCTCTAATGTTACAACCAGCAGCTATCATTAAAATCTCAGTTACAACCAACAGCTCTCATTAGAATCTCTGTTACAACCAGCAGCTCTCATTAGAATCTCTGTTACAACCAGCAGCTCTCATTAGAATTTATGTTACAACCAGCAGCTCTCATTAGAATCTCTAATGTTACAACCAGCGGCTCTCATTAGAATCTCTGTTACAACCAGCAACTCTCATTAGAATCTCTAATGTTACAACCAGCAGCTATCATTAAAATCTCAGTTACAACCAACAGCTCTCATTAGAATCTCTGTTACAACCAGCAGCTCTCATTAGAATCTCTGTTACAACCAGCAGCTCTCATTAGAATTTATGTTACAACCAGCAGCTCTCATTAGAATCTCTAATGTTACAACCAGCAGCTCTCATTAGAATCTCTGTTACAACCAGCAGCTCTCATTAGAATACTAATGTTACAACCAGCAGCTCTCATTAGAATATCTAATGTTACAACCAGCAGCTCTCATTAGAATCTCTAATGTTACAACCAGTAGCTCTCATTAGAATCTCTGTTACAACCAGCAGCTCTCATTAGAATACTAATGTTACAACCAGCAGCTCTCATTAGAATATCTAATGTTACAACCAGCAGCTCTCATTAGAATCTCTAATGTTACAACCAGTAGCTCTCATTAGAATCTATGTTACAACCAGCAGCTCTCATTAGAATCTCTAATGTTATAACCAGCAGCTCTCATTAGAATCTCTAATGTTACAACCAGCAGCTCTCATTAGATTCTCTGTTACCACTAGCAGCTCTCATTAGAATCTCTAATGTTACAACCAGCAGCTCTCATTAGAATCTCTGTTACAACCAGCAGCTCTCATTAGAATCTCTAATGTTACAACCAGCAGCTCTCATTAGATTCTCTGTTACAACCAGCAGCTCTCATTTGAATCTCTAATGTTACAACCAGCAGCTCTCATTACAATATCTAATGTTATAACCAGCAGCTCTCATCTGTTATAACCAGCAGCTCGCATTAGAATATCTAATGTGACAATGAGCAGCTCTCATTAGAATATCCAATGTTACAACCAGCAGCTCTCATTAGAATCTGTAATGTTACAACCAGCAGCTCTCATTAGAATCTCTAATGTTACAACCAGCAGCTTTCATTAGAATCGCTAATGTTACAACCAGAAGCTCTCATTAGAATCTCTAATGATACAACCAGCAGCTCTCATCTCTAATGTTACAACCAGCAGCTCTCACTAGAATCTCTGTTACAACCAGCAGCTGTCATTAGAATCTCTGTTACAACCAGCAGCTCTCATTAGAATTTCTGTTACAACCAGCAGCTGTCATTAGAATCTCTGTTACAACCAGCAGCTCCCATTAGAATACCTAATGTTACAACCAGCAGCTCTCATTAGAATATCTAATGTTACAACCAGCAGCTCTCATTAGAATCTCTAATGTTACAACCAGCAGCTCTCATTAGAATCTCTAATGTTATAACCAGCAGCTCTCATTAGAATCTTTAATGTTACAACGAGCAGCTCTCATTAGAATCTCTAATGTTACAATCAGCAGCTCTCATTAGAATCTCTGTTACAACCAGCAGCTCTCATTAGAATCTCTAATGTTACAACAGCAGCACTCATCTCTAATGTTACAACCAGCAGCTCTCATCTCTAATGTTATAACCAGCAGCTCTCATCTCTAATGTTACAACAGCAGCTCTCATTAGAATCTCTAATGATACAACCAGCAGCTCTCATCTCTAATGTTACAACCAGCAGCTCTCACTAGAATCTCTGTTACAACCAGCAGCTGTCATTAGAATCTCTGTTACAACCAGCAGCTCTCATTAGAATTTCTGTTACAACCAGCAGCTCTCATTAGAATCTCTAATGTTACAACCAGCAGCTCTCATTTGAATCTCTAATGTTACAACCAGCAGCTCTGATTAGAATCTCTGTTACAACCAGCAGCTCTCATTAGAATACCTAATGTTACAACCAGCAGCTCTCATTAGAATCTCTGTTACAACCAGCAGCTCTCATTAGAATCTCTGTTACAACCAGCAGCTCTCATCTCTAATGTTACAACCAGCAGCTCTCATCTCTAATGTTACAACAGCAGCTCTCATTAGAATCTCTAATGTTACAACAGCAGCTCTCGTCTCTAATGTTACAACCAGCAGCTCTCATCTCTAATGTTACAACCAGCAGCTCTCATCTCTAATGTTACAACCAGCAGCTCTCATCTCTAATGTTACAACAGCAGCTCTCATTAGAATCTCTAATGTTACAACCAGCAGCTCTCATCTCTAATGTTACAACCAGCAGCTCTCATTAGAATCTCTAATGTTACAACCAGAAGCTCTCATTAGAATCTCTGTTACAACCAGCAGCTCTCATTAGAATATCTAATGTTACAACCAGCAGATCTCATTAGGATCTCTGTAACAACCAGCAGCTCTCATTAGAATATCTAATGTTACAACGAGCAGCTCTCATTAGAATCTGTAATGTTACAACCAGCAGCTCTCATTAGAATCTCTAATGTTTCAACCAGAAGCTCTCATTAGAATCTCTGTTACAACCAGCAGCTCTCATTAGAATCTCCAATGTTACAACCAGCAGCTCACATTGGAATCTCTAATGTTACAACCAGCAGCTCTCATTAGAATCTATGTTACAACTAGCAGCTCTCATTAGCATCTCTAATGTTATAACCAGCAGCTCTTATTAGAATCTCTAATGTTACAACCAGAAGCTATCATTAGAATCTCTGTTACAACCAGCAGCTCTCATTAGAATCTCTACTGTTGTAACCAGCTGCTCTCATTAGAATCTCTGTTACAACCAGCAGCTCCCATTAGAATCTCTAATGTTACAACCAGCAGCTCTCATTAAAATCTCTGTTACAACCAGCAGCTCTCATTAGAATCTCTGTTACAACCAGCAGCTCTCATTAGAATCTCTGTTACAACCAGCAGCTCTCATCTCTAATGTTACAACAGCAGCTCTCATTAGAATCTCTAATGTTACAACAGCAGCTCTCATCTCTAATGTTACAACCAGCAGCTCTCATCTCTAATGTTACAACCAGCAGCTCTCATCTACAATGTTACAACAGCAGCTCTCATTAGAATCTCTAATGTTACAACCAGCAGCTCTCATCTCTAATGTTACAACCAGCAGCTCTCACTAGAATCTCTGTTACAACCAGCAGCTCTCATTAGAATCTCTGTTACCATCAGCAGCTCTCATCTCTAATGGTACAACCAGCAGCTCTCATCTCTAATGTTACAACAGCAGCTCTCTTTAGAATCTCTAATGTTACAACAGCAGCACTCATCTCTAATGTTACAACCAGCAGCTCTCATCTCTAATGTTATAACCAGCAGCTCTCATCTCTAATGTTACAACAGCAGCTCTCATTAGAATCTCTAATGATACAACCAGCAGCTCTCATCTCTAATTTTACAACCAGCAGCTCTCACTAGAATCTCTGTTACAACCAGCAGCTGTCATTAGAATCTCTGTTAAAACCAGCAGCTCTCATTAGAATTTCTGTTACAACCAGCAGCTCTCATTAGAATCTCTAATGTTACAACCAGCAGCTCTCATTAGAATCTCTAATGTTACAACCAGCAGCTCTCAATAGAATCTCTGTTACAACCAGCAGCTCTCATTAGAATACCTAATGTTACAACCAGCAGCTCTCATTAGAATATCTAATGTTACAACCAGCAGCTCTCATTAGAATCTCTAATGTTACAACCAGCAGCTCTCATTAGAATCTCTAATGTTATAACCAGCAGCTCTCATTAGAATCTCTAATGTTACAACGAGCAGCTCTCAGAATCTCTAATGTTACAATCAGCAGCTCTCATTAGAATCTCTGTTACAACCAGCAGCTCTCATTAGAATCTCTGTTACAACCAGCAGCTCTAATTAGAATCTCTGTTACAACCAGCAGCTCTCATTAGAATCTCTGTTACAACCAGCAGCTCTCATTAAAATGTATGTTGAAACCAGCAGCTCTCATTAGAATCTCTAATGTTACAACCAGCAGCTCTCATTAGAATATCTGTTACAACCAGCAGCTCTCATTAGAATCTCTAATGTTACAACCAGCAGCTCTCATTAGAATCTCTAATGTTACAACCAGAAGCTCTCATTAGAATCTATGTTACAACCAGCAGCTCTCATTATAATCTCTAATGTTATAACCAGCAGCTCTCATTAGAATCTCTAATGTTACAACCATCAGCTCTCATTAGAATCTCTGTTACAACCAGCAGCTCTCATTAGAATACCTAATGTTACAACCAGCAGCTCTCATTAGAATCTCTGTTACAACCAGCAGCTCTCAATAGAATCTCTAATGTTACAACCAGCAGCTCTCATTAAAATCTCTGTTACAACCAGCAGCTCTCATTAGAATATCTGTTACAACCAGCAGCTCTCATTAGAATCTCTGTTACAACCAGCAGCTCTCCTCTCTAATGTTACAACCAGCAGCTCTCATCTCTAATGTTACAACAGCAGCTCTCATTAGAATCTCTAATGTTACAACAGCAGCTCTCATCTCTAATGTTACAACCAGCAGCTCTCATCTCTAATGTTACAACCAGCAGCTGTCATCTCTAATGTTACAACCAGCAGCTCTCATCTCTAATGTTACAACAGCAGCTCTCATTAGAATCTCTAATGTTACAACCAGCAGCTCTCATCTCTAATGTTACAACAAGCAGCTCTCATTAGAATCTCTAATGTTACAACCAGCAGCTCTGATTAGAATCTCTGTTACAACCAGCAGCTCTCATTAGAATATCTAATTTTACAACCAGCAGCTCTCATTAGAATCTCTGGAACAACCAGCAGCTCTCATTAGAATATCTAATGTTACAATGAGCAGCTCTCATTAGAATATCTAATGTTACAACCAGCAGCTCTCATTAGAATCTGTAATGTTACAACCAGCAGCTCTCATTAGAATCTCTAATGTTTCAACCAGAAGCTCTGATTAGAATCTCTGTTACAACCAGCAGCTCTCATTAGAATCTCCAATGTTACAACCAGCAGCTCTCATTAGAATATCTAATGTTACAACCAGCAGCTCTCATTAGAATCTGTAATGTTACAACCAGCAGCTCTCATTAGAATCTCTAATGTTTCAACCAGAAGCTCTCATTAGAATCTCTGTTACATCAGCAGCTCTCATTAGAATCTCCAATGTTACAACCAGCAGCTCTCATTAGAATCTCTAATGTTACAACCAGCAGCTCTCATTAGAATCTATGTTACAACTAGCAGCTCTCATTAGAATCTCTAATGTTACAACCAGCAGCTCTCATTAGAATCTCTAATGTTACAACCAGAAGCTATCATTAGAATCTCTGTTACAACAAGCAGCTCTCATTAGAATCTCTAATGTTACAACCAGCAGCTCTCATTAGAATCTCCAATGTTACAACCAGCAGCTCTCATTAGAATCTCTAATGTTACAACCAGCAGCTCTCATTAGAATCTCTAATGTTACAACCAGAAGCTCTCATTAGAATCTATGTTACAACCAGCAGCTCTCATTATAATCTCTGTTACAACCAGCAGCTCTCATTAGAAAACCTAATGTTACAACCAGCAGCTCTCATTAGAATCTCTGTTACAACCAGCAGCTCTCATTAGAATCTCTAATGTTACAATCGGCAGCTCTCATTAAAATCTCTGTTACAACCAGCAGCTCTCATTAGAATCTCTGTTACAACCAGCAGCTCTCATTAGAATCTCTGTTACAACCAGCAGCTCTCATCTCTAATGTTACAACCAGCAGCTCTCATCTCTAATGTTACAACCAGCAGCTCTCATCTCTAATGTTACAACAGCAGCTCTCATTAGAATCTCTAATGTTACAACCAGCAGCTCTCATCTCTAATGTTACAACCAGCAGCTCTCATTAGAATCTCTAATGTTACAACCAGAAGCTCTCATTAGAATCTCTGTTACAACCAGCAGCTCTCATTAGAATATCTAATGTTACAACCAGCTGATCTCATTAGGATCTCTGTAACAACCAGCAGCTCTCATTAGAATATCTAATGTTACAACGAGCAGCTCTCATTAGAATCTGTAATGTTACAACCAGCAGCTCTCATTAGAATCTCTAATGTTTCAACCAGAAGCTCTCATTAGAATCTCTGTTACAACCAGCAGCTCTCATTAGAATCTCCAATGTTACAACCAGCAGCTCACATTAGAATCTCTAATGTTACAACCAGCAGCTCTCATTAGAATCTATGTTACAACTAGCAGCTCTCATTAGAATCTCTAATGTCATAACCAGCAGCTCTCATTAGAATCTCTAATGTTACAACCAGAAGCTATCATTAGAATCTCTGTTACAACCAGCAGCTCTCATTAGAATCTCTACTGTTGTAACCAGCTGCTCTCATTAGAATCTCTGTTACAACCAGCAGCTCCCATTAGAATCTCTAATGTTACAACCAGCAGCTCTCATTAGAATCTCTAATGTTTCAACCAGAAGCTCTGATTAGAATCTCTGTTACAACCAGCAGCTCTCATTAGAATCTCCAATGTTACAACCAGCAGCTCTCATTAGAATATCTAATGTTACAACCAGCAGCTCTCATTAGAATCTGTAATGTTACAACCAGCAGCTCTCATTAGAATCTCTAATGTTTCAACCAGAAGCTCTCATTAGAATCTCTGTTACATCAGCAGCTCTCATTAGAATCTCCAATGTTACAACAGCAGCTCTCATTAGAATCTCTAATGATACAACCAGCAGCTCTCATCTCTAATTTTACAACCAGCAGCTCTCACTAGAATCTCTGTTACAACCAGCAGCTGTCATTAGAATCTCTGTTAAAACCAGCAGCTCTCATTAGAATTTCTGTTACAACCAGCAGCTCTCATTAGAATCTCTAATGTTACAACCAGCAGCTCTCATTAGAATCTCTAATGTTACAACCAGCAGCTCTCAATAGAATCTCTGTTACAACCAGCAGCTCTCATTAGAATACCTAATGTTACAACCAGCAGCTCTCATTAGAATATCTAATGTTACAACCAGCAGCTCTCATTAGAATCTCTAATGTTACAACCAGCAGCTCTCATTAGAATCTCTAATGTTATAACCAGCAGCTCTCATTAGAATCTCTAATGTTACAACGAGCAGCTCTCAGAATCTATAATGTTACAATCAGCAGCTCTCATTAGAATCTCTGTTACAACCAGCAGCTCTCATTAGAATCTCTGTTACAACCAGCAGCTCTAATTAGAATCTCTGTTACAACCAGCAGCTCTCATTAGAATCTCTGTTACAACCAGCAGCTCTCATTAAAATGTATGTTGAAACCAGCAGCTCTCATTAGAATCTCTAATGTTACAACCAGCAGCTCTCATTAGAATATCTGTTACAACCAGCAGCTCTCATTAGAATCTCTAATGTTACAACCAGCAGCTCTCATTAGAATCTCTAATGTTACAACCAGAAGCTCTCATTAGAATCTATGTTACAACCAGCAGCTCTCATTATAATCTCTAATGTTATAACCAGCAGCTCTCATTAGAATCTCTAATGTTACAACCATCAGCTCTCATTAGAATCTCTGTTACAACCAGCAGCTCTCATTAGAATACCTAATGTTACAACCAGCAGCTCTCATTAGAATCTCTGTTACAACCAGCAGCTCTCAATAGAATCTCTAATGTTACAACCAGCAGCTCTCATTAAAATCTCTGTTACAACCAGCAGCTCTCATTAGAATATCTGTTACAACCAGCAGCTCTCATTAGAATCTCTGTTACAACCAGCAGCTCTCCTCTCTAATGTTACAACCAGCAGCTCTCATCTCTAATGTTACAACAGCAGCTCTCATTAGAATCTCTAATGTTACAACAGCAGCTCTCATCTCTAATGTTACAACCAGCAGCTCTCATCTCTAATGTTACAACCAGCAGCTGTCATCTCTAATGTTACAACCAGCAGCTCTCATCTCTAATGTTACAACAGCAGCTCTCATTAGAATCTCTAATGTTACAACCAGCAGCTCTCATCTCTAATGTTACAACAAGCAGCTCTCATTAGAATCTCTAATGTTACAACCAGCAGCTCTGATTAGAATCTCTGTTACAACCAGCAGCTCTCATTAGAATATCTAATTTTACAACCAGCAGCTCTCATTAGAATCTCTGGAACAACCAGCAGCTCTCATTAGAATATCTAATGTTACAATGAGCAGCTCTCATTAGAATATCTAATGTTACAACCAGCAGCTCTCATTAGAATCTGTAATGTTACAACCAGCAGCTCTCATTAGAATCTCTAATGTTTCAACCAGAAGCTCTGATTAGAATCTCTGTTACAACCAGCAGCTCTCATTAGAATCTCCAATGTTACTACCAGCAGCTCTCATTAGAATATCTAATGTTACAACCAGCAGCTCTCATTAGAATCTGTAATGTTACAACCAGCAGCTCTCATTAGAATCTCTAATGTTTCAACCAGAAGCTCTCATTAGAATCTCTGTTACATCAGCAGCTCTCATTAGAATCTCCAATGTTACAACCAGCAGCTCTCATTAGAATCTCTAATGTTACAACCTGCAGCTCTCATTAGAATCTATGTTACAACTAGCAGCTCTCATTAGAATCTCTAATGTTACAACCAGCAGCTCTCATTAGAATCTCTAATGTTACAACCAGAAGCTATCATTAGAATCTCTGTTACAACAAGCAGCTCTCATTAGAATCTCTAATGTTACAACCAGCAGCTCTCATTAGAATCTCCAATGTTACAACCAGCAGCTCTCATTAGAATCTCTAATGTTACAACCAGCAGCTCTCATTAGAATCTCTAATGTTACAACCAGAAGCTCTCATTAGAATCTATGTTACAACCAGCAGCTCTCATTATAATCTCTGTTACAACCAGCAGCTCTCATTAGAAAACCTAATGTTACAACCAGCAGCTCTCATTAGAATCTCTGTTACAACCAGCAGCTCTCATTAGAATCTCTAATGTTACAATCGGCAGCTCTCATTAAAATCTCTGTTACAACCAGCAGCTCTCATTAGAATCTCTGTTACAACCAGCAGCTCTCATTAGAATCTCTGTTACAACCAGCAGCTCTCATCTCTAATGTTACAACCAGCAGCTCTCATCTCTAATGTTACAACCAGCAGCTCTCATCTCTAATGTTACAACAGCAGCTCTCATTAGAATCTCTAATGTTACAACCAGCAGCTCTCATCTCTAATGTTACAACCAGCAGCTCTCATTAGAATCTCTAATGTTACAACCAGAAGCTCTCATTAGAATCTCTGTTACAACCAGCAGCTCTCATTAGAATATCTAATGTTACAACCAGCAGATCTCATTAGGATCTCTGTAACAACCAGCAGCTCTCATTAGAATATCTAATGTTACAACGAGCAGCTCTCATTAGAATCTGTAATGTTACAACCAGCAGCTCTCATTAGAATCTCTAATGTTTCAACCAGAAGCTCTCATTAGAATCTCTGTTACAACCAGCAGCTCTCATTAGAATCTCCAATGTTACAACCAGCAGCTCACATTAGAATCTCTAATGTTACAACCAGCAGCTCTCATTAGAATCTATGTTACAACTAGCAGCTCTCATTAGAATCTCTAATGTCATAACCAGCAGCTCTCATTAGAATCTCTAATGTTACAACCAGAAGCTATCATTAGAATCTCTGTTACAACCAGCAGCTCTCATTAGAATCTCTACTGTTGTAACCAGCTGCTCTCATTAGAATCTCTGTTACAACCAGCAGCTCCCATTAGAATCTCTAATGTTACAACCAGCAGCTCTCATTAGAATCTCTAATGTTTCAACCAGAAGCTCTGATTAGAATCTCTGTTACAACCAGCAGCTCTCATTAGAATCTCCAATGTTACAACCAGCAGCTCTCATTAGAATATCTAATGTTACAACCAGCAGCTCTCATTAGAATCTGTAATGTTACAACCAGCAGCTCTCATTAGAATCTCTAATGTTTCAACCAGAAGCTCTCATTAGAATCTCTGTTACATCAGCAGCTCTCATTAGAATCTCCAATGTTACAACCAGCAGCTCTCATTAGAATCTCTAATGTTACAACCAGCAGCTCTCATTAGAATCTATGTTACAACTAGCAGCTCTCATTAGAATCTCTAATGTTACAACCAGCAGCTCTCATTAGAATCTCTAATGTTACAACCAGAAGCTATCATTAGAATCTCTGTTACAACAAGCAGCTCTCATTAGAATCTCTAATGTTACAACCAGCAGCTCTCATTAGAATCTCCAATGTTACAACCAGCAGCTCTCATTAGAATCTCTAATGTTACAACCAGCAGCTCTCATTAGAATCTCTAATGTTACAACCAGAAGCTCTCATTAGAATCTATGTTACAACCAGCAGCTCTCATTATAATCTCTAATGTTATAACCAGCAGCTCTCATTAGAATCTCTAATGTTACAACCAGCAGCTCTCATTAGAATCTCTGTTACAACCAGCAGCTCTCATTAGAAAACCTAATGTTACAACCAGCAGCTCTCATTAGAATCTCTGTTACAACCAGCAGCTCTCATTAGAATCTCTAATGTTACAATCGGCAGCTCTCATTAAAATCTCTGTTACAACCAGCAGCTCTCATTAGAATCTCTGTTACAACCAGCAGCTCTCATTAGAATCTCTGTTACAACCAGCAGCTCTCATCTCTAATGTTACAACCAGCAGCTCTCATCTCTAATGTTACAACCAGCAGCTCTCATCTCTAATGTTACAACAGCAGCTCTCATTAGAATCTCTAATGTTACAACCAGCAGCTCTCATCTCTAATGTTACAACCAGCAGCTCTCATTAGAATCTCTAATGTTACAACCAGAAGCTCTCATTAGAATCTCTGTTACAACCAGCAGCTCTCATTAGAATATCTAATGTTACAACCAGCAGATCTCATTAGGATCTCTGTAACAACCAGCAGCTCTCATTAGAATATCTAATGTTACAACGAGCAGCTCTCATTAGAATCTGTAATGTTACAACCAGCAGCTCTCATTAGAATCTCTAATGTTTCAACCAGAAGCTCTCATTAGAATCTCTGTTACAACCAGCAGCTCTCATTAGAATCTCCAATGTTACAACCAGCAGCTCACATTAGAATCTCTAATGTTACAACCAGCAGCTCTCATTAGAATCTATGTTACAACTAGCAGCTCTCATTAGAATCTCTAATGTCATAACCAGCAGCTCTCATTAGAATCTCTAATGTTACAACCAGAAGCTATCATTAGAATCTCTGTTACAACCAGCAGCTCTCATTAGAATCTCTACTGTTGTAACCAGCTGCTCTCATTAGAATCTCTGTTACAACCAGCAGCTCCCATTAGAATCTCTAATGTTACAACCAACAGCTCTCATTAAAATCTCTGTTACAACCAGCAGCTCTCATTAGAATCTCTGTTACAACCAGCAGCTCTCATTAGAATCTCTGTTACAACCAGCAGCTCTCATCTCTAATGTTACAACCAGCAGCTCTCATCTCTAATGTTACAACAGCAGCTCTCATTAGAATCTCTAATGTTACAACAGCAGCTCTCATCTCTAATGTTACAACCAGCAGCTCTCATCTCTAATGTTACAACCAGCAGCTCTCATCTACAATGTTACAACAGCAGCTCTCATTAGAATCTCTAATGTTACAACCAGCAGCTCTCATCTCTAATGTTACAACCAGCAGCTCTCACTAGAATCTCTGTTACAACCAGCAGCTCTCATTTGAATCTCTGTTACCATCAGCAGCTCTCATCTCTAATGGTACAACCAGCAGCTCTCATCTCTAATGTTACAACAGCAGCTCTCTTTAGAATCTCTAATGTTACAACAGCAGCACTCATCTCTAATGTTACAACCAGCAGCTCTCATCTCTAATGTTATAACCAGCAGCTCTCATCTCTAATGTTACAACAGCAGCTCTCATTAGAATCTCTAATGATACAACCAGCAGCTCTCATCTCTAATTTTACAACCAGCAGCTCTCACTAGAATCTCTGTTACAACCAGCAGCTGTCATTAGAATCTCTGTTAAAACCAGCAGCTCTCATTAGAATTTCTGTTACAACAAGCAGCTCTCATTAGAATCTCTAATGTTACAACCAGCAGCTCTCATTAGAATCTCTAATGTTACAACCAGCAGCTCTCAATAGAATTTCTGTTACAACCAGCAGCTCTCATTAGAATACCTAATGTTACAACCAGCAGCTCTCATTAGAATATCTAATGTTACAACCAGCAGCTCTCATTAGAATCTCTAATGTTACAACCAGCAGCTCTCATTAGAATCTCTAATGTTATAACCAGCAGCTCTCATTAGAATCTCTAATGTTACAACGAGCAGCTCTCATTAGAATCTCTAATGTTACAATCAGCAGCTCTCATTAGAATCTCTGTTACAACCAGCAGCTCTCATTAGAATCTCTGTTACAACCAGCAGCTCTAATTAGAATCTCTGTTACAAACAGCAGCTCTCATTAGAATCTCTGTTACAACCAGCAGCTCTCATTAAAATGTATGTTGAAACCAGCAGCTCTCATTAGAATCTCTAATGTTACAACCAGCAGCTCTCATTAGAATCTCTAATGTTACAACCAGCTGCTCTCATTAGAATAACTGTTACAACCAGCAGCTCTCATTAGAATCTCTAATGTTACAACCAGCAGCTCTCATTAGAATCTCTGTTACAACCAGCAGCTCTCATTAGAATCTCTAATGTTACAACCAGCAGCTCACATTAGAATCTCTAATGTTACAACCAGAAGCTCTCATTAGAATCTATGTTACAACCAGCAGCTCTCATTATAATCTCTAATGTTATAACCAGCAGCTCTCATTAGAATCTCTAATGTTACAACCATCAGCTCTCATTAGAATCTCTGTTACAACCAGCAGCTCTCATTAGAATACCTAATGTTACAACCAGCAGCTCTCATTAGAATCTCTAATGTTACAACCAGCAGCTCTCATTAAAATCTCTGTTACAACCAGCAGCTCTCATTAGAATATCTGTTACAACCAGCAGCTCTCATTAGAATCTCTGTTACAACCAGCAGCTCTCCTCTCTAATGTTACAACCAGCAGCTCTCATCTCTAATGTTACAACAGCAGCTCTCATTAGAATCTCTAATGTTACAACAGCAGCTCTCATCTCTAATGTTACAACCAGCAGCTCTCATCTCTAATGTTACAACCAGCAGCTCTCATCTCTAATGTTACAACCAGCAGCTCTCATCTCTAATGTTACAACAGCAGCTCTCATTAGAATCTCTAATGTTACAACCAGCAGCTCTCATCTCTAATGTTACAACAAGCAGCTCTCATTAGAATCTCTAATGTTACAACCAGCAGCTCTGATTAGAATCTCTGTTACAACCAGCAGCTCTCATTAGAATATCTAATGTTACAACCAGCAGCTCTCATTAGAATCTCTGGAACAACCAGCAGCTCTCATTAGAATATCTAATGTTACAATGAGCAGCTCTCATTAGAATATCTAATGTTACAACCAGCAGCTCTCATTAGAATCTGTAATGTTACAACCAGCAGGTCTCATTAGAATCTCTAATGTTTCAACCAGAAGCTCTGATTAGAATCTCTGTTACAACCAGCAGCTCTCATTAGAATCTCCAATGTTACAACCAGCAGCTCTCATTAGAATATCTAATGTTACAACCAGCAGCTCTCATTAGAATCTGTAATGTTACAACCAGCAGCTCTCATTAGAATCTCTAATGTTTCAACCAGAAGCTCTCATTAGAATCTCTGTTACATCAGCAGCTCTCATTAGAATGTCCAATGTTACAACCAGCAGCTCTCATTAGAATCTCTAATGTTACAACCAGCAGCTCTCATTAGAATCTATGTTACAACTAGCAGCTCTCATTAGAATCTCTAATGTTACAACCAGCAGCTCTCATTAGAATCTCTAATGTTACAACCAGAAGCTATCATTAGAATCTCTGTTACAACCAGCAGCTCTCATTAGAATCTCTAATGTTACAACCAGCAGCTCTCATTAGAATCTCCAATGTTACAACCAGCAGCTCTCATTAGAATCTCTAATGTTACAACCAGCAGCTCTCATTACAATCTATGTTACAACCAGCAGCTCTCATTAGAAAACCTAATGTTACAACCAGCAGCTCTCATTAGAATCTCTGTTACAACCAGCAGCTCTCATTAGAATCTCTAATGTTACAATCGGCAGCTCTCATTAAAATCTCTGTTACAACCAGCAGCTCTCATTAGAATCTCTGTTACAACCAGCAGCTCTCATTAGAATCTCTGTTACAACCAGCAGCTCTCATCTCTAATGTTACAACCAGCAGCTCTCATCTCTAATGTTACAACCAGCAGCTCTCATCTCTAATGATACAACAGCAGCTCTCATTAGAATCTCTAATGTTACAACCAGCAGCTCTCATTAGAATCTCTGTTACAACCAGCAGCTCTCCTCTCTAATGTTACAACCAGCAGCTCTCATCTCTAATGTTACAACAGCAGCTCTCATTAGAATCTCTAATGTTACAACAGCAGCTCTCATCTCTAATGTTACAACCAGCAGCTCTCATCTCTAATGTTACAACCAGCAGCTCTCATCTCTAATGTTACAACCAGCAGCTCTCATCTCTAATGTTACAACAGCAGCTCTCATTAGAATCTCTAATGTTACAACCAGCAGCTCTCATCTCTAATGTTACAACAAGCAGCTCTCATTAGAATAACTGTTACAACCAGCAGCTCTCATTAGAATCTCTAATGTTACAACCAGCAGCTCTCATTAGAATCTCTGTTACAACCAGCAGCTCTCATTAGAATCTCTAATGTTACAACCAGCAGCTCACATTAGAATCTCTAATGTTACAACCAGAAGCTCTCATTAGAATCTATGTTACAACCAGCAGCTCTCATTATAATCTCTAATGTTATAACCAGCAGCTCTCATTAGAATCTCTAATGTTACAACCATCAGCTCTCATTAGAATCTCTGTTACAACCAGCAGCTCTCATTAGAATACCTAATGTTACAACCAGCAGCTCTCATTAGAATCTCTAATGTTACAACCAGCAGCTCTCATTAAAATCTCTGTTACAACCAGCAGCTCTCATTAGAATATCTGTTACAACCAGCAGCTCTCATTAGAATCTCTGTTACAACCAGCAGCTCTCCTCTCTAATGTTACAACCAGCAGCTCTCATCTCTAATGTTACAACAGCAGCTCTCATTAGAATCTCTAATGTTACAACAGCAGCTCTCATCTCTAATGTTACAACCAGCAGCTCTCATCTCTAATGTTACAACCAGCAGCTCTCATCTCTAATGTTACAACCAGCAGCTCTCATCTCTAATGTTACAACAGCAGCTCTCATTAGAATCTCTAATGTTACAACCAGCAGCTCTCATCTCTAATGTTACAACAAGCAGCTCTCATTAGAATCTCTAATGTTACAACCAGCAGCTCTGATTAGAATCTCTGTTACAACCAGCAGCTCTCATTAGAATATCTAATGTTACAACCAGCAGCTCTCATTAGAATCTCTGGAACAACCAGCAGCTCTCATTAGAATATCTAATGTTACAATGAGCAGCTCTCATTAGAATATCTAATGTTACAACCAGCAGCTCTCATTAGAATCTGTAATGTTACAACCAGCAGGTCTCATTAGAATCTCTAATGTTTCAACCAGAAGCTCTGATTAGAATCTCTGTTACAACCAGCAGCTCTCATTAGAATCTCCAATGTTACAACCAGCAGCTCTCATTAGAATATCTAATGTTACAACCAGCAGCTCTCATTAGAATCTGTAATGTTACAACCAGCAGCTCTCATTAGAATCTCTAATGTTTCAACCAGAAGCTCTCATTAGAATCTCTGTTACATCAGCAGCTCTCATTAGAATCTCCAATGTTACAACCAGCAGCTCTCATTAGAATCTCTAATGTTACAACCAGCAGCTCTCATTAGAATCTATGTTACAACTAGCAGCTCTCATTAGAATCTCTAATGTTACAACCAGCAGCTCTCATTAGAATCTCTAATGTTACAACCAGAAGCTATCATTAGAATCTCTGTTACAACCAGCAGCTCTCATTAGAATCTCTAATGTTACAACCAGCAGCTCTCATTAGAATCTCCAATGTTACAACCAGCAGCTCTCATTAGAATCTCTAATGTTACAACCAGCAGCTCTCATTACAATCTATGTTACAACCAGCAGCTCTCATTAGAAAACCTAATGTTACAACCAGCAGCTCTCATTAGAATCTCTGTTACAACCAGCAGCTCTCATTAGAATCTCTAATGTTACAATCGGCAGCTCTCATTAAAATCTCTGTTACAACCAGCAGCTCTCATTAGAATCTCTGTTACAACCAGCAGCTCTCATTAGAATCTCTGTTACAACCAGCAGCTCTCATCTCTAATGTTACAACCAGCAGCTCTCATCTCTAATGTTACAACCAGCAGCTCTCATCTCTAATGATACAACAGCAGCTCTCATTAGAATCTCTAATGTTACAACCAGCAGCTCTCATTAGAATCTCTGTTACAACCAGCAGCTCTCCTCTCTAATGTTACAACCAGCAGCTCTCATCTCTAATGTTACAACAGCAGCTCTCATTAGAATCTCTAATGTTACAACAGCAGCTCTCATCTCTAATGTTACAACCAGCAGCTCTCATCTCTAATGTTACAACCAGCAGCTCTCATCTCTAATGTTACAACCAGCAGCTCTCATCTCTAATGTTACAACAGCAGCTCTCATTAGAATCTCTAATGTTACAACCAGCAGCTCTCATCTCTAATGTTACAACAAGCAGCTCTCATTAGAATCTCTAATGTTACAACCAGCAGCTCTGATTAGAATCTCTGTTACAACCAGCAGCTCTCATTAGAATATCTAATGTTACAACCAGCAGCTCTCATTAGAATCTCTGGAACAACCAGCAGCTCTCATTAGAATATCTAATGTTACAATGAGCAGCTCTCATTAGAATATCTAATGTTACAACCAGCAGCTCTCATTAGAATCTGTAATGTTACAACCAGCAGCTCTCATTAGAATCTCTAATGTTTCAACCAGAAGCTCTGATTAGAATCTCTGTTACAACCAGCAGCTCTCATTAGAATCTCCAATGTTACAACCAGCAGCTCTCATTAGAATATCTAATGTTACAACCAGCAGCTCTCATTAGAATCTGTAATGTTACAACCAGCAGCTCTCATTAGAATCTCTAATGTTTCAACCAGAAGCTCTCATTAGAATCTCTGTTACATCAGCAGCTCTCATTAGAATCTCCAATGTTACAACCAGCAGCTCTCATTAGAATCTC
Organism: Salmo salar; assembly: GCF_965601325.2. Taxonomy (NCBI): domain Eukaryota; kingdom Metazoa; phylum Chordata; class Actinopteri; order Salmoniformes; family Salmonidae; genus Salmo; species Salmo salar. The sequence goes on from NW_027675356.1 coordinate 2,014,448, forward strand.
TAATGTTACAACCAGCAGCTCTCATTAGAATCTATGTTACAACTAGCAGCTCTCATTAGAATCTCTAATGTTACAACCAGCAGCTCTCATTAGAATCTCTAATGTTACAACCAGAAGCTATCATTAGAATCTCTGTTACAACCAGCAGCTCTCATTAGAATCTCTAATGTTTCAACCAGCAGCTCTCATTAGAATCTCCAATGTTACAACCAGCAGCTCTCATTAGAATCTCTAATGTTACAACCAGCAGCTCTCATTAGAATCTATGTTACAACCAGCAGCTCTCATTAGAAAACCTAATGTTACAACCAGCAGCTCTCATTAGAATCTCTGTTACAACCAGCAGCTCTCATTAGAATCTCTAATGTTACAATCGGCAGCTCTCATTAAAATCTCTGTTACAACCAGCAGCTCTCATTAGAATCTCTGTTACAACCAGCAGCTCTCATTAGAATCTCTGTTACAACCAGCAGCTCTCATCTCTAATGTTACAACCAGCAGCTCTCATCTCTAATGTTACAACCAGCAGCTCTCATCTCTAATGATACAACAGCAGCTCTCATTAGAATCTCTAATGTTACAACCAGCAGCTCTCATCTCTAATGTTACAACCAGCAGCTCTCATTAGAATCTCTAATGTTACAACCAGAAGCTCTCATTAGAATCTCTGTTACAACCAGCAGCTCTCATTAGAATATCTAATGTTACAACCAGCAGATCTCATTAGGATCTCTGAAACAACCAGCAGCTCTCATTAGAATATCTAATGTTACAACGAGCAGCTCTCATTAGAATCTGTAATGTTACAACCAGCAGCTCTCATTAGAATCTCTAATGTTTCAACCAGAAGCTCTCATTAGAATCTCTGTTACAACCAGCAGCTCTCATTAGAATCTCCAATGTTACAACCAGCAGCACACATTAGAATCTCTAATGTTACAACCAGCAGCTCTCATTAGAATCTATGTTACAACTAGCAGCTCTCATTAGAATCTCTAATGTTATAACCAGCAGCTCTCATTAGAATCTCTAATGTTACAACCAGAAGCTATCATTAGAATCTCTGTTACAACCAGCAGCTCTCATTAGAATCTCTACTGTTGTAACCAGCTGCTCTCATTAGAATCTCTGTTACAACCAGCAGCTCCCATTAGAATCTCTAATGTTACAACCAGCAGCTCTCATTAAAATCTCTGTTACAACCAGCAGCTCTCATTAGAACCTCTGTTACAACCAGCAGCTCTCATTAGAATCTCTGTTACAACCAGCAGCTCTCATCTCTAATGTTACAACCAGCAGCTCTCATCTCTAATGTTACAACAGCAGCTCTCATTAGAATCTCTAATGTTACAACAGCAGCTCTCATCTCTAATGTTACAACCAGCAGCTCTCATCTCTAATGTTACAACCAGCAGCTCTCATCTACAATGTTACAACAGCAGCTCTCATTAGAATCTCTAATGTTACAACCAGCAGCTCTCATCTCTAATGTTACAACCAGCAGCTCTCACTAGAATCTCTGTTACAACCAGCAGCTCTCATTAGAACCTCTGTTACAACCAGCAGCTCTCATTAGAATCTCTGTTACAACCAGCAGCTCTCATCTCTAATGTTACAACCAGCAGCTCTCATCTCTAATGTTACAACAGCAGCTCTCATTAGAATCTCTAATGTTACCACAGCAGCTCTCATCTCTAATGTTACAACCAGCAGCTCTCATCTCTAATGTTACAACCAGCAGCTCTCATCTACAATGTTACAACAGCAGCTCTCATTAGAATCTCTAATGTTACAACCAGCAGCTCTCATCTCTAATGTTACAACCAGCAGCTCTCACTGGAATCTCTGTTACAACCAGCAGCTCTCATTAGAATCTCTGTTACCATCAGCAGCTCTCATCTCTAATGGTACAACCAGCAGCTCTCATCTCTAATGTTACAACAGCAGCTCGCTTTAGAATCTCTAATGTTACAACAGCAGCACTCATCTCTAATGTTACAACCAGCAGCTCTCATCTCTAATGTTATAACCAGCAGCTCTCATCTCTAATGTTACAACAGCAGCTCTCATTAGAATCTCTAATGATACAACCAGCAGCTCTCATCTCTAATTTTACAACCAGCAGCTCTCACTATAATCTCTGTTACAACCAGCAGCTGTCATTAGAATCTCTGTTAAAACCAGCAGCTCTCATTAGAATTTCTGTTACAACCAGCAGCTCTCATTAGAATCTCTAATGTTACAACCAGCAGCTCTCATTAGAATCTCTAATTTTACAACCAGCAGCTCTCAATAGAATCTCTGTTACAACCAGCAGCTCTCATTAGAATACCTAATGTTACAACCAGCAGCTCTCATTAGAATATCTAATGTTACAACCAGCAGCTCTCATTAGAATCTCTAATGTTACAACCAGCAGCTCTCATTAGAATCTCTAATGTTATAACCAGCAGCTCTCATTAGAATCTCTAATGTTACAACGAGCAGCTCTCATTAGAATCTCTAATGTTACAATCAGCAGCTCTCATTAGAATCTCTGTTACAACCAGCAGCTCTCATTAGAATCTCTGTTACAACCAGCAGCTCTAATTAGAATCTCTGTTACAACCAGCAGCTCTCATTAGAATCTCTATTACAACCAGCAGCTCTCATTAAAATGTATGTTGAAACCAGCAGCTCTCATTAGAATCTCTAATGTTACAACCAGCAGCTCTCATTAGAATCTCTAATGTTACAACCAGAAGCTCTCATTAGAATCTATGTTACAACCAGCAGCTCTCATTATAATCTCTAATGTTATAACCAGCAGCTCTCATTAGAATCTCTAATGTTACAACCATCAGCTCTCATTAGAATCTCTGTTACAACCAGCAGCTCTCATTAGAATACCTAATGTTACAACCAGCAGCTCTCATTAGAATCTCTGTTACAACCAGCAGCTCTCATTAGAATCTCTAATGTTACAACCAGCAGCTCTCATTAAAATCTCTGTTACAACCAGCAGCTCTCATTAGAATATCTGTTACAACCAGCAGCTCTCATTAGAATCTCTGTTACAACCAGCAGCTCTCCTCTCTAATGTTACAACCATCAGCTCTCATCTCTAATGTTACAACAGCAGCTCTCATTAGAATCTCTAATGTTACAACAGCAGCTCTCATCTCTAATGTTACAACCAGCAGCTCTCATCTCTAATGTTACAACCAGCAGCTCTCATCTCTAATGTTACAACCAGCGGCGCTCATCTCTAATATTACAACAGCAGCTCTCATTAAAATCTCTAATGTTACAACCAGCAGCTCTCATCTCTAATGTTACAACAAGCAGCTCTCATCTCTAATGTTACAACAAGCAGCTCTCATTAGAATCTCTAATGTTACAACCAGCAGCTCTCATTAGAATCTCTGTTACAACCAGCAGCTCTCATTAGAATATCTAATGTTACAACCAGCAGCTCTCATTAGAATCTCTGGAACAACCAGCAGCTCTCATTAGAATATCTAATGTTACAATGAGCAGCTCTCATTAGAATATCTAATGTTACAACCAGCAGCTCTCATTAGAATCTGTAATGTTACAACCAGCAGCTCTCATTAGAATCTCTAATGTTTCAACCAGAAGCTCTGATTAGAATCTCTGTTACAACCAGCAGCTCTCATTAGAATCTCCAATGTTACAACCAGCAGCTCTCATTAGAATATCTAATGTTACAACCAGCAGCTCTCATTAGAATCTGTAATGTTACAACCAGCAGCTCTCATTAGAATCTCTAATGTTTCAACCAGAAGCTCTCATTAGAATCTCTGTTACATCAGCAGCTCTCATTAGAATCTCCAATGTTACAACCAGCAGCTCTCATTAGAATCTCTAATGTTACAACCAGCAGCTCTCATTAGAATCTATGTTACAACTAGCAGCTCTCATTAGAATCTCTAATGTTACAACCAGCAGCTCTCATTAGAATCTCTAATGTTACAACCAGAAGCTATCATTAGAATCTCTGTTACAACCAGCAGCTCTCATTAGAATCTCTAATGTTTCAACCAGCAGCTCTCATTAGAATCTCCAATGTTACAACCAGCAGCTCTCATTAGAATCTCTAATGTTACAACCAGCAGCTCTCATTAGAATCTATGTTACAACCAGCAGCTCTCATTAGAAAACCTAATGTTACAACCAGCAGCTCTCATTAGAATCTCTGTTACAACCAGCAGCTCTCATTAGAATCTCTAATGTTACAATCGGCAGCTCTCATTAAAATCTCTGTTACAACCAGCAGCTCTCATTAGAATCTCTGTTACAACCAGCAGCTCTCATTAGAATCTCTGTTACAACCAGCAGCTCTCATCTCTAATGTTACAACCAGCAGCTCTCATCTCTAATGTTACAACCAGCAGCTCTCATCTCTAATGATACAACAGCAGCTCTCATTAGAATCTCTAATGTTACAACCAGCAGCTCTCATCTCTAATGTTACAACCAGCAGCTCTCATTAGAATCTCTAATGTTACAACCAGAAGCTCTCATTAGAATCTCTGTTACAACCAGCAGCTCTCATTAGAATATCTAATGTTACAACCAGCAGATCTCATTAGGATCTCTGTAACAACCAGCAGCTCTCATTAGAATATCTAATGTTACAACGAGCAGCTCTCATTAGAATCTGTAATGTTACAACCAGCAGCTCTCATTAGAATCTCTAATGTTTCAACCAGAAGCTCTCATTAGAATCTCCAATGTTACAACCAGCAGCTCACATTAGAATCTCTAATGTTACAACCAGCAGCTCTCATTAGAATCTATGTTACAACTAGCAGCTCTCATTAGAATCTCTAATGTTATAACCAGCAGCTCTCATTAGAATCTCTAATGTTACAACCAGAAGCTATCATTAGAATCTCTGTTACAACCAGCAGCTCTCATTAGAATCTCTACTGTTGTAACCAGCTGCTCTCATTAGAATCTCTGTTACAACCAGCAGCTCCCATTAGAATCTCTAATGTTACAACCAGCAGCTCTCATTAAAATCTCTGTTACAACCAGCAGCTCTCATTAGAACCTCTGTTACAACCAGCAGCTCTCATTAGAATCTCTGTTACAACCAGCAGCTCTCATCTCTAATGTTACAACCAGCAGCTCTCATCTCTAATGTTACAACAGCAGCTCTCATTAGAATCTCTAATGTTACAACAGCAGCTCTCATCTCTAATGTTACAACCAGCAGCTCTCATCTCTAATGTTACAACCAGCAGCTCTCATCTACAATGTTACAACAGCAGCTCTCATTAGAATCTCTAATGTTACAACCAGCAGCTCTCATCTCTAATGTTACAACCAGCAGCTCTCACTAGAATCTCTGTTACAACCAGCAGCTCTCATTAGAACCTCTGTTACAACCAGCAGCTCTCATTAGAATCTCTGTTACAACCAGCAGCTCTCATCTCTAATGTTACAACCAGCAGCTCTCATCTCTAATGTTACAACAGCAGCTCTCATTAGAATCTCTAATGTTACAACAGCAGCTCTCATCTCTAATGTTACAACCAGCAGCTCTCATCTCTAATGTTACAACCAGCAGCTCTCATCTACAATGTTACAACAGCAGCTCTCATTAGAATCTCTAATGTTACAACCAGCAGCTCTCATCTCTAATGTTACAACCAGCAGCTCTCACTGGAATCTCTGTTACAACCAGCAGCTCTCATTAGAATCTCTGTTACCATCAGCAGCTCTCATCTCTAATGGTACAACCAGCAGCTCTCATCTCTAATGTTACAACAGCAGCTCTCTTTAGAATCTCTAATGTTACAACAGCAGCACTCATCTCTAATGTTACAACCAGCAGCTCTCATCTCTAATGTTATAACCAGCAGCTCTCATCTCAAATGTTACAACAGCAGCTCTCATTAGAATCTCTAATGATACAACCAGCAGCTCTCATCTCTAATTTTACAACCAGCAGCTCTCACTATAATCTCTGTTACAACCAGCAGCTGTCATTAGAATCTCTGTTAAAACCAGCAGCTCTCATTAGAATTTCTGTTACAACCAGCAGCTCTCATTAGAATCTCTAATGTTACAACCAGCAGCTCTCATTAGAATCTCTAATTTTACAACCAGCAGCTCTCAATAGAATCTCTGTTACAACCAGCAGCTCTCATTAGAATACCTAATGTTACAACCAGCAGCTCTCATTAGAATATCTAATGTTACAACCAGCAGCTCTCATTAGAATCTCTAATGTTACAACCAGCAGCTCTCATTAGAATCTCTAATGTTATAACCAGCAGCTCTCATTAGAATCTCTAATGTTACAACGAGCAGCTCTCATTAGAATCTCTAATGTTACAATCAGCAGCTCTCATTAGAATCTCTGTTACAACCAGCAGCTCTCATTATAATCTCTAATGTTATAACCAGCAGCTCTCATTAGAATCTCTAATGTTACAACCATCAGCTCTCATTAGAATCTCTGTTACAACCAGCAGCTCTCATTAGAATACCTAATGTTACAACCAGCAGCTCTCATTAGAATCTCTGTTACAACCAGCAGCTCTCATTAGAATCTCTAATGTTACAACCAGCAGCTCTCATTAAAATCTCTGTTACAACCAGCAGCTCTCATTAGAATATCTGTTACAACCAGCAGCTCTCATTAGAATCTCTGTTACAACCAGCAGCTCTCCTCTCTAATGTTACAACCAGCAGCTCTCATCTCTAATGTTACAACAGCAGCTCTCATTAGAATCTCTAATGTTACAACAGCAGCTCTCATCTCTAATGTTACAACCAGCAGCTCTCATCACTAATGTTACAACCAGCAGCTCTCATCTCTAATGTTACAACCAGCGGCGCTCATCTCTAATATTACAACAGCAGCTCTCATTAAAATCTCTAATGTTACAACCAGCAGCTCTCATCTCTAATGTTACAACAAGCAGCTCTCATTAGAATCTCTAATGTTACAACCAGCAGCTCTGATTAGAATCTCTGTTACAACCAGCAGCTCTCATTAGAATATCTAATGTTACAACCAGCAGCTCTCATCTCTAATGTTACAACCAGCAGCTCTCATCTCTAATGTTACAACAGCAGCTCTCATTAGAATCTCTAATGTTACAACAGCAGCTCTCATCTCTAATGTTACAACCAGCAGCTCTCATCTCTAATGTTACAACCAGCAGCTCTCATCTACAATGTTACAACAGCAGCTCTCATTAGAATCTCTAATGTTACAACCAGCAGCTCTCATCTCTAATGTTACAACCAGCAGCTCTCACTAGAATCTCTGTTACAACCAGCAGCTCTCATTAGAACCTCTGTTACAACCAGCAGCTCTCATTAGAATCTCTGTTACAACCAGCAGCTCTCATCTCTAATGTTACAACCAGCAGCTCTCATCTCTAATGTTACAACAGCAGCTCTCATTAGAATCTCTAATGTTACAACAGCAGCTCTCATCTCTAATGTTACAACCAGCAGCTCTCATCTCTAATGTTACAACCAGCAGCTCTCATCTACAATGTTACAACAGCAGCTCTCATTAGAATCTCTAATGTTACAACCAGCAGCTCTCATCTCTAATGTTACAACCAGCAGCTCTCACTGGAATCTCTGTTACAACCAGCAGCTCTCATTAGAATCTCTGTTACCATCAGCAGCTCTCATCTCTAATGGTACAACCAGCAGCTCTCATCTCTAATGTTACAACAGCAGCTCTCTTTAGAATCTCTAATGTTACAACAGCAGCACTCATCTCTAATGTTACAACCAGCAGCTCTCATCTCTAATGTTATAACCAGCAGCTCTCATCTCAAATGTTACAACAGCAGCTCTCATTAGAATCTCTAATGATACAACCAGCAGCTCTCATCTCTAATTTTACAACCAGCAGCTCTCACTATAATCTCTGTTACAACCAGCAGCTGTCATTAGAATCTCTGTTAAAACCAGCAGCTCTCATTAGAATTTCTGTTACAACCAGCAGCTCTCATTAGAATCTCTAATGTTACAACCAGCAGCTCTCATTAGAATCTCTAATTTTACAACCAGCAGCTCTCAATAGAATCTCTGTTACAACCAGCAGCTCTCATTAGAATACCTAATGTTACAACCAGCAGCTCTCATTAGAATATCTAATGTTACAACCAGCAGCTCTCATTAGAATCTCTAATGTTACAACCAGCAGCTCTCATTAGAATCTCTAATGTTATAACCAGCAGCTCTCATTAGAATCTCTAATGTTACAACGAGCAGCTCTCATTAGAATCTCTAATGTTACAATCAGCAGCTCTCATTAGAATCTCTGTTACAACCAGCAGCTCTCATTAGAATCTCTGTTACAACCAGCAGCTCTAATTAGAATCTCTGTTACAACTAGCAGCTCTCATTAGAATCTCTGTTACAACCAGCAGCTCTCATTAAAATGTATGTTGAAACCAGCAGCTCTCATTAGAATCTCTAATGTTACAACCAGCAGCTCTCATTAGAATCTCTAATGTTACAACCAGAAGCTCTCATTAGAATCTATGTTACAATCAGCAGCTCTCATTATAATCTCTAATGTTATAACCAGCAGCTCTCATTAGAATCTCTAATGTTACAACCATCAGCTCTCATTAGAATCTCTGTTACAACCAGCAGCTCTCATTAGAATACCTAATGTTACAACCAGCAGCTCTCATTAGAATCTCTGTTACAACCAGCAGCTCTCATTAGAATCTCTAATGTTACAACCAGCAGCTCTCATTAAAATCTCTGTTACAACCAGCAGCTCTCATTAGAATATCTGTTACAACCAGCAGCTCTCATTAGAATCTCTGTTACAACCAGCAGCTCTCCTCTCTAATGTTACAACCAGCAGCTCTCATCTCTAATGTTACAACAGCAGCTCTCATTAGAATCTCTAATGTTACAACAGCAGCTCTCATCTCTAATGTTACAACCAGCAGCTCTCATCACTAATGTTACAACCAGCAGCTCTCATCTCTAATGTTACAACCAGCGGCGCTCATCTCTAATATTACAACAGCAGCTCTCATTAAAATCTCTAATGTTACAACCAGCAGCTCTCATCTCTAATGTTACAACAAGCAGCTCTCATTAGAATCTCTAATGTTACAACCAGCAGCTCTGATTAGAATCTCTGTTACAACCAGCAGCTCTCATTAGAATATCTAATGTTACAACCAGCAGCTCTCATTAGAATCTCTGGAACAACCAGCAGCTCTCATTAGAATATCTAATGTTACAATGAGCAGCTCTCATTAGAATATCTAATGTTACAACCAGCAGCTCTCATTAGAATCTGTAATGTTACAACCAGCAGCTCTCATCTCTAATGTTACAACAGCAGCTCTCATTAGAATCTCTAATGTTACAACCAGCAGCTCTCATCTCTAATGTTACAACCAGCAGCTCTCATTAGAATCTCTGTTACAACCAGCAGCTCTCATTAGAATATCTAATGTTACAACCAGCAGATCTCATTAGGATCTCTGTAACAACCAGCAGCTCTCATTAGAATATCTAATGTTACAACGAGCAGCTCTCATTAGAATCTGTAATGTTACAACCAGCAGCTCTCATTAGAATCTCTAATGTTTCAACCAGAAGCTCTCATTAGAATCTCTGTTACAACCAGCAGCTCTCATTAGAATCTCCAATGTTACAACCAGCAGCTCACATTAGAATCTCTAATGTTACAACCAGCAGCTCTCATTAGAATCTATGTTACAACTAGCAGCTCTCATTAGAATCTCTAATGTTATAACCAGCAGCTCTCATTAGAATCTCTAATGTTACAACCAGAAGCTATCATTAGAATCTCTGTTACAACCAGCAGCTCTCATTAGAATCTCTAATGTTACAACCAGCAGCTCTCATTAAAATCTCTGTTACAACCAGCAGCTCTCATTAGAATATCTGTTACAACCAGCAGCTCTCATTAGAATCTCTGTTACAACCAGCAGCTCTCCTCTCTAATGTTACAACCAGCAGCTCTCATCTCTAATGTTACAACAGCAGCTCTCATTAGAATCTCTAATGTTACAACAGCAGCTCTCATCTCTAATGTTACAACCAGCAGCTCTCATCACTAATGTTACAACCAGCAGCTCTCATCTCTAATGTTACAACCAGCGGCGCTCATCTCTAATATTACAACAGCAGCTCTCATTAAAATCTCTAATGTTACAACCAGCAGCTCTCATCTCTAATGTTACAACAAGCAGCTCTCATTAGAATCTCTAATGTTACAACCAGCAGCTCTGATTAGAATCTCTGTTACAACCAGCAGCTCTCATTAGAATATCTAATGTTACAACCAGCAGCTCTCATTAGAATCTCTGGAACAACCAGCAGCTCTCATTAGAATATCTAATGTTACAATGAGCAGCTCTCATTAGAATCTCTAATGTTATAACCAGCAGCTCTCATTAGAATCTCTAATGTTACAACCAGAAGCTATCATTAGAATCTCTGTTACAACCAGCAGCTCTCATTAGAATCTCTAATGTTACAACCAGCAGCTCTCATTAAAATCTCTGTTACAACCAGCAGCTCTCATTAGAATATCTGTTACAACCAGCAGCTCTCATTAGAATCTCTGTTACAACCAGCAGCTCTCCTCTCTAATGTTACAACCAGCAGCTCTCATCTCTAATGTTACAACAGCAGCTCTCATTAGAATCTCTAATGTTACAACAGCAGCTCTCATCTCTAATGTTACAACCAGCAGCTCTCATCACTAATGTTACAACCAGCAGCTCTCATCTCTAATGTTACAACCAGCGGCGCTCATCTCTAATATTACAACAGCAGCTCTCATTAAAATCTCTAATGTTACAACCAGCAGCTCTCATCTCTAATGTTACAACAAGCAGCTCTCATTAGAATCTCTAATGTTACAACCAGCAGCTCTGATTAGAATCTCTGTTACAACCAGCAGCTCTCATTAGAATATCTAATGTTACAACCAGCAGCTCTCATTAGAATCTCTGGAACAACCAGCAGCTCTCATTAGAATATCTAATGTTACAATGAGCAGCTCTCATTAGAATATCTAATGTTACAACCAGCAGCTCTCATTAGAATCTGTAATGTTACAACCAGCAGCTCTCATCTCTAATGTTACAACAGCAGCTCTCATTAGAATCTCTAATGTTACAACCAGCAGCTCTCATCTCTAATGTTACAACCAGCAGATCTCATTAGGATCTCTGTAACAACCAGCAGCTCTCATTAGAATATCTAATGTTACAACGAGCAGCTCTCATTAGAATCTGTAATGTTACAACCAGCAGCTCTCATTAGAATCTCTAATGTTTCAACCAGAAGCTCTCATTAGAATCTCTGTTACAACCAGCAGCTCTCATTAGAATCTCCAATGTTACAACCAGCAGCTCACATTAGAATCTCTAATGTTACAACCAGCAGCTCTCATTAGAATCTATGTTACAACTAGCAGCTCTCATTAGAATCTCTAATGTTATAACCAGCAGCTCTCATTAGAATCTCTAATGTTACAACCAGAAGCTATCATTAGAATCTCTGTTACAACCAGCAGCTCTCATTAGAATCTCTACTGTTGTAACCAGCTGCTCTCATTAGAATCTCTGTTACAACCAGCAGCTCCCATTAGAATCTCTAATGTTACAACCAGCAGCTCTCATTAAAATCTCTGTTACAACCAGCAGCTCTCATTAGAACCTCTGTTACAACCAGCAGCTCTCATTAGAATCTCTGTTACAACCAGCAGCTCTCATCTCTAATGTTACAACCAGCAGCTCTCATCTCTAATGTTACAACAGCAGCTCTCATTAGAATCTCTAATGTTACAACAGCAGCTCTCATCTCTAATGTTACAACCAGCAGCTCTCATCTCTAATGTTACAACCAGCAGCTCTCATCTACAATGTTACAACAGCAGCTCTCATTAGAATCTCTAATGTTACAACCAGCAGCTCTCATCTCTAATGTTACAACCAGCAGCTCTCACTAGAATCTCTGTTACAACCAGCAGCTCTCATTAGAATCTCTGTTACCATCAGCAGCTCTCATCTCTAATGGTACAACCAGCAGCTCTCATCTCTAATGTTACAACAGCAGCTCTCTTTAGAATCTCTAATGTTACAACAGCAGCACTCATCTCTAATGTTACAACCAGCAGCTCTCATCTCTAATGTTATAACCAGCAGCTCTCATCTCTAATGTTACAACAGCAGCTCTCATTAGAATCTCTAATGATACAACCAGCAGCTCTCATCTCTAATTTTACAACCAGCAGCTCTCACTATAATCTCTGTTACAACCAGCAGCTGTCATTAGAATCTCTGTTAAAACCAGCAGCTCTCATTAGAATTTCTGTTACAACCAGCAGCTCTCATTAGAATCTCTAATGTTACAACCAGCAGCTCTCATTAGAATCTCTAATGTTACAACCAGCAGCTCTCAATAGAATCTCTGTTACAACCAGCAGCTCTCATTAGAATCTCTACTGTTGTAACCAGCTGCTCTCATTAGAATCTCTGTTACAACCAGCAGCTCCCATTAGAATCTCTAATGTTACAACCAGCAGCTCTCATTAAAATCTCAGATATACCACCAGCAGCTCTCATTAGAACCTCTGTTACAACCAGCAGCTCTCATTAGAATCTCTGTTACAACCAGCAGCTCTCATCTCTAATGTTACAACCAGCAGCTCTCATCTCTAATGTTACAACAGCAGCTCTCATTAGAATCTCTAATGTTACAACAGCAGCTCTCATCTCTAATGTTACAACCAGCAGCTCTCATCTCTAATGTTACAACCAGCAGCTCTCATCTACAATGTTACAACAGCAGCTCTCATTAGAATCTCTAATGTTACAACCAGCAGCTCTCATCTCTAATGTTACAACCAGCAGCTCTCACTAGAATCTCTGTTACAACCAGCAGCTCTCATTAGAACCTCTGTTACAACCAGCAGCTCTCATTAGAATCTCTGTTACAACCAGCAGCTCTCATCTCTAATGTTACAACCAGCAGCTCTCATCTCTAATGTTACAACAGCAGCTCTCATTAGAATCTCTAATGTTACAACAGCAGCTCTCATCTCTAATGTTACAACCAGCAGCTCTCATCTCTAATGTTACAACCAGCAGCTCTCATCTACAATGTTACAACAGCAGCTCTCATTAGAATCTCTAATGTTACAACCAGCAGCTCTCATCTCTAATGTTACAACCAGCAGCTCTCACTGGAATCTCTGTTACAACCAGCAGCTCTCATTAGAATCTCTGTTACCATCAGCAGCTCTCATCTCTAATGGTACAACCAGCAGCTCTCATCTCTAATGTTACAACAGCAGCTCTCTTTAGAATCTCTAATGTTACAACAGCAGCACTCATCTCTAATGTTACAACCAGCAGCTCTCATCTCTAATGTTATAACCAGCAGCTCTCATCTCTAATGTTACAACAGCAGCTCTCATTAGAATCTCTAATGATACAACCAGCAGCTCTCATCTCTAATTTTACAACCAGCAGCTCTCACTATAATCTCTGTTACAACCAGCAGCTGTCATTAGAATCTCTGTTAAAACCAGCAGCTCTCATTAGAATTTCTGTTACAACCAGCAGCTCTCATTAGAATCTCTAATGTTACAACCAGCAGCTCTCATTAGAATCTCTAATTTTACAACCAGCAGCTCTCAATAGAATCTCTGTTACAACCAGCAGCTCTCATTAGAATACCTAATGTTACAACCAGCAGCTCTCATTAGAATATCTAATGTTACAACCAGCAGCTCTCATTAGAATCTCTAATGTTACAACCAGCAGCTCTCATTAGAATCTCTAATGTTATAACCAGCAGCTCTCATTAGAATCTCTAATGTTACAACGAGCAGCTCTCATTAGAATCTCTAATGTTACAATCAGCAGCTCTCATTAGAATCTCTGTTACAACCAGCAGCTCTCATTAGAATCTCTGTTACAACCAGCAGCTCTAATTAGAATCTCTGTTACAACCAGCAGCTCTCATTAGAATCTCTGTTACAACCAGCAGCTCTCATTAAAATGTATGTTGAAACCAGCAGCTCTCATTAGAATCTCTAATGTTACAACCAGCAGCTCTCATTAGAATCTCTAATGTTACAACCAGAAGCTCTCATTAGAATCTATGTTACAATCAGCAGCTCTCATTATAATCTCTAATGTTATAACCAGCAGCTCTCATTAGAATCTCTAATGTTACAACCATCAGCTCTCATTAGAATCTCTGTTACAACCAGCAGCTCTCATTAGAATACCTAATGTTACAACCAGCAGCTCTCATTAGAATCTCTGTTACAACCAGCAGCTCTCATTAGAATCTCTAATGTTACAACCAGCAGCTCTCATTAAAATCTCTGTTACAACCAGCAGCTCTCATTAGAATATCTGTTACAACCAGCAGCTCTCATTAGAATCTCTGTTACAACCAGCAGCTCTCCTCTCTAATGTTACAACCAGCAGCTCTCATCTCTAATGTTACAACAGCAGCTCTCATTAGAATCTCTAATGTTACAACAGCAGCTCTCATCTCTAATGTTACAACCAGCAGCTCTCATCTCTAATGTTACAACCAGCAGCTCTCATCTCTAATGTTACAACCAGCGGCGCTCATCTCTAATATTACAACAGCAGCTCTCATTAAAATCTCTAATGTTACAACCAGCAGCTCTCATCTCTAATGTTACAACAAGCAGCTCTCATTAGAATCTCTAATGTTACAACCAGCAGCTCTGATTAGAATCTCTGTTACAACCAGCAGCTCTCATTAGAATATCTAATGTTACAACCAGCAGCTCTCATTAGAATCTCTGGAACAACCAGCAGCTCTCATTAGAATATCTAATGTTACAATGAGCAGCTCTCATTAGAATATCTAATGTTACAACCAGCAGCTCTCATTAGAATCTGTAATGTTACAACCAGCAGCTCTCATCTCTAATGTTACAACAGCAGCTCTCATTAGAATCACTAATGTTACAACCAGCAGCTCTCATCTCTAATGTTACAACCAGCAGCTCTCATTAGAATCTCTGTTACAACCAGCAGCTCTCATTAGAATATCTAATGTTACAACCAGCAGATCTCATTAGGATCTCTGTAACAACCAGCAGCTCTCATTAGAATATCTAATGTTACAACGAGCAGCTCTCATTAGAATCTGTAATGTTACAACCAGCAGCTCTCATTAGAATCTCTAATGTTTCAACCAGAAGCTCTCATTAGAATCTCTGTTACAACCAGCAGCTCTCATTAGAATCTCCAATGTTACAACCAGCAGCTCACATTAGAATCTCTAATGTTACAACCAGCAGCTCTCATTAGAATCTATGTTACAACTAGCAGCTCTCATTAGAATCTCTAATGTTATAACCAGCAGCTCTCATTAGAATCTCTAATGTTACAACCAGAAGCTATCATTAGAATCTCTGTTACAACCAGCAGCTCTCATTAGAATCTCTACTGTTGTAACCAGCTGCTCTCATTAGAATCTCTGTTACAACCAGCAGCTCCCATTAGAATCTCTAATGTTACAACCAGCAGCTCTCATTAAAATCTCTGTTACAACCAGCAGCTCTCATTAGAACCTCTGTTACAACCAGCAGCTCTCATTAGAATCTCTGTTACAACCAGCAGCTCTCATCTCTAATGTTACAACCAGCAGCTCTCATCTCTAATGTTACAACAGCAGCTCTCATTAGAATCTCTAATGTTACAACAGCAGCTCTCATCTCTAATGTTACAACCAGCAGCTCTCATCTCTAATGTTACAACCAGCAGCTCTCATCTACAATGTTACAACAGCAGCTCTCATTAGAATCTCTAATGTTACAACCAGCAGCTCTCATCTCTAATGTTACAACCAGCAGCTCTCACTAGAATCTCTGTTACAACCAGCAGCTCTCATTAGAATCTCTGTTACCATCAGCAGCTCTCATCTCTAATGGTACAACCAGCAGCTCTCATCTCTAATGTTACAACAGCAGCTCTCTTTAGAATATCTAATGTTACAACAGCAGCACTCATCTCTAATGTTACAACCAGCAGCTCTCATCTCTAATGTTATAACCAGCAGCTCTCATCTCTAATGTTACAACAGCAGCTCTCATTAGAATCTCTAATGATACAACCAGCAGCTCTCATCTCTAATTTTACAACCAGCAGCTCTCACTATAATCTCTGTTACAACCAGCAGCTGTCATTAGAATCTCTGTTAAAACCAGCAGCTCTCATTAGAATTTCTGTTACAACCAGCAGCTCTCATTAGAATCTCTAATGTTACAACCAGCAGCTCTCATTAGAATCTCTAATGTTACAACCAGCAGCTCTCAATAGAATCTCTGTTACAACCAGCAGCTCTCATTAGAATACCTAATGTTACAACCAGCAGCTCTCATTAGAATATCTAATGTTACAACCAGCAGCTCTCATTAGAATCTCTAATGTTACAACCAGCAGCTCTCATTAGAATCTCTAATGTTATAACCAGCAGCTCTCATTAGAATCTCTAATGTTACAACGAGCAGCTCTCATTAGAATCTCTAATGTTACAATCAGCAGCTCTCATTAGAATCTCTGTTACAACCAGCAGCTCTCATTAGAATCTCTGTTACAACCAGCAGCTGTAATTAGAATCTCTGTTACAACCAGCAGCTCTCATTAGAATCTCTGTTACAACCAGCAGCTCTCATTAAAATGTATGTTGAAACCAGCAGCTCTCATTAGAATCTCTAATGTTACAACCAGCAGCTCTCATTAGAATCTCTAATGTTACAACCAGCAGCTCTCATTAGAATATCTGTTACAACCAGCAGCTCTCATTAGAATCTCTAATGTTACAACCAGCAGCTCTCATTAGAATCTCTGTTACAACCAGCAGCTCTCATTAGAATCTCTAATGTTACAACCAGCAGCTCTCATTAGAATCTCTAATGTTACAACCAGAAGCTCTCATTAGAATCTATGTTACAACCAGAAGCTCTCATTATAATCTCTAATGTTATAACCAGCAGCTCTCATTAGAATCTCTAATGTTACAACCATCAGCTCTCATTAGAATCTCTGTTACAACCAGCAGCTCTCATTAGAATACCTAATGTTACAACCAGCAGCTCTCATTAGAATCTCTGTTACAACCAGCAGCTCTCATTAGAATCTCTAATGTTACAACCAGCAGCTCTCATTAAAATCTCTGTTACAACCAGCAGCTCTCATTAGAATATCTGTTACAACCAGCAGCTCTCATTAGAATCTCTGTTACAACCAGCAGCTCTCCTCTCTAATGTTACAACCAGCAGCTCTCATCTCTAATGTTACAACAGCAGCTCTCATTAGAATCTCTAATGTTACAACAGCAGCTCTCATCTCTAATGTTACAACCAGCAGCTCTCATCTCTAATGTTACAACCAGCAGCTCTCATCTCTAATGTTACAACCAGCGGCGCTCATCTCTAATATTACAACAGCAGCTCTCATTAGAATCTCTAATGTTACAACCAGCAGCTCTCATCTCTAATGTTACAACAAGCAGCTCTCATTAGAATCTCTAATGTTACAACCAGCAGCTCTGATTAGAATCTCTGTTACAACCAGCAGCTCTCATTAGAATATCTAATGTTACAACCAGCAGCTCTCATTAGAATCTCTGTTACAACCAGCAGCTCTCATTAGAATACCTAATGTTACAACCAGCAGCTCTCATTAGAATCTCTGTTACAACCAGCAGCTCTCATTAGAATCTCTAATGTTACAACCAGCAGCTCTCATTAAAATCTCTGTTACAACCAGCAGCTCTCATTAGAATATCTGTTACAACCAGCAGCTCTCATTAGAATCTCTGTTACAACCAGCAGCTCTCCTCTCTAATGTTACAACCAGCAGCTCTCATCTCTAATGTTACAACAGCAGCTCTCATTAGAATCTCTAATGTTACAACAGCAGCTCTCATCTCTAATGTTACAACCAGCAGCTCTCATCTCTAATGTTACAACCAGCAGCTCTCATCTCTAATGTTACAACCAGCGGCGCTCATCTCTAATATTACAACAGCAGCTCTCATTAGAATCTCTAATGTTACAACCAGCAGCTCTCATCTCTAATGTTACAACAAGCAGCTCTCATTAGAATCTCTAATGTTACAACCAGCAGCTCTGATTAGAATCTCTGTTACAACCAGCAGCTCTCATTAGAATATCTAATGTTACAACCAGCAGCTCTCATTAGAATCTCTGGAACAACCAGCAGCTCTCATTAGAATATCTAATGTTACAATGAGCAGCTCTCATTAGAATATCTAATGTTACAACCAGCAGCTCTCATTAGAATCTGTAATGTTACAACCAGCAGCTCTCATTAGAATCTCTAATGTTTCAACCAGAAGCTCTGATTAGAATCTCTGTTACAACCAGCAGCTCTCATTAGAATCTCCAATGTTACAACCAGCAGCTCTCATTAGAATATCTAATGTTACAACCAGCAGCTCTCATTAGAATCTGTAATGTTACAACCAGCAGCTCTCATTAGAATCTCTAATGTTTCAACCAGAAGCTCTCATTAGAATCTCTGTTACATCAGCAGCTCTCATTAGAATCTCCAATGTTACAACCAGCAGCTCTCATTAGAATCTCTAATGTTACAACCAGCAGCTCTCATTAGAATTTCTAATGTTACAACCAGAAGCTATCATTAGAATCTCTTTTACAACCAGCAGCTCTCATTAGAATCTCTAATGTTATAACCAGCAGCTCTCATTAGAATCTCTGTTACAACCAGCAGCTCCCATTAGAATCTCTAATGTTACAACCAGCAGCTCTCATTAAAATCTCTGTTACAACCAGCAGCTCTCATTAGAATCTCTGTTACAACCAGCAGCTCTCATTAGAATCTCTGTTACAACCAGCAGCTCTCATCTCTAATGTTACAACCAGCAGCTCTCATCTCTAATGTTACAACAGCAGCTCTCATTAGAATCTCTAATGTTACAACAGCAGCTCTCATCTCTAATGTTACAACCAGCAGCTCTCATCTCTAATGTTACAACCAGCAGCTCTCATCTCTAATGTTACAACAGCAGCTCTCATCTCTAATGTTACAACAGCAGCTCTCATCTCTAATGTTACAACCAGCAGCACTCATCTCTAATGTTACATCCAGCAGCTCTCATCTCTAATGTTACAACCAGCAGCTCTCATCTCTAATGTTACAACAGCAGCTCTCATTAGAATCTCTAATGTTACAACCAGCAGCACTCATCTCTAATGTTACATCCAGCAGCTCTCATCTCTAATGTTACAACCAGCAGCTCTCATCTCTAATGTTACAACAGCAGCTCTCATCTCTAATGTTACAACAGCAGCTCTCATCTCTAATGTTACAACCAGCAGCACTCATCTCTAATGTTACATCCAGCAGCTCTCATCTCTAATGTTACAACCAGCAGCTCTCATCTCTAATGTTACAACAGCAGCTCTCATTAGAATCTCTAATGTTACAACCAGCAGCTCTCATTAGAATCTCTAATGTTACAACCAGCAGCTCTGATTAGAATCTATGTTACAACCAGCAGCTCTCATTAGAATATCTAATGTTACAACCAGCAGCTCTCATTAGAATCTGTAATGTTACAACCAGCAGCTCTCATTAGAATCTCTAATGTTTCAACCAGAAGCTCTCATTAGAATCTCTGTTACAACCAGCAGCTCTCATTAGAATCTCAAATGTTACAACCAGCAGCTCTCATTAGAATATCTAATGTTACAACCAGCAGCTCTCATTAGAATCTATGTTACAACTAGCAGCTCTCATTAGAATCTCTAATGTTACAACCAGCAGCTCTCATTAGAATCTCTAATGTTACATCCAGAAGCTATCATTAGAATCTCTGTTATAACCAGCAGCTCTCATTAGAATCTCTAATGTTATAACCAGCAGCTCTCATTAGAATCTCTGTTACAACCAGCAGCTCACATTAGAATCTCTAATGTTACAACCAGCAGCTCTCATTAAAATCTCTGTTACAACCAGCAGCTCTCATTAGAATCTCTGTTACAACCAGCAGCTCTCATTAGAATCTCTGTTACAACCAGCAGCTCTCATCTCTAATGTTACAACCAGCAGCTCTCATCTCTAATGTTACAACAGCAGCTCTCATTAGAATCTCTAATGTTACAACAGCAGCTCTCATCTCTAATGTTACAACCAGCAGCTCTCATCTCTAATGTTACAACCAGCAGCTCTCATCTACAATGTTACAACAGCAGCTCTCATTAGAATCTCTAATGTTACAACCAGCAGCTCTCATCTCTAATGTTACAACCAGCAGCTCTCACTAGAATCTCTGTTACAACAATCAGCTCTCATTAGAATCTCTGTTACCATCAGCAGCTCTCATCTCTAATTGTACAACCAGCAGCTCTCATCTCTAATGTTACAACAGCAGCTCTCTTTAGAATCTCTAATGTTACAACAGCAGCACTCATCTCTAATGTTACAACCAGCAGCTCTCATCTCTAATGTTATAACCAGCAGCTCTCATCTCTAATGTTACAACAGCAGCTCTCATTAGAATCTCTAATGATACAACCAGCAGCTCTCATCTCTAATGATACAACCAGCAGCTCTCACTAGAATCTCTGTTACAACCAGCAACTGTCATTAGAATCTCTGTTACAACCAGCAGCTCTCATTAGAATTTCTGTTACAACCAGCAGCTCTCATTAGAATCTCTAATGTTACAACCAGCAGCTCTCATTAGAATCTCTGTTACAACCAGCAGCTCTCATTAGAATACTAATGTTACAACCAGCAGCTCTCATTAGAATATCTAATGTTACAACCAGCAGCTCTCATTAGAATCTCTAATGTTACAACCAGTAGCTCTCATTTGAATCTCTAATGTTACAACCAGCAGCTCTCATTAGAATCTATGTTACAACCAGCAGCTCTCATTAGAATCTCTAATGTTATAACCAGCAGCTCTCAATAGAATCTCTAATGTTACAACCAGCAGCTCTCATTAGAATCTCTGTTACAACTAGCAGCTCTCATTAGAATTTCTAATGTTACAACCAGCAGCTCTCATTAGAATCTCTGTTACAACCAGCAGCTCTCATTAGAATCTCTAATGTTACAACCAGCAGCTCTCATTAGATTCTCTGTTACAACCAGCAGCTCTCATTAGAATCTCTAATGTTACAACCAGCAGCTCTCATTAGAATCTCTGTTACAACCAGCAGCTCTCATTACAATATCTAATGTTATAACCAGCAGCTCTCATTAGAATCTCTGTTACAACCAGCCGCTCGCATTAGAATATCTAATGATACAACCAGCAGCTCTCATCTCTAATGTTACAACCAGCAGCTCTCACTAGAATCTCTGTTACAACCAGCAGCTGTCATTCGAATCTCTGTTACAACCAGCAGCTCTCATTAGAATACCCAATGTTACAACCAGCAGCTCTCATTAGAATCTCTAATGTTACAACCAGCAGCTCTCATTAGAATCTCTAATGTTATAACCAGCAGCTCTCATTACAATCTCTAAAGTTACAACGAGCAGCTCTCATTAGAATCTCTAATGTTACAATCAGCAACTCTCATTAGAATCTCTATTACAACCAGCAGCTCTCATTAGAATCTCTAATGTTACAACCAGCCGCTCTCATTAGAATCTCTGTTACAACCAGCAGCTCTCATTAGAATCTCTGTTACAACCAGCAGCACTCAATAAAATGTATGTTGAAACCAGCAGCTCTCATTAGAATCTCTAATGTTACAACCAGCAGCTCTCATTAGTATCTCTAATGTTACAACCAGCAGCTCTCATTAGAATCTCTGTTACAACCAGCAGCTCTCATTAGAATCTCTAATGTTACAACCAGCGGCTCTCATTAGAATCTCTGTTACAACCAGCAGCTCTCATTAGAATCTCTAATGTTACAACCAGCAGCTCTCATTAAAATCTCAGTTACAACCAACAGCTCTCATTAGAATCTCTGTTACAACCAGCAGCTCTCATTAGAATCTCTGTTACAACCAGCGGCTCTCATTAGAATTTATGTTACAACCAGCAGCTCTCATTAGAATCTCTAATGTTACAACCAGCAGCTCTCATTAGAATCTCTGTTACAACCAGCAGCTCTCATTAGAATACTAATGTTACAACCAGCAGCTCTCATTAGAATATCTAATGTTACACCCAGTAGCTCTCATTAGAATCTATGTTACAACCAGCAGCTCTCATTAGAATCTCTAATGTTATAACCAGCATCTCTCATTAGAATCTCTAATGTTACAACCAGCAGCTCTCATTAGATTCTCTGTTACAACTAGCAGCTCTCATTAGAATCTCTAATGTTACAACCAGCAGCTCTCATTAGAATCTCTGTTACACCAGCAGCTCTCATTAGAATCTCTAATGTTACAACCAGCAGCTCTCATTAGATTCTCTGTTACAACCAGCAGCTCTCATTAGAATCTCTAATGTTACAACCAGCAGCTCTCATTACAATATCTAATGTTATAACCAGCAGCTCTCATTAGAATCTCTGTTACAACCAGCAGCTCGCATTAGAATATCTAATGTGACAATGAGCAGCTCTCATTAGAATATCTAATGTTACAACCAGCAGCTCTCATTAGAATCTGTAATGTTACAACCAGCAGCTCTCATTAGAATCTCTAATGTTACAACCAGCAGCTCACATTAGAATCGCTAATGTTACAACCAGAAGCTCTCATTAGAATCTCTGTTACAACCAGCAGCTCCCATTAGAATACCTAATGTTACAACCAGCAGCTCTCATTAGAATATCTAATGTTACAACAAGCAGCTCTCATTAGAATCTCTAATGTTACAACCAGCAGCTCTCATTAGAATCTCTAATGTTATAACCAGCAGCTCTCATTAGAATCTTTAATGTTACAACGAGCAGCTCTCATTAGAATCTCTAATGTTACAATCAGCAGCTCTCATTAGAATCTCTGTTACAACCAGCAGCTCTCATTAGAATCTCTAATGTTACAACAGCAGCACTCATCTCTAATGATACAACCAGCAGCTCTCATCTCTAATGTTATAACCAGCAGCTCTCATCTCTAATGTTACAACAGCAGCTCTCATTAGAATCTCTAATGATACAACCAGCAGCTCTCATCTCTAATGTTACAACCAGCAGCTCTCACTAGAATCTCTGTTACAACCAGCAGCTGTCATTAGAATCTCTGTTACAACCAGCAGCTCTCATTAGAATTTCTGTTACAACCAGCAGCTCTCATTAGAATCTCTAATGTTACAACCAGCAGCTCTCATTAGAATCTCTAATGTTACAACCAGCAGCTCTCATTAGAATCTCTGTTACAACCAGCAGCTCTCATTAGAATACTAATGTTACAACCAGCAGCTCTCATTAGAATATCTAATGTTACAACCAGCAGCTCTCATTAGAATCTCTAATGTTACAACCAGTAGCTCTCATTTGAATCTCTAATGTTACAACCAGCAGCTCTCATTAGAATCTATGTTACAACCAGCAGCTCTCATTAGAATCTCTAATGTTATAACCAGCAGCTCTCATTAGAATCTCTAATGTTACAACCAGCAGCTCTCATTAGAATCTCTGTTACAACCAGCAGCTCTCATTAGAATCTCTAATGTTACAACCAGCAGCTCTCATTAAATTCTCTGTTACAACCAGCAGCTCTCATTAAATTCTCTGTTACAACCAGCAGCTCTCATTAGAATCTCTAATGTTACAACCAGCAGCTCTCATTAGAATCTCTGTTACAACGAGCAGCTCTCATTACAATATCTAATGTTATAACCAGCAGCTCTCATTAGAATCTCTGTTACAACCAGCCGCTCGCATTAGAATATCTAATGATACAACCAGCAGCTCTCATCTCGAATGTTACAACCAGCAGCTCTCACTAGAATCTCTGTTACAACCAGCAGCTGTCATTAGAATCTCTGTTACAACCAGCAGCTCTCATTAGAATTTCTGTTACAACCAGCAGCTCTCATTAGAATCTCTAATGTTACAACCAGCAGCTCTCATTAGAATCTCTAATGTTACAACCAGCAGCTCTCATTAGAATCTCTGTTACAACCAGCAGCTCTCATTAGAATACTAATGTTACAACCAGCAGCTCTCATTAGAATATCTAATGTTACAACCAGCAGCTCTCATTAGAATCTCTAATGTTATAACCAGTAGCTCTCATTTGAATCTCTAATGTTACAACCAGCAGCTCTCATTAGAATCTATGTTACAACCAGCAGCTCTCATTAGAATCTCTAATGTTATAACCAGCAGCTCTCATTAGAATCTCTAATGTTACAACCAGCAGCTCTCATTAGAATCTCTGTTACAACCAGCAGCTCTCATTAGAATCTCTAATGTTACAACCAGCAGCTCTCATTAAATTCTCTGTTACAACCAGCAGCTCTCATTAAATTCTCTGTTACAACCAGCAGCTCTCATTAGAATCTCTAATGTTACAACCAGCAGCTCTCATTAGAATCTCTGTTACAACGAGCAGCTCTCATTACAATATCTAATGTTATAACCAGCAGCTCTCATTAGAATCTCTGTTACAACCAGCCGCTCGCATTAGAATATCTAATGATACAACCAGCAGCTCTCATCTCTAATGTTACAACCAGCAGCTCTCACTAGAATCTCTGTTACAACCAGCAGCTGTCATTAGAATCTCTGTTACAACCAGCAGCTCTCATTAGAATACCTAATGTTACAACCAGCAGCTCTCATTAGAATCTCTAATGTTACAACCAGCAGCTCTCATTAAAATCTCAGTTACAACCAACAGCTCTCATTAGAATCTCTGTTACAACCAGCAGCTCGCATTAGAATATCTAATGTGACAACGAGCAAATCTCATTAGAATATCTAATGTTACAACCAGCAGCTCTCATTAGAATCTGTAATGTTACAACCAGCAGCTCTCATTAGATTCTCTAATGTTACAACCAGCAGCTCTCATTAGAATCTCTAATGTTACAACCAGAAGCTCTCATTAGAATCTCTGTTACAACCAGCAGCTCTCATTAGAATACCTAATGTTACAACCAGCAGCTCTCATTAGAATATCTAATGTTACAACCAGCAGCTCTCATTAGAATCTCTAATGTTATAACCAGCAGCTCTCATTAGAATCTCTAATGTTACAACGAGCAGCTCTCATTAGAATCTATAATGTTACAATCAGCAACTCTCATTAGAATCTCTATTACAACCAGCAGCTCTCATTAGAATCTCTAATGTTACAACCAGCCGCTCTCATTAGAATCTCTGTTACAACCAGCAGCTCTCATTAGAATCTCTGTTACAACCAGCAGCACTCAATAAAATGTATGTTGAAACCAGCAGCTCTCATTAGAATCTCTAATGTTACAACCAGCAGCTCTCATTAGTATCTCTAATGTTACAACCAGCAGCTCTCATTAGAATCTCTGTTACAACCAGCAGCTCTCATTAGAATCTCTAATGTTACAACCAGCGGCTCTCATTAGAATCTCTGTTACAACCAGCAGCTCTCATTAGAATCTCTAATGTTACAACCAGCAGCTCTCATTAAAATCTCAGTTACAACCAACAGCTCTCATTAGAATCTCTGTTACAACCAGCAGCTCTCATTAGAATCTCTGTTACAACCAGCGGCTCTCATTAGAATTTATGTTACAACCAGCAGCTCTCATTAGAATCTCTAATGTTACAACCAGCAGCTCTCATTAGAATCTCTGTTACAACCAGCAGCTCTCATTAGAATACTAATGTTACAACCAGCAGCTCTCATTAGAATATCTAATGTTACACCCAGTAGCTCTCATTAGAATCTATGTTACAACCAGCAGCTCTCATTAGAATCTCTAATGTTATAACCAGCATCTCTCATTAGAATCTCTAATGTTACAACCAGCAGCTCTCATTAGATTCTCTGTTACAACTAGCAGCTCTCATTAGAATCTCTAATGTTACAACCAGCAGCTCTCATTAGAATCTCTGTTACACCAGCAGCTCTCATTAGAATCTCTAATGTTACAACCAGCAGCTCTCATTAGATTCTCTGTTACAACCAGCAGCTCTCATTAGAATCTCTAATGTTACAACCAGCAGCTCTCATTACAATATCTAATGTTATAACCAGCAGCTCTCATTAGAATCTCTGTTACAACCAGCAGCTCGCATTAGAATATCTAATGTGACAATGAGCAGCTCTCATTAGAATATCTAATGTTACAACCAGCAGCTCTCATTAGAATCTGTAATGTTACAACCAGCAGCTCTCATTAGAATCTCTAATGTTACAACCAGCAGCTCACATTAGAATCGCTAATGTTACAACCAGAAGCTCTCATTAGAATCTCTGTTACAACCAGCAGCTCCCATTAGAATACCTAATGTTACAACCAGCAGCTCTCATTAGAATATCTAATGTTACAACAAGCAGCTCTCATTAGAATCTCTAATGTTACAACCAGCAGCTCTCATTAGAATCTCTAATGTTATAACCAGCAGCTCTCATTAGAATCTTTAATGTTACAACGAGCAGCTCTCATTAGAATCTCTAATGTTACAATCAGCAGCTCTCATTAGAATCTCTGTTACAACCAGCAGCTCTCATTAGAATCTCTAATGTTACAACAGCAGCACTCATCTCTAATGATACAACCAGCAGCTCTCATCTCTAATGTTATAACCAGCAGCTCTCATCTCTAATGTTACAACAGCAGCTCTCATTAGAATCTCTAATGATACAACCAGCAGCTCTCATCTCTAATGTTACAACCAGCAGCTCTCACTAGAATCTCTGTTACAACCAGCAGCTGTCATTAGAATCTCTGTTACAACCAGCAGCTCTCATTAGAATTTCTGTTACAACCAGCAGCTCTCATTAGAATCTCTAATGTTACAACCAGCAGCTCTCATTAGAATCTCTAATGTTACAACCAGCAGCTCTCATTAGAATCTCTGTTACAACCAGCAGCTCTCATTAGAATACTAATGTTACAACCAGCAGCTCTCATTAGAATATCTAATGTTACAACCAGCAGCTCTCATTAGAATCTCTAATGTTACAACCAGTAGCTCTCATTTGAATCTCTAATGTTACAACCAGCAGCTCTCATTAGAATCTATGTTACAACCAGCAGCTCTCATTAGAATCTCTAATGTTATAACCAGCAGCTCTCATTAGAATCTCTAATGTTACAACCAGCAGCTCTCATTAGAATCTCTGTTACAACCAGCAGCTCTCATTAGAATCTCTAATGTTACAACCAGCAGCTCTCATTAAATTCTCTGTTACAACCAGCAGCTCTCATTAAATTCTCTGTTACAACCAGCAGCTCTCATTAGAATCTCTAATGTTACAACCAGCAGCTCTCATTAGAATCTCTGTTACAACGAGCAGCTCTCATTACAATATCTAATGTTATAACCAGCAGCTCTCATTAGAATCTCTGTTACAACCAGCCGCTCGCATTAGAATATCTAATGATACAACCAGCAGCTCTCATCTCGAATGTTACAACCAGCAGCTCTCACTAGAATCTCTGTTACAACCAGCAGCTGTCATTAGAATCTCTGTTACAACCAGCAGCTCTCATTAGAATTTCTGTTACAACCAGCAGCTCTCATTAGAATCTCTAATGTTACAACCAGCAGCTCTCATTAGAATCTCTAATGTTACAACCAGCAGCTCTCATTAGAATCTCTGTTACAACCAGCAGCTCTCATTAGAATACTAATGTTACAACCAGCAGCTCTCATTAGAATATCTAATGTTACAACCAGCAGCTCTCATTAGAATCTCTAATGTTATAACCAGTAGCTCTCATTTGAATCTCTAATGTTACAACCAGCAGCTCTCATTAGAATCTATGTTACAACCAGCAGCTCTCATTAGAATCTCTAATGTTATAACCAGCAGCTCTCATTAGAATCTCTAATGTTACAACCAGCAGCTCTCATTAGAATCTCTGTTACAACCAGCAGCTCTCATTAGAATCTCTAATGTTACAACCAGCAGCTCTCATTAAATTCTCTGTTACAACCAGCAGCTCTCATTAAATTCTCTGTTACAACCAGCAGCTCTCATTAGAATCTCTAATGTTACAACCAGCAGCTCTCATTAGAATCTCTGTTACAACGAGCAGCTCTCATTACAATATCTAATGTTATAACCAGCAGCTCTCATTAGAATCTCTGTTACAACCAGCCGCTCGCATTAGAATATCTAATGATACAACCAGCAGCTCTCATCTCTAATGTTACAACCAGCAGCTCTCACTAGAATCTCTGTTACAACCAGCAGCTGTCATTAGAATCTCTGTTACAACCAGCAGCTCTCATTAGAATACCTAATGTTACAACCAGCAGCTCTCATTAGAATCTCTAATGTTACAACCAGCAGCTCTCATTAAAATCTCAGTTACAACCAACAGCTCTCATTAGAATCTCTGTTACAACCAGCAGCTCGCATTAGAATATCTAATGTGACAACGAGCAAATCTCATTAGAATATCTAATGTTACAACCAGCAGCTCTCATTAGAATCTGTAATGTTACAACCAGCAGCTCTCATTAGATTCTCTAATGTTACAACCAGCAGCTCTCATTAGAATCTCTAATGTTACAACCAGAAGCTCTCATTAGAATCTCTGTTACAACCAGCAGCTCTCATTAGAATACCTAATGTTACAACCAGCAGCTCTCATTAGAATATCTAATGTTACAACCAGCAGCTCTCATTAGAATCTCTAATGTTATAACCAGCAGCTCTCATTAGAATCTCTAATGTTACAACGAGCAGCTCTCATTAGAATCTATAATGTTACAATCAGCAGCTCTCATTAGAATCTCTGTTACAACCAGCAGCTCTCATTAGAATCTCTAATGTTACAACAGCAGCACTCATCTCTAATGTTACAACCAGCAGCTCTCATCTCTAATGTTATAACCAGCAGCTCTCATCTCTAATGTTACAACAGCAGATCTCATTAGAATCTCTAATGATACAACCAGCAGCTCTCATCTCTAATGTTACAACCAGCAGCTCTCACTAGAATCTCTGTTACAACCAGCTGCTGTCATTAGAAAATCTGTTACAACCAGCAGCTCTCATTAGAATTTCTGTTACAACCAGCAGCTCTCATTAGAATCTCTAATGTTACAACCAGCAGCTCTCATTAGAATCTCTAATGTTACAACCAGCAGCTCTCATTAGAATCTCTGTTACAACCAGCAGCTCTCATTAGAATACTAATGTTACAACCAGCAGCTCTCATTAGAATATCTAATGTTACAACCAGCAGCTCTCATTAGAATCTCTAATGTTACAACCAGTAGCTCTCATTTGAATCTCTAATGTTACAACCAGCAGCTCTCATTAGAATCTATGTTACAACCAGCAGCTCTCATTAGAATCTCTAATGTTATAACCAGCAGCTCTCATTAGAATCTCTAATGTTACAACCAGCAGCTCTCATTAGAATCTCTGTTAGAACTAGCAGCTCTCATTAGAATCTATAATGTTACAACCAGCAGCTCTCATTAGAATCTCTGTTACAACCAGCAGCTCTCATTAGAATCTCTAATGTTACAACCAGCAGCTCTCATTAGATTCTCTGTTAAAACCAGCAGCTCTCATTAGAATCTCTAATGTTACAACCAGCAGCTCTCATTAGAATCTCTGTTACAACCAGCAGCTCTCATTACAATATCTAATGTTATAACCAGCAGCTCTCATTAGAATCTCTGTTACAACCAGCCGCTCGCATTAGAATATCTAATGTTACAACCAGCAGCTCTCATTAGAATATCTAATGTTACAACCAGTAGCTCTCATTAGAATCTCTAATGTTACAACCAGTAGCTCTCATTAGAATCTATGTTACAACCAGCAGCTCTCATTAGAATCTCTAATGTTATAACCAGCAGCTCTCATTAGAATCTCTAATGTTACAACCAGCAGATCTCATTAGAATCTCTGTTACAACCAGCAGCTCTCATTAGAATCTCTAATGTTACAACCAGCAGCTCTCATTAGAATCTCTGTTACAACCAGCAGCTCTCATTAGAATCTCTAATGTTACAACCAGCAGCTCTCATTAGATTCTCTGTTACAACCAGCAGCTCTCATTAGAATCTCTAATGTTACAACCAGCAGCTCTCATTACAATATCTAATGTTATAACCAGCAGCTCTCATTAGAATCTCTGTTACAACCAGCAGCTCGCATTAGAATATCTAATGTGACAACGAGCAGCTCTCATTAGAATATCTAATGTTACAACCAGCAGCTCTCATTAGAATCTGTAATGTTACAACCAGCAGCTCTCATTAGAATCTCTAATGTTACAACCAGCAGCTCTCATTAGAATCTCTAATGTTACAACCAGAAGCTCTCATTAGAATCTCTGTTACAACCAGCAGCTCCCATTAGAATACCTAATGTTACAACCAGCAGCTCTCATTAGAATATCTAATGTTACAACCAGCAGCTCTCATTAGAATCTCTAATGTTACAACCAGCAGCTCTCATTAGAATCTCTAATGTTATAACCAGCAGCTCTCATTAGAATCTTTAATGTTACAACGAGCAGCTCTCATTAGAATCTCTAATGTTACAATCAGCAGCTCTCATTAGAATCTCTGTTACAACCAGCAGCTCTCATTAGAATCTCTAATGTTACAACAGCAGCACTCATCTCTAATGTTACAACCAGCAGCTCTCATCTCTAATGTTATAACCAGCAGCTCTCATCTCTAATGTTACAACAGCAGCTCTCATTAGAATCTCTAATGATACAACCAGCAGCTCTCATCTCTAATGTTACAACCAGCAGCTCTCACTAGAATCTCTGTTACAACCAGCAGCTGTCATTAGAATCTCTGTTACAACCAGCAGCTCTCATTAGAATTTCTGTTACAACCAGCAGCTCTCATTAGAATCTCTAATGTTACAACCAGCAGCTCTCATTAGAATCTCTAATGTTACAACCAGCAGCTCTCATTAGAATCTCTGTTACAACCAGCAGCTCTCATTAGAATACTAATGTTACAACCAGCAGCTCTCATTAGAATATCTAATGTTACAACCAGCAGCTCTCATTAGAATCTCTAATGTTACAACCAGTAGCTCTCATTTGAATCTCTAATGTTACAACCAGCAGCTCTCATTAGAATCTATGTTACAACCAGCAGCTCTCATTAGAATCTCTAATGTTATAACCAGCAGCTCTCATTAGAATCTCTAATGTTACAACCAGCAGCTCTCATTAGAATCTCTGTTACAACTAGCAGCTCTCATTAGAATCTCTAATGTTACAACCAGCAGCTCTCATTAGAATCTCTGTTACAACCAGCAGCTCTCATTAGAATCTCTAATGTTACAACCAGCAGCTCTCATTAAATTCTCTGTTACAACCAGCAGCTCTCATTAGAATCTCTAATGTTACAACCAGCAGCTCTCATTAGAATCTCTGTTACAACCAGCAGCTCTCATTACAATATCTAATGTTATAACCAGCAGCTCTCATTAGAATCTCTGTTACAACCAGCCGCTCGCATTAGAATATCTAATGATACAACCAGCAGCTCTCATCTCTAATGTTACAACAAGCAGCTCTCACTAGAATCTCTGTTACAACCAGCAGCTGTCATTAGAATCTCTGTTACAACCAGCAGCTCTCATTAGAATACCTAATGTTACAACCAGCAGCTCTCATTAGAATCTCTAATGTTACAACCAGCAGCTCCCATTAAAATCTCAGTTACAACCAACAGCTCTCATTAGAATCTCTGTTACAACCAGCAGCTCGCATTAATATCTAATGTGACAACGAGCAGCTCTCATTAGAATATCTAATGTTACAACCAGCAGCTCTCATTAGAATCTGTAATGTTACAACCAGCAGCTCTCATTAGAATCTCTAATGTTACAACCAGCAGCTCTCATTAGAATCTCTAATTTTACAACCAGAAGCTCTCATTAGAATCTCTGTTACAACCAGCAGCTCTCATTAGAATACCTAATGTTACAACCAGCAGCTCTCATTAGAATATCTAATGTTACAACCAGCAGCTCTCATTAGAATCTCTAATGTTACAACCAGCAGCTCTCATTAGAATCTCTAATGTTATAACCAGCAGCTCTCATTAGAATCTCTAATGTTACAACGAGCAGCTCTCATTAGAATCTCTAATGTTACAACCAGCAGCTCTCATTAAAATGTATGTTGAAACCAGCAGCTCACATTAGAATCTCTAATGTTACAACCAGCAGCTCTCATTAGAATCTCTGTTACAACCAGCAGCTCTCATTAGAATTTCTAATGTTACAACCAGCAGCTCTCATTAGAATCTCTGTTACAACCAGCAGCTCTCATTAGAATCTCTAATGTTACAACCAGCAGCTCTCATTTAAATCTCAGTTACAACCAACAGCTCTCATTAGAATCTCTGTTACAACCAGCAGCTCTCATTAGAATCTCTGTTACAACCAGCAGCTCTCATCTCTAATGTTACAACAGCAGCTCTCATTAGAATCTCTAATGTTACAACATCAGCTCTCATCTCTAATGTTACAACCAGCAGCTCTCATCTCTAATGTTACAACCAGCAGCTCTCATCTCTAATGTTACAACCAGCAGCTCTCACTAGAATCTCTGTTACAACCAGCTGCTCTCATTAGAATCTCTGTTACAACCAGCAGCTCTCATTAGAATCTCTGTTACAACCAGCAGCTCTCATTAGAATCTCTGTTATAACCAGCAGCTCTCATCTCTAATGTTACAACCAGCAGCTCTCATCTCTAATGTTACAACAGCAGCTCTCATTAGAATCTCTAATGTTACAACAGCAGCTCTCATCTCTAATGTTACAACCAGCAGCTCTCATCTCTAATGTTACAACCAGCAGCTCTCATTAGAATCTCTGTTACAACCAGCAGCTCTCATTAGAATCTCTGTTACAACCAGCAGCTCTCATCTCTAATGTTACAACCAGCAGCTCTCATCTCTAAAGTTACAACAGCAGCTCTCATTAGAATCTCTAATGTTACAACAGCAGCTCTCATCTCTAATGTTACAACCAGCAGCTCTCATCTCTAATGTTACAACCAGCAGCTCTCATCTCTAATGTTACAACCAACAGCTCTTATTTCTAATGTTACAACAGCAGCTCTCATTAGAATCTCTAATGTTACAACCAGCAGCTCTCATTAGAATCTCTAATGTTACTACCAGCAGCTCTCATTAGAATCTCTAATGTTACAACCAGCAGCTCTCATTAGAATCTCTAATGTTATAACCAGCAGCTCTCATTAGAATCTCTGTTACAACCAGCAGCTGTCATTAGAATCTCTAATGTTACAACCAGCAGCTCTCATTAGAATCTCTGTTACAACCAGCAGCTCTCATTAGAATCTATGTTACAACCAGCAGCTCTCATTAGAATATCTAATGTTACAACCAGCAGCTCTCATTAGAATCTCTAATGTTACAATGAGCAGCTCTCATTAGAATATCTAATGTTACAACCAGCAGCTCTCATTAGAATCTGTTACAACCAGCATCTCTCATTAGAATCTCTGTTACAACCAGCAGCTCTCATTAGAATCACTGTTACAACCAGCAGCTCTCTTCCGGTTTGGAGCGAGCAGCCGCACCACGCTTCGCTCCACAGGTAATATTACACTTCACTACATTACAACGGCTTGATTTGTTTGATCTGAGCAATTCTTCTTAGCTAGCTACATAGCCGTCTTTGTATCAAAGATAATTGTGTAGTTTAGAGTAACTGAGTAATTATCGAGGCTAGCTATCTTCGTCCTCCTAACGTAGTCAACACTGCCAGCTGCTAGCTAGCTAGTCATCACTGCTAGCTAGCCAACTTCTACCGACTAGCAGCACTGCAGAAACTATTACATCGTAACGACTTGATTAGTGTGGTGCTAGTGTTAGTTAGCCAGCTACATAGTTGTCTTTGCTGTCTCTGTATCTAAGATAATTGTGTAGTTTGAGTTTGAGTATTATCGAGGTGAGCCAGCCAGCCGCGACGCGGCGCCAGACTTACTCAACACACCTAGTCATCATTAACCCACTGCCAGCTAGCCAACCGTTAGCGACTAGCAGCGCTGTAGATACTAATACTTTACAACGGAACGATTTGACTGGTGCAGTGTTACCTAGCTAGCTACTTAGTTGTCTTTGTCATAGCTTGATAATTGTTAGCTAGCCAGCCATCGAGGTTAGCTAGCCAGCTATTTCCGTCCCCCGCGACGCCATTTTTCCTAACCCAGCCAACTATTACCGACGAGCAGCATTGTTGAAACTAAATACACTACAAGGAACGTCTTGATTAGTGTTATGTTAGCTAGCTAGCTACAAAGTTGCTTTGTATCATGACAAGGTGTAGTACTGAAACTACCGAGGTTACCTAGCCAGCTACACGTTCAAAGTCAACAACGCAGCCACTGCTAGCTAGCCTACTCCACCAGCCAGCAGTACTGTATCATTTTAGTCAATAAGATTTTTGCAACGTAAGCTTAACTTCCTGAACATTCGAGACGAGTACTCCACTTGTCATTCCAATCTCCTTTGCATTAGCGTAGCCTCTTCTGTAGCTTGTCTACTATGTGTCTGTCTATCCCTGTTCTCTCTCCTCTGCACAGGCCATACAAACGCTCCACACCGCGTGGCCGCTGCCACTCTAACCTGGTGGTCCCAGCGCGCACGACCCACGTGGAGTTCCAGGTCTCCGGCAGCCTCTGGAACTGCCGGTCTGCGGCCAACAAGGCTGAGTTCATCTCAGCCTATGCTACCCTCCAGTCCCTAGACTTCCTGGCGCTGACGGAAACATGGTTTACCACAGATAACACTGCTACTCCTACTGCTCTCTCCTCGTCTGACTACGTGTTCTCGCATACCCCTAGAGCATCGAGCCAGCGGGGTGGTGGCACTGGAATCCTCATTTCTCCCAAATGGACATTCTCTCTTTCTCCCCTGACCCATCTGTCTATCTCCTCATTTGAATTCCATGCTGTCACAGTTACCAGCCCTTTCAAGCTTAACATCCTTATCATTTATCGCCCTCCAGGTTCCCTTGGAGAGTTCATCAATGAGCTTGACGCCTTGATAAGTTCCTTTCCTGAGGATGGCTCACCTCTCACAGTTCTGGGTGACTTTAACCTCCCCACGTCTACCTTCGACTCATTCCTCTCTGCCTCCTTCTTTCCACTCCTCTCCTCTTTCGACCTCACCCTCTCACCTTCCCCCCCTACTCACAAGGCAGGCAATACTCTTGACCTCATCTTTACTAGATGCTGTTCTTCCACTAATCTCATTGCAACTCCCCTCCAAGTCTCCGACCACTACCTTGTATCCTTTTCCCTCTCGCTCTCATCCAACACTTCTCACTCTGCCCCTACTCGGATGGTATTGCGCCTTCCCAACCTTCGCTCTCTCTCCCGCTACTCTCTCCTCTTCCATCCTATCATCTCTTCCCTCTGCTCAAACCTTCTCCAACCTATCTCCTGATTCTGCCTCCTCAACCCTCCTCTCCTCCCTCTCTGCATCCTTTGATTTCCTCTGTCCCCTATCCTCCAGGCCGGCTCGGTCCTCCCCTCCTGCTCCGTGGCTCGACGACTCACTGCGAGCTCACAGAACAGGGCTCCGGGAAGCCGAGCGGAAATGGAGGAAAACTCGCCTCCCTGCGGACCAGGCATCCTTTCACTCCCTCCTCTCTACATTTTCCTCTTCTGTCTCTGCTGCTAAAGCCACCTTCTACCACTCTAAATTCCAAGCATCTGCCTCTAACCCTAGGAAGCTCTTTGCTACCTTCTCCTCCCTCCTGAATCCTCCTCCCCCTCCCCCCCCTCCTCCCTCTCTGCGGATGACTTCGTCAACCATTTTGAAAAGAAGGTTGACGACATCCGATCCTCGTTTGCTAAGTCAAACGACACTGCTGGTCCTGCTCACACTGCCCTACCCTGTGCTTTGACCTCTTTCTCCCCTCTCTCTCCAGATGAAATCTCGCGTCTTGTGACGGCCGGCCGCCCAACAACCTGCCCACTTGACCCTATCCCCTCCTCTCTTCTCCAGACCATTTCCGGAGACCTTCTC
The DNA here is from genome assembly GCF_965601325.2 of Salmo salar. Lineage (NCBI taxonomy): Eukaryota > Metazoa > Chordata > Actinopteri > Salmoniformes > Salmonidae > Salmo > Salmo salar. The sequence continues at coordinate 2,050,624 of NW_027675356.1, forward strand.
CCCTACCTCACCTCGCTCATCAACTCATCCTTGACCGCTGGCTACGTCCCTTCCGTCTTCAAGAGAGCGAGAGTTGCACCCCTTCTGAAAAAACCTACACTCGATCCCTCCGATGTCAACAACTACAGACCAGTATCCCTTCTTTCCTTTCTCTCCAAAACTCTTGAACGCGCCGTCCTTGGCCAGCTCTCTTGCTACCTCTCTCAGAATGACCTTCTTGATCCTAATCAGTCAGGTTTCAAGACTGGGCATTCAACTGAGACTGCTCTTCTCTGTGTCACGGAGGCTCTCCGCACTGCTAAAGCTAACTCTCTCTCCTCTGCTCTCATCCTTCTAGACCTATCTGCTGCCTTTGATACCGTGAACCATCAGATCCTCCTCTCCACCCTCTCCGAGCTGGGCATCTCCGGCGCCGCCCACGCTTGGATTGCGTCCTACCTGACAGGTCGCTCCTACCAGGTGGCGTGGCGAGAATCTGTCTCCGCACCACGTGCTCTCACCACTGGTGTCCCCCAGGGCTCTGTTCTTGGCCCACTCCTATTCTAGCTATACACCAAGTCACTTGGCTCTGTCATATCCTCACATGGTCTCTCATATCATTGCTATGCAGATGACACACAATTAATCTTCTCCTTTCCCCCTTCTGACAACCAGGTGGCGAATCGCATCTCTGCATGTCTGGCAGACATATCAGTGTGGATGACGGATCACCACCTCAAGCTGAACCTCGGCAAGACGGAGCTGCTCTTCCTCCCGGGGAAGGACTGCCCGTTCCATGATCTCGCCATCACGGTTGACAACTCCCTTGTGTCCTCCTCCCAGAGTGCTAAGAGCCTTGGCGTGACCCTGGACAACACCCTGTCGTTCTCCACCAACATCAAGGCGGTGACCCGATCCTGTAGGTTCATGCTCTACAACATTCGCAGAGTACGACCCTGCCTCACACAGGAAGCGGCGCAGGTCCTAATCCAGGCACTTGTTATCTCCCGTCTGGATTACTGCAACTCGCTGTTGGCTGGGCTCCCTGCCTGTGCCATTAAACCCCTACAACTCATCCAGAACGCCGCAGCCCGTCTGGTGTTCAACCTTCCCAAGTTCTCTCACGTCACCCCGCTCCTCCGCTCTCTCCACTGGCTTCCAGTCGAAGCTCGCATCCGCTACAAGACCATGGTGCTTGCCTACGGAGCTGTGAGGGGAACGGCACCTCCGTACCTTCAGGCTCTGATCAGGCCCTACACCCAAACAAGGGCACTCCGTTCATCCACCTCTGGCCTGCTCGCCTCCCTACCTCTGAGGAAGCACAGTTCCCGCTCAGCCCAGTCAAAACTGTTCGCTGCTCTGGCACCCCAATGGTGGAACAAGCTCCCTCACGACGCCAGGACAGCGGAGTCAATCACCACCTTCCGGAGACACCTGAAACCCCACCTCTTCAAGGAATACCTGGGATAGGATAAAGTAATCCTTCTAACCCCCCCCCCCCCCTTAAAAGATTTAGATGCACTATTGTAAAGTGGTTGTTCCACTGGATATTATAAGGTGAATGCACCAATTTGTAAGTCGCTCTGGATAAGAGCGTCTAATAAATGACTTAAATGTAAAATGTAAATGTAAATTAGAATGTCTGTTACAACCAGCAGCTCTCATTAGAATCTCTGTTACAACCAGCAGCTCTCATTAGAACCTCTAATGTTACATCCAGCAGCTCTCATTAGAATCTCTATTACAACCAGCAGCTCTCATTAGAATCTCTAATGTTATAACCATCAGCTCTCATTAGAATCTCTGTTACAACCAGCAGCTGTCATTAGAATCTCTAATGTTACAACCAGCAGCTCCCATTAGAATCTCTGTTACAACCAGCAGCTCTCATTAGAATCTCTAATGTTACAACCAGCAGCTCTCATTAGAATCTCTAATGTTACAATGAGCAGCTCTCATTAGAATCTCTAATGTTACAACCAGCAGCTCTCATTAGAATCTCTGTTACAACCAACAGCTCTCATTAGAATCTCTGTTTCAACCAGCAGCTCTCATTAGAATCTCTAATGTTACAACCAGCAGCTCTCATTAGAATCTCTGTTACAACCAACAGCTCTCATTAGAATCTCTGTTACAACCAGCAGCTCTCATTAGAATCACTGTTACAACCAGCAGCTCTCATTAGAACCTCTGTTACAACCAGCAGCTATCATTAGAATCTCTGTTACAACCAGCTGCTCTCATTAGAATCTCTAATGTTACAACCAGCAGCTCTCATTAGAATCTCTGTTACAACCAGCAGCTCTCATTAGAATCTCTAATGTTACAACCAGCAGCTCTCATTAGAATCTCTAATGTTACAACCAGCAGCTCTCATTAGAATCTCTAATGTTACAACCAGCAGCTCTCATTAGAATCGCTAATGTTACAACCAGAAGCTCTCATTAGAATCTCTGTTACAACCAGCAGCTCTCATTCGAATCTCTAATGTTATAACCAGCAGCTCTCATTAGAATCTCTGTTACAACCAGCAGCTGTCATTAGAATCTCTAATGTTACAACCAGCAGCTCTCATTAGAATCTCTGTTACAACCAGCAGCTCTCATTAGAATCTCTAATGTTACAACCAGCAGCTCTCATTAGAATCTCTAATGTTACAATGAGCAGCTCTCATTAGAATCTCTAATGTTACAACCAGCAGCTCTCATTAGAATCTCTGTTACAACCAACAGCTCTCATTAGAATCTCTGTTTCAACCAGCAGCTCTCATTAGAATCTCTAATGTTACAACCAGCAGCTCTCATTAGAATCTCTGTTACAACCAACAGCTCTCATTAGAATCTCTGTTACAACCAGCAGCTCTCATTAGAATCACTGTTACAACCAGCAGCTCTCATTAGAATCTCTGTTACAACCAGCAGCTATCATTAGAATCTCTGTTACAACCAGCAGCTCTCATTAGAATCTCTAATGTTACAACCAGCAGCTCTCATTAGAATCTCTGTTACAACCAGCAGCTCTCATTAGAATCTCTAATGTTACAACCAGCAGCTCTCATTAGAATCTCTAATGTTACAACCAGCAGCTCTCATTACAATCTCTAATGTTACAACCAGCAGCTCTCATTAGAATCTCTGTTACAACCAGCAGCTCTCATTAGAATCTCTAATGTTACAACCAGCAGCTCTCATTAGAATCTCTAATGTTACAACCAGCAGCTCTCATTAGAATCTATGTTACAACCAGCAGCTCTCATTAGAATCTCTGTTACAACCAGCAGCTCTCATTAGAATCTCTAATGTTACAACCATCAGCTCTCATTAGAATCTATGTTACAACCAGCAGCTCTCATTAGAATAACTAATGTTACAACCAGCAGCTCTCATTTGAATCTCTAATGTTACAATGAGCAGCTCTCATTAGAATCTCTAATGTTACAACCAGCAGCTCTCATTAGAATCTCTGTTACAACCAGCAGCTCTCATTAGAATCTCTGTTACAACCAGCAGCTCTCATTAGAATCACTGTTACAACCAGCAGCTCTCATTAGAATCTCATTTACAACCAGCAGCTCTCATTAGAATCTCTAATGTTACAACCAGCAGCTCTCATTAGAATCTCTGTTACAACCAGCAGCTCTCATTAGAATATCTAATGTTATAACCAGCAGCTCTCATTAGAATCTCTGTTACAACCAGCAGCTCGCATTAGAATATCTAATGTGACAACGAGCAGCTCTCATTAGAATATGTAATGTTACAACCAGCAGCTCTCATTAGAATCTGTAATGTTACAACCAGCAGCTCTCATTAGAATCTCTAATGTTACAACCAGCAGCTCTCATTAGAATATCTAATGTTACAACCAGAAGCTCTCATTAGAATCTATGTTACAACCAGCAGCTCTCATTATAATCTCTAATGTTATAACCAGCAGCTCTCATTAGAATCTCTAATGTTACAACCAGCAGCTCTCCTTAGAATCTCTAATGTTACAACGAGCAGCTCTCATTAGAATCTCTAATGTTACAATCAGCAGCTCTCATTAGAATCTCTAATGTTACAACCAGCAGCTCTCATTAGAATCTCTGTTACAACCAGCAGCTCTCATTAGAATCTGTAATGTTACAACCAGCAGCTCTCATTAGAATCTCTAATGTTACAACCAGCAGCTCTCATTAGAATCTCTAATGTTACAACCAGAAGCTCTCATTAGAATCTATGTTACAACCAGCAGCTCTCATTATAATCTCTAATGTTATAACCAGCAGCTCTCATTAGAATCTCTAATGTTACAACCAGCAGCTCTCATTAGAATCTCTAATGTTATAACCAGCAGCTCTCATTAGAATCTCTAATGTTACAACGAGCAGCTCTCATTAGAATCTCTATTGTTACAATCAGCAGCTCTCATTAGAATCTCTAATGTTACAACCAGCAGCTCTCATTAGAATCTCTGTTACAACCAGCAGCTCTCATTAGAATCTCTAATGTTACAACCAGCAGCTCTCATTAGAATCTCTAATGTTACAACCAGCAGCTCTCATTAAAATGTATGTTGAAACCAGCAGCTCTCATTAGAATCTCTAATGTTACAACCAGCAGCTCTCATTAGAATCTCTAATGTTACAACCAGCAGCTCTCATTAGAATCTCTGTTACAACCAGCATCTCTCATTAGAATCTCTAATGTTACAACCAGCAGCTCTCATTAGAATCTCTGTTACAACCAGCAGCTCTCATTAGAATCTCTAATGTTACAACCAGCAGCTCTCATTAAAATCTCAGTTACAACCAACAGCTCTCATTAGAATCTCTGTTACAACCAGCAGCTCTCATTAGAATCTCTGTTACAACCAGCAGCTCTCATCTCTAATGTTACAACCAGCAGCTCTCATCTCTAATGTTACAACAGCAGCTCTCATTAGAATCTCTAATGTTTCAACAGCAGCTCTCATCTCTAATGTTACAACCAGCAGCTCTCATCTCTAATGTTACAACCAGCAGCTCTCATCTCTAATGTTACAAAAGCAGCTGTCAATAGAATCTCTAATGTTACAACCAGCAGCTCTCATCTCTAATGTTACAACCAGCAGCTCTCACTAGAATCTCTGTTACAACCAGCAGCTCTCATTAGAATCTCATTTACAACCAGCAGCTCTCATTAGAATCTCTAATGTTACAACCAGCAGCTCTCATTAGAATCTCTGTTACAACCAGCAGCTCTCATTAGAATATCTAATGTTATAACCAGCAGCTCTCATTAGAATCTCTGTTACAACCATCAGCTCGCATTAGAATATCTAATGTGACAACGAGCAGCTCTCATTAGAATATGTAATGTTACAACCAGCAGCTCTCATTAGAATCTGTAATGTTACAACCAGCAGCTCTCATTAGAATCTCTAATGTTACAACCAGCAGCTCTCATTAGAATCTCTAATGTTACAACCAGAAGCTCTCATTAGAATCTATGTTACAACCAGCAGCTCTCATTATAATCTCTAATGTTATAACCAGCAGCTCTCATTAGAATCTCTAATGTTACAACCAGCAGCTCTCCTTAGAATCTCTAATGTTATAACCAGCAGCTCTCATTAGAATCTCTAATGTTACAACGAGCAGCTCTCATTAGAATCTCTAATGTTACAATCAGCAGCTCTCATTAGAATCTCTGTTACAACCAGCAGCTCTCATTAGAATCTCTAATGTTACAACCAGCCGCTCTCATTAGAATCTCTGTTACAACCAGCAGCTCTAATTAGAATCTCTGTTACAACCAGCAGATCTCATTAGAATCTCTGTTACAACCAGCAGCTCTCATTAAAATGTATGTTGAAACCAGCAGCTCTCATTAGAATCTCTAATGTTACAACCAGCAGCTCTCATTAGAATCTCTAATGTTACAACCAGCAGCTCTCATTAGAATCTATGTTACAACCAGCAGCTCTCATTAGAATCTCTAATGTTACAACCAGCAGCTCTCATTAGAATCTCTAATGTTACAACCAGCAGCTCTCATTAGAATCTCTAATGTTACAACCAGCAGCTCTCATTAGAATCTCTAATGTTACAACCAGAAGCTCTCATTAGAATCTATGTTACAACCAGCAGCTCTCATTATAATCTCTAATGTTATAACCAGCAGCTCTCATTAGAATCTCTAATGTTACAACCAGCAGCTCTCATTAGAATCTCTGTTACAACCAGCAGCTCTCATTAGAATACCTAATGTTACAACCAGCAGCTCTCATTAGAATCTCTGTTACAACCAGCAGCTCTCATTAGAATCTCTAATGTTACAATCGGCAGCTCTCATTAAAATCTCTGTTACAACCAGCAGCTCTCATTAGAATCTCTGTTACAACCAGCAGCTCTCATTAGAATCTCTGTTACAACCAGCAGCTCTCATCTCTAATGTTACAACCAGCAGCTCTCACTATAATCTCTGTTACAACCAGCAGCTCTCATTAGAATCTCTGTTACAACAAGCAGCTCTCATTAGAATCTCTGTTACAACCAGCAGCTCTCATTAGAATCTCTGTTACAACCAGCAGCTCTCATTAGAATCTCTAATGTTACAACCAGCAGCTCTCATTAGAATCGCTAATGTTACAACCAGCAGCTCTCATTAGAATCTCTAATGTTACAACCAGCAGCTCTCATTAGAATCTCTGTTACAACCAGCATCTCTCATTAGAATCTCTAATGTTACAACCAGCAGCTCTCATTAGAATCTCTGTTACAACCAGCAGCTCTCATTAGAATCTCTGTTACAACCAGCAACTCTCATTAGAATCTCTGTTACAACCAGCAACTCTCATTAGAATCTCTGTTACAACCAGCAGCTCTCATTGGAATACCTAATGTTACAACCAGCAGCTCTCATTAGAATATCTAATGTTACAACCAGCAGCTCTCATTAGAATCTCAAATGTTACAACCAGCAGCTCTCATTAGAATCTCTAATGTTACAACCAGAAGCTCTCATTAGAATCTATTTTACAACCAGCAGCTCTCATTAGAATCTCTAATGTTACAACCAGCAGCTCTCATTAGAATCTCTGTTACAACCAGCAGCTCTCATTAGAATCTCTGTTACAACCAGCAGCTCTCATTAGAATCTCTGTTACAACCAGCAGCTCTCATTAGAATACCTAATGTTACAACCAGCAGCTCTCATTAGAATATCTAATGTTACAACCAGCAGCTCTCATTAGAATCTCTAATGTTACAACCAGCAGCTCTCATTAGAATCTCTAATGTTACAACCAGAAGCTCTCATTTGAATCTCTGTTACAACCAGCAGCTCTCATTAGAATCTCTAATGTTATAACCTGCAGCTCTCATTAGAATCTCTAATGTTACAACCAGCAGATCTCATTAGAATCTCTGTTACAACTAGCAGCTCTCATTAGAATCTCTAATGTTACAACCAGCAGCTCTCATTAGAATCTCTGTTACAACCATCAGCTCTCATTAGAATCTCTAATGTTACAACCAGCAGCTCTCATTAGAATCTCTAATGTTACAACCAGCAGCTCCCATTAGAATCTCTAATGTTACAACCAGCAGCTCCAATTAGATTCTCTGTTACAACCAGCAGCTCTCATCTCTAATGTTACAACCAGCAGCTCTCATCTCTAATGTTACAACAGCAGCTCTCATTAGAATCTCTAATGTTACAACAGCAGCTCTCATCTCTAATGTTACAACCAGCAGCTCTCATCTCTAATGTTACAACCAGCAGCTCTCATCTCTAATGTTACAACCAGCAGCCCTCATCTCTAATGTTACAAGAGCAGCTCTCATTAGAATCTCTAATGTTACAACCAGCAGCTCTCATCTCTAATGTTACAACCAGCAGCTCTCATTAGAATCTCTAATGTTACAACCAGCAGCTCTCATTAGAATCTATGTTACAACCAGCAGCTCTCATTAGAATATCTAATGTTACAACCAGCAGCTCTCATTAGAATCTCTGTAACAACCAGAGGCTCTCATTAGAATATCTAATGTTACAACGAGCAGCTCTCATTAGAATATCTAATGTTACAACCAGCAGCTCTCATTAGAATCTATGTTACAACTAGCAGCTCTCATTAGAATCTCTAATGTTATAACCAGCAGCTCTCATTAGAATCTCTAATGTTACAACCAGAAGCTATCATTAGAATCTCTGTTACAACCAGCAGCTCTCATTAGAATCTCTACTGTTATAACCAGCAGCTCTCATTAGAATCTCTGTTACAACCAGCAGCTCCCATTAGAATCTCTAATGTTACAACCAGCAGCTCTCATTAAAATCTCTGTTACAACCAGCAGCTCTCATTAGAATCTCTGTTACAACCAGCAGCTCTCATTAGAATCTCTGTTACAACCAGCAGCTCTCATCTCTAATGTTACAACCAGCAGCTCTCATCTCTAATGTTACAACAGCAGCTCTCATTAGAATCTCTAATGTTACAACAGCAGCTCTCATCTCTAATGTTACAACCAGCAGCTCTCATCTCTAATGTTACAACCAGCAGCTCTCATCTCTAATGTTACAACCAGCAGCTCTCATCTCTAATGTTACAACAGCAGCTCTCATTAGAATCTCTAATGTTACAACCAGCAGCTCTCATTAGAATCTCTAATGTTACAACCAGCAGCTCTCATTAGAATCTCTAATGTTACAACCAGCAGCTCTCATTAGAATCTCTAATGTTACAACCAGCAGCTCTCATTAAAATGTATGTTGAAACCAGCAGCTCTCATTAGAATCTCTAATGTTACAACCAGCAGCTCTCATTAGAATCTCTAATGTTACAACCAGCAGCTCTCATTAGAATCTCTGTTACAACCAGCAGCTCTCATTAGAATCTCTAATGTTACAACCAGCAGCTCTCATTAGAATCTCTGTTACAACCAGCAGCTCTCATCTCTAATGTTACAACCAGCAGCTCTCATCTCTAATGTTACAACAGCAGCTCTCATTAGAATCTCTAATGTTACAACCAGCAGCTCTCATTAGAATCTCTAATGTTACAACCAGCAGCTCTCATTAGAATCTCTAATGTTACAACCAGCAGCTCTCATTAGAATCTCTAATGTTACAACCAGAAGCTCTCATTAGAATCTATGTTACAACCAGCAGCTCTCATTATAATCTCTAATGTTATAACCAGCAGCTCTCATTAGAATCTCTAATGTTACAACCAGCAGCTCTCATTAGAATCTCTGTTACAACCAGCAGCTCTCATTAGAATACCTAATGTTACAACCAGCAGCTCTCATTAGAATCTCTGTTACAACCAGCAGCTCTCATTAGAATCTGTAATGTTACAATCGGCAGCTCTCATTAAAATCTCTGTTTCAACCAGCAGCTCTCATTACAATCTCTGTTACAACCAGCAGCTCTCATTAGAATCTCTGTTACAACCAGCAGCTCTCATCTCTAATGTTACAACCAGCAGCTCTCACTATAATCTCTGTTACAACCAGCAGCTCTCATTAGAATCTCTGTTACAACCAGCAGCTCTCATTAGAATCTCTGTTACAACCAGCAGCTCTCATTAGAATCTCTGTTACAACCAGCAGCTCTCATTAGAATCTCTAATGTTACAACCAGCAGCTCTCATTAGAATCGCTAATGTTACAACCAGCAGCTCTCATTAGAATCTCTAATGTTACAACCAGCAGCTCTCATTAGAATCTCTGTTACAACCAGCATCTCTCATTAGAATCTCTAATGTTACAACCAGCAGCTCTCATTAGAATCTCTGTTACAACCAGCAGCTCTCATTAGAATCTCTGTTACAACCAGCAACTCTCATTAGAATCTCTGTTACAACCAGCAACTCTCATTAGAATCTCTGTTACAACCAGCAGCTCTCATTGGAATACCTAATGTTACAACCAGCAGCTCTCATTAGAATATCTAATGTTACAACCAGCAGCTCTCATTAGAATCTCAAATGTTACAACCAGCAGCTCTCATTAGAATCTCTAATGTTACAACCAGAAGCTCTCATTAGAATCTATTTTACAACCAGCAGCTCTCATTAGAATCTCTGTTACAACCAGCAGCTCTCATCTCTAATGTTACAACAGCAGCTCTCATTAGAATCTCTAATGTTACAACCAGCAGCTCTCATTAGAATCTCCAATGTTACAACCAGCAGCTCTCTTTAGAATCTCTAATGTTACAACCAGCAGCTCTCATTAGAATCTCTAATGTTACAACCAGAAGCTCTCATTAGAATCTATGTTACAACCAGCAGCTCTCATTATAATCTCTAATGTTATAACCAGCAGCTCTCATTAGAATCTCTAATGTTACAACCAGCAGCTCTCATTAGAATCTCTGTTACAACCAGCAGCTCTCATTAGAATACCTAATGTTACAACCAGCAGCTCTCATTAGAATCTCTGTTACAACCAGCAGCTCTCATTAGAATCTCTAATGTTACAATCGGCAGCTCTCATTAAAATCTCTGTTACAACCAGCAGCTCTCATTAGAATCTCTGTTACAACCAGCAGCTCTCATTAGAATCTCTGTTACAACCAGCAGCTCTCATCTCTAATGTTACAACCAGCAGCTCTCACTATAATCTCTGTTACAACCAGCAGCTCTCATTAGAATCTCTGTTACAACCAGCAGCTCTCATTAGAATCTCTGTTACAACCAGCAGCTCTCATTAGAATCTCTGTTACAACCAGCAGCTCTCATTAGAATCTCTAATGTTACAACCAGCAGCTCTCATTAGAATCGCTAATGTTACAACCAGCAGCTCTCATTAGAATCTCTAATGTTACAACCAGCAGCTCTCATTAGAATCTCTGTTACAACCAGCATCTCTCATTAGAATCTCTAATGTTACAACCAGCAGCTCTCATTAGAATCTCTGTTACAACCAGCAGCTCTCATTAGAATCTCTGTTACAACCAGCAACTCTCATTAGAATCTCTGTTACAACCAGCAACTCTCATTAGAATCTCTGTTACAACCAGCAGCTCTCATTGGAATACCTAATGTTACAACCAGCAGCTCTCGTTAGAATATCTAATGTTACAACCAGCAGCTCTCATTAGAATCTCAAATGTTACAACCAGCAGCTCTCATTAGAATCTCTAATGTTACAACCAGAAGCTCTCATTAGAATCTATTTTACAACCAGCAGCTCTCATTAGAATCTCTAATGTTACAACCAGCAGCTCTCATTAGAATCTCTGTTACAACCAGCAGCTCTCATTAGAATCTCTGTTACAACCAGCAGCTCTCATTACAATCTCTGTTACAACCAGCAGCTCTCATTAGAATACCTAATGTTACAACCAGCAGCTCTCATTAGAATATCTAATGTTACAACCAGCAGCTCTCATTAGAATCTCTAATGTTACAAAAAGCAGCTCTCATTAGAATCTCTAATGTTACAACCAGAAGCTCTCATTTGAATCTCTGTTACAACCAGCAGCTCTCATTAGAATCTCTAATGTTATAACCTGCAGCTCTCATTAGAATCTCTAATGTTACAACCAGCAGATCTCATTAGAATCTCTGTTACAACTAGCAGCTCTCATTAGAATCTCTAATGTTACAACCAGCAGCTCTCATTTGAATCTCTGTTACAACCATCAGCTCTCATTAGAATCTCTAATGTTACAACCAGCAGCTCTCATTAGAATCTCTAATGTTACAACCAGCAGCTCCCATTAGAATCTCTAATGTTACAACCAGCAGCTCTCATTAGATTCTCTGTTACAACCAGCAGCTCTCATCTCTAATGTTACAACCAGCAGCTCTCATCTCTAATGTTACAACAGCAGCTCTCATTAGAATCTCTAATGTTACAACAGCAGCTCTCATCTCTAATGTTACAACCAGCAGCTCTCATCTCTAATTTTACAACCAGCAGCTCTCATCTCTAATGTTACAACCAGCAGCTCTCATTAGAATCTCTAATGTTACAACCAGCAGCTCCCATTAGAATCTCTAATGTTACAACCAGCAGCTCTCATTAGATTCTCTGTTACAACCAGCAGCTCTCATCTCTAATGTTACAACCAGCAGCTCTCATCTCTAATGTTACAACAGCAGCTCTCATTAGAATCTCTAATGTTACAACAGCAGCTCTCATCTCTAATGTTACAAGAGCAGCTCTCATTAGAATCTCTAATGTTACAACCAGCAGCTCTCATCTCTAATGTTACAACCAGCAGCTCTCATTAGAATCTCTAATGTTACAACCAGCAGCTCTCATTAGAATCTCTGTTACAACCAGCAGCTCTCATTAGAATATGTAATGTTACAACCAGCAGCTCTCATTAGAATCTCTGTAACAACCAGCAGCTCTCATTAGAATATCTAATGTTACAACGAGCACCTCTCATTAGAATATCTAATGTTACAACCAGCAGCTCTCATTAGAATCTATGTTACAACTAGCAGCTCTCATTAGAATCTCTAATGTTATAACCAGCAGCTCTCATTAGAATCTCTAATGTTACAACCAGAAGCTATCATTAGAATCTCTGTTACAACCAGCAGCTCTCATTAGAATCTCTACTGGTATAACCAGCAGCTCTCATTAGAATCTCTGTTACAACCAGCAGCTCCCATTAGAATCTCTAATGTTACAACCAGCAGCTCTCATTAAAATCTCTGTTACAACCAGCAGCTCTCATTAGAATCTCTGTTACAACCAGCAGCTCTCATTAGAATCTCTGTTACAACCAGCTGCTCTCATCTCTAATGTTACAACCAGCAGCTCTCATCTCTAATGTTACAACAGCAGCTCTCATTAGAATCTCTAATGTTACAACAGCAGCTCTCATCTCTAATGTTACAACCAGCAGCTCTCATCTCTAATGTTACAACCAGCAGCTCTCATCTCTAATGTTACAACCAGCAGCTCTCATCTCTAATGTTACAACAGCAGCTCTCATTAGAATCTCTAATGTTACAACCAGCAGCTCTCATTAGAATCTCTAATGTTACAACCAGCAGCTCTCATTAGAATCTCTAATGTTACAACCAGCAGCTCTCATTAGAATCTCTAATGTTACAACCAGCAGCTCTCATTAAAATGTATGTTGAAACCAGCAGCTCTCATTAGAATCTCTAATGTTACAACCAGCAGCTCTCATTAGAATCTCTAATGTTACAACCAGCAGCTCTCATTAGAATCTCTGTTACAACCAGCAGCTCTCATTAGAATCTCTGTTACAACCAGCAGCTCTCATCTCTAATGTTACAACCAGCAGCTCTCATCTCTAATGTTACAACAGCAGCTCTCATTAGAATCTCTAATGTTTCAACAGCAGCTCTCATCTCTAATGTTACAACCAGCAGCTCTCATCTCTAATGTTACAACCAGCAGCTCTCATCTCTAATGTTACAACAGCAGCTGTCAATAGAATCTCTAATGTTACAACCAGCAGCTCTCATCTCTAATGTTACAACCAGCAGCTCTCACTAGAATCTCTGTTACAACCAGCAGCTCTCATTAGAATCTCTGTTACAACCAGCAGCTCTCATTAGAATCTCTAATGTTACAACCAGCAGCTCTCATTAGAATCTCTGTTACAACCAGCAGCTCTCATTAGAATATCTAATGTTATAACCAGCAGCTCTCATTAGAATCTCTGTTACAACCAGTAGCTCGCATTAGAATATCTAATGTGACAACGAGCAGCTCTCATTAGAATATGTAATGTTACAACCAGCAGCTCTCATTAGAATCTGTAATGTTACAACCAGCAGCTCTCATTAGAATCTCTAATGTTACAACCAGCAGCTCTCATTAGAATCTCTAATGTTACAACCAGAAGCTCTCATTAGAATCTATGTTACAACCAGCAGCTCTCATTATAATCTCTAATGTTATAACCAGCAGCTCTCATTAGAATCTCTAATTTTACAACCAGCAGCTCTCATTAGAATCTCTAATGTTATAACCAGCAGCTCTCATTAGAATCTCTAATGTTACAACGAGCAGCTCTCATTAGAATCTCTAATGTTACAATCAGCAGCTCTCATTAGAATCTCTAATGTTACAACCAGAAGCTCTCATTAGAATCTATGTTACAACCAGCAGCTCTCATTATAATCTCTAATGTTATAACCAGCAGCTCTCATTAGAATCTCTAATTTTACAACCAGCAGCTCTCATTAGAATCTCTAATGTTATAACCAGCAGCTCTCATTAGAATCTCTAATGTTACAACGAGCAGCTCTCATTAGAATCTCTAATGTTACAATCAGCAGCTCTCATTAGAATCTCTGTTACAACCAGCAGCTCTCATTAGAATCTCTAATGTTACAACCAGCCGCTCTCATTAGAATCTCTGTTACAACCAGCAGCTCTAATTAGAATCTCTGTCACAACCAGCAGCTCTCATTAGAATCTCTGTTACAACCAGCAGCTCTCATTAAAATGTATGTTGAAACCAGCAGCTCTCATTAGAATCTCTAATGTTACAACCAGCAGCTCTCATTAAAATCTCTGTTACAACCAGCAGCTCTCATTAGAATCTCTGTTACAACCAGCAGCTCTCATTAGAATCTCTGTTACAACCAGCAGCTCTCATCTCTAATGTTACAACCAGCAGCTCTCATCTCTAATGTTACAACAGCAGCTCTCATTAGAATCTCTAATGTTACAACAGCAGCTCTCATCTCTAATGTTACAACCAGCAGCTCTCATCTCTAATGTTACAACCAGCAGCTCTCATCTCTAATGTTACAACCAGCAGCTCTCATCTCTAATGTTACAACAGCAGCTCTCATTAGAATCTCTAATGTTACAACCAGCAGCTCTCATTAGAATCTCTAATGTTACAACCAGCAGCTCTCATTAGAATCTCTAATGTTACAACCAGCAGCTCTCATTAGAATCTCTAATGTTACAACCAGCAGCTCTCATTAAAATGTATGTTGAAACCAGCAGCTCTCATTAGAATCTCTAATGTTACAACCAGCAGCTCTCATTAGAATCTCTAATGTTACAACCAGCAGCTCTCATTAGAATCTCTGTTACAACCAGCAGCTCTCATTAGAATCTCTAATGTTACAACCAGCAGCTCTCATTAGAATCTCTGTTACAACCAGCAGCTCTCATCTCTAATGTTACAACCAGCAGCTCTCATCTCTAATGTTACAACAGCAGCTCTCATTAGAATCTCTAATGTTTCAACAGCAGCTCTCATCTCTAATGTTACAACCAGCAGCTCTCATCTCTAATGTTACAACAGGCAGCTCTCATCTCTAATGTTACAACAGCAGCTGTCAATAGAATCTCTAATGTTACAACCAGCAGCTCTCATCTCTAATGTTACAACCAGCAGCTCTCACTAGAATCTCTGTTACAACCAGCAGCTCTCATTAGAATCTCTGTTACAACCAGCAGCTCTCATTAGAATCTCTAATGTTACAACCAGCAGCTCTCATTAGAATCTCTGTTACAACCAGCAGCTCTCATTAGAATATCTAATGTTATAACCAGCAGCTCTCATTAGAATCTCTGTTACAACCAGTAGCTCGCATTAGAATATCTAATGTGACAACGAGCAGCTCTCATTAGAATATGTAATGTTACAACCAGCAGCTCTCATTAGAATCTCTAATGTTACAACCAGCAGCTCTCATTAGAATCTCTAATGTTACAACCAGAAGCTCTCATTAGAATCTATGTTACAACCAGCAGCTCTCATTATAATCTCTAATGTTATAACCAGCAGCTCTCATTAGAATCTCTAATGTTACAACCAGCAGCTCTCCTTAGAATCTCTAATGTTATAACCAGCAGCTCTCATTAGAATCTCTAATGTTACAACGAGCAGCTCTCATTAGAATCTCTAATGTTACAATCAGCAGCTCTCATTAGAATCTCTGTTACAACCAGCAGCTCTCATTAGAATCTCTAATGTTACAACCAGCCGCTCTCATTAGAATCTCTGTTACAACCAGCAGCTCTAATTAGAATCTCTGTTACAACCAGCAGATCTCATTAGAATCTCTGTTACAACCAGCAGCTCTCATTAAAATGTATGTTGAAACCAGCAGCTCTCATTAGAATCTCTAATGTTACAACCAGCAGCTCTCATTAGAATCTCTAATGTTACAACCAGCAGCTCTCATTAGAATCTATGTTACAACCAGCAGCTCTCATTAGAATCTCTAATGTTACAACCAGCAGCTCTCATTAGAATCTCTAATGTTACAACCAGCAGCTCTCATTAGAATCTCTAATGTTACAACCAGCAGCTCTCATTAGAATCTCTAATGTTACAACCAGAAGCTCTCATTAGAATCTATGTTACAACCAGCAGCTCTCATTATAATCTCTAATGTTATAACCAGCAGCTCTCATTAGAATCTCTAATGTTACAACCAGCAGCTCTCATTAGAATCTCTGTTACAACCAGCAGCTCTCATTAGAATACCTAATGTTACAACCAGCAGCTCTCATTAGAATCTCTGTTACAACCAGCAGCTCTCATTAGAATCTCTAATGTTACAATCGGCAGCTCTCATTAAAATCTCTGTTACAACCAGCAGCTCTCATTAGAATCTCTGTTACAACCAGCAGCTCTCATTAGAATCTCTGTTACAACCAGCAGCTCTCATCTCTAATGTTACAACCAGCAGCTCTCACTATAATCTCTGTTACAACCAGCAGCTCTCATTAGAATCTCTGTTACAACAAGCAGCTCTCATTAGAATCTCTGTTACAACCAGCAGCTCTCATTAGAATCTCTAATGTTACAACCAGCAGCTCTCATTAGAATCTCTAATGTTACAACCAGCAGCTCTCATTAGAATCGCTAATGTTACAACCAGCAGCTCTCATTAGAATCTCTAATGTTACAACCAGCAGCTCTCATTAGAATCTCTGTTACAACCAGCATCTCTCATTAGAATCTCTAATGTTACAACCAGCAGCTCTCATTAGAATCTCTGTTACAACCAGCAGCTCTCATTAGAATCTCTGTTACAACCAGCAACTCTCATTAGAATCTCTGTTACAACCAGCAACTCTCATTAGAATCTCTGTTACAACCAGCAGCTCTCATTGGAATACCTAATGTTACAACCAGCAGCTCTCATTAGAATATCTAATGTTACAACCAGCAGCTCTCATTAGAATCTCAAATGTTACAACCAGCAGCTCTCATTAGAATCTCTAATGTTACAACCAGAAGCTCTCATTAGAATCTATTTTACAACCAGCAGCTCTCATTAGAATCTCTAATGTTACAACCAGCAGCTCTCATTAGAATCTCTGTTACAACCAGCAGCTCTCATTAGAATCTCTGTTACAACCAGCAGCTCTCATTAGAATCTCTGTTACAACCAGCAGCTCTCATTAGAATACCTAATGTTACAACCAGCAGCTCTCATTAGAATATCTAATGTTACAACCAGCAGCTCTCATTAGAATCTCTAATGTTACAACCAGCAGCTCTCATTAGAATCTCTAATGTTACAACCAGAAGCTCTCATTTGAATCTCTGTTACAACCAGCAGCTCTCATTAGAATCTCTAATGTTATAACCTGCAGCTCTCATTAGAATCTCTAATGTTACAACCAGCAGATCTCATTAGAATCTCTGTTACAACTAGCAGCTCTCATTAGAATCTCTAATGTTACAACCAGCAGCTCTCATTAGAATCTCTGTTACAACCATCAGCTCTCATTAGAATCTCTAATGTTACAACCAGCAGCTCTCATTAGAATCTCTAATGTTACAACCAGCAGCTCCCATTAGAATCTCTAATGTTACAACCAGCAGCTCTCATTAGATTCTCTGTTACAACCAGCAGCTCTCATCTCTAATGTTACAACCAGCAGCTCTCATCTCTAATGTTACAACAGCAGCTCTCATTAGAATCTCTAATGTTACAACAGCAGCTCTCATCTCTAATGTTACAACCAGCAGCTCTCATCTCTAATGTTACAACCAGCAGCTCTCATCTCTAATGTTACAACCAGCAGCCCTCATCTCTAATGTTACAAGAGCAGCTCTCATTAGAATCTCTAATGTTACAACCAGCAGCTCTCATCTCTAATGTTACAACCAGCAGCTCTCATTAGAATCTCTAATGTTACAACCAGCAGCTCTCATTAGAATCTATGTTACAACCAGCAGCTCTCATTAGAATATCTAATGTTACAACCAGCAGCTCTCATTAGAATCTCTGTAACAACCAGAGGCTCTCATTAGAATATCTAATGTTACAACGAGCAGCTCTCATTAGAATATCTAATGTTACAACCAGCAGCTCTCATTAGAATCTATGTTACAACTAGCAGCTCTCATTAGAATCTCTAATGTTATAACCAGCAGCTCTCATTAGAATCTCTAATGTTACAACCAGAAGCTATCATTAGAATCTCTGTTACAACCAGCAGCTCTCATTAGAATCTCTACTGTTATAACCAGCAGCTCTCATTAGAATCTCTGTTACAACCAGCAGCTCCCATTAGAATCTCTAATGTTACAACCAGCAGCTCTCATTAAAATCTCTGTTACAACCAGCAGCTCTCATTAGAATCTCTGTTACAACCAGCAGCTCTCATTAGAATCTCTGTTACAACCAGCAGCTCTCATCTCTAATGTTACAACCAGCAGCTCTCATCTCTAATGTTACAACAGCAGCTCTCATTAGAATCTCTAATGTTACAACAGCAGCTCTCATCTCTAATGTTACAACCAGCAGCTCTCATCTCTAATGTTACAACCAGCAGCTCTCATCTCTAATGTTACAACCAGCAGCTCTCATCTCTAATGTTACAACAGCAGCTCTCATTAGAATCTCTAATGTTACAACCAGCAGCTCTCATTAGAATCTCTAATGTTACAACCAGCAGCTCTCATTAGAATCTCTAATGTTACAACCAGCAGCTCTCATTAGAATCTCTAATGTTACAACCAGCAGCTCTCATTAAAATGTATGTTGAAACCAGCAGCTCTCATTAGAATCTCTAATGTTACAACCAGCAGCTCTCATTAGAATCTCTAATGTTACAACCAGCAGCTCTCATTAGAATCTCTGTTACAACCAGCAGCTCTCATTAGAATCTCTAATGTTACAACCAGCAGCTCTCATTAGAATCTCTGTTACAACCAGCAGCTCTCATCTCTAATGTTACAACCAGCAGCTCTCATCTCTAATGTTACAACAGCAGCTCTCATTAGAATCTCTAATGTTACAACCAGCAGCTCTCATTAGAATCTCTAATGTTACAACCAGCAGCTCTCATTAGAATCTCTAATGTTACAACCAGCAGCTCTCATTAGAATCTCTAATGTTACAACCAGAAGCTCTCATTAGAATCTATGTTACAACCAGCAGCTCTCATTATAATCTCTAATGTTATAACCAGCAGCTCTCATTAGAATCTCTAATGTTACAACCAGCAGCTCTCATTAGAATCTCTGTTACAACCAGCAGCTCTCATTAGAATACCTAATGTTACAACCAGCAGCTCTCATTAGAATCTCTGTTACAACCAGCAGCTCTCATTAGAATCTGTAATGTTACAATCGGCAGCTCTCATTAAAATCTCTGTTTCAACCAGCAGCTCTCATTAGAATCTCTGTTACAACCAGCAGCTCTCATTAGAATCTCTGTTACAACCAGCAGCTCTCATCTCTAATGTTACAACCAGCAGCTCTCACTATAATCTCTGTTACAACCAGCAGCTCTCATTAGAATCTCTGTTACAACCAGCAGCTCTCATTAGAATCTCTGTTACAACCAGCAGCTCTCATTAGAATCTCTGTTACAACCAGCAGCTCTCATTAGAATCTCTAATGTTACAACCAGCAGCTCTCATTAGAATCGCTAATGTTACAACCAGCAGCTCTCATTAGAATCTCTAATGTTACAACCAGCAGCTCTCATTAGAATCTCTGTTACAACCAGCATCTCTCATTAGAATCTCTAATGTTACAACCAGCAGCTCTCATTAGAATCTCTGTTACAACCAGCAGCTCTCATTAGAATCTCTGTTACAACCAGCAACTCTCATTAGAATCTCTGTTACAACCAGCAACTCTCATTAGAATCTCTGTTACAACCAGCAGCTCTCATTGGAATACCTAATGTTACAACCAGCAGCTCTCATTAGAATATCTAATGTTACAACCAGCAGCTCTCATTAGAATCTCAAATGTTACAACCAGCAGCTCTCATTAGAATCTCTAATGTTACAACCAGAAGCTCTCATTAGAATCTATTTTACAACCAGCAGCTCTCATTAGAATCTCTGTTACAACCAGCAGCTCTCATCTCTAATGTTACAACAGCAGCTCTCATTAGAATCTCTAATGTTACAACCAGCAGCTCTCATTAGAATCTCCAATGTTACAACCAGCAGCTCTCTTTAGAATCTCTAATGTTACAACCAGCAGCTCTCATTAGAATCTCTAATGTTACAACCAGAAGCTCTCATTAGAATCTATGTTACAACCAGCAGCTCTCATTATAATCTCTAATGTTATAACCAGCAGCTCTCATTAGAATCTCTAATGTTACAACCAGCAGCTCTCATTAGAATCTCTGTTACAACCAGCAGCTCTCATTAGAATACCTAATGTTACAACCAGCAGCTCTCATTAGAATCTCTGTTACAACCAGCAGCTCTCATTAGAATCTCTAATGTTACAATCGGCAGCTCTCATTAAAATCTCTGTTACAACCAGCAGCTCTCATTAGAATCTCTGTTACAACCAGCAGCTCTCATTAGAATCTCTGTTACAACCAGCAGCTCTCATCTCTAATGTTACAACCAGCAGCTCTCACTATAATCTCTGTTACAACCAGCAGCTCTCATTAGAATCTCTGTTACAACCAGCAGCTCTCATTAGAATCTCTGTTACAACCAGCAGCTCTCATTAGAATCTCTGTTACAACCAGCAGCTCTCATTAGAATCTCTAATGTTACAACCAGCAGCTCTCATTAGAATCGCTAATGTTACAACCAGCAGCTCTCATTAGAATCTCTAATGTTACAACCAGCAGCTCTCATTAGAATCTCTGTTACAACCAGCATCTCTCATTAGAATCTCTAATGTTACAACCAGCAGCTCTCATTAGAATCTCTGTTACAACCAGCAGCTCTCATTAGAATCTCTGTTACAACCAGCAACTCTCATTAGAATCTCTGTTACAACCAGCAACTCTCATTAGAATCTCTGTTACAACCAGCAGCTCTCATTGGAATACCTAATGTTACAACCAGCAGCTCTCGTTAGAATATCTAATGTTACAACCAGCAGCTCTCATTAGAATCTCAAATGTTACAACCAGCAGCTCTCATTAGAATCTCTAATGTTACAACCAGAAGCTCTCATTAGAATCTATTTTACAACCAGCAGCTCTCATTAGAATCTCTAATGTTACAACCAGCAGCTCTCATTAGAATCTCTGTTACAACCAGCAGCTCTCATTAGAATCTCTGTTACAACCAGCAGCTCTCATTACAATCTCTGTTACAACCAGCAGCTCTCATTAGAATACCTAATGTTACAACCAGCAGCTCTCATTAGAATATCTAATGTTACAACCAGCAGCTCTCATTAGAATCTCTAATGTTACAAAAAGCAGCTCTCATTAGAATCTCTAATGTTACAACCAGAAGCTCTCATTTGAATCTCTGTTACAACCAGCAGCTCTCATTAGAATCTCTAATGTTATAACCTGCAGCTCTCATTAGAATCTCTAATGTTACAACCAGCAGATCTCATTAGAATCTCTGTTACAACTAGCAGCTCTCATTAGAATCTCTAATGTTACAACCAGCAGCTCTCATTTGAATCTCTGTTACAACCATCAGCTCTCATTAGAATCTCTAATGTTACAACCAGCAGCTCTCATTAGAATCTCTAATGTTACAACCAGCAGCTCCCATTAGAATCTCTAATGTTACAACCAGCAGCTCTCATTAGATTCTCTGTTACAACCAGCAGCTCTCATCTCTAATGTTACAACCAGCAGCTCTCATCTCTAATGTTACAACAGCAGCTCTCATTAGAATCTCTAATGTTACAACAGCAGCTCTCATCTCTAATGTTACAAGAGCAGCTCTCATTAGAATCTCTAATGTTACAACCAGCAGCTCTCATCTCTAATGTTACAACCAGCAGCTCTCATTAGAATCTCTAATGTTACAACCAGCAGCTCTCATTAGAATCTCTGTTACAACCAGCAGCTCTCATTAGAATATGTAATGTTACAACCAGCAGCTCTCATTAGAATCTCTGTAACAACCAGCAGCTCTCATTAGAATATCTAATGTTACAACGAGCACCTCTCATTAGAATATCTAATGTTACAACCAGCAGCTCTCATTAGAATCTATGTTACAACTAGCAGCTCTCATTAGAATCTCTAATGTTATAACCAGCAGCTCTCATTAGAATCTCTAATGTTACAACCAGAAGCTATCATTAGAATCTCTGTTACAACCAGCAGCTCTCATTAGAATCTCTACTGGTATAACCAGCAGCTCTCATTAGAATCTCTGTTACAACCAGCAGCTCCCATTAGAATCTCTAATGTTACAACCAGCAGCTCTCATTAAAATCTCTGTTACAACCAGCAGCTCTCATTAGAATCTCTGTTACAACCAGCAGCTCTCATTAGAATCTCTGTTACAACCAGCTGCTCTCATCTCTAATGTTACAACCAGCAGCTCTCATCTCTAATGTTACAACAGCAGCTCTCATTAGAATCTCTAATGTTACAACAGCAGCTCTCATCTCTAATGTTACAACCAGCAGCTCTCATCTCTAATGTTACAACCAGCAGCTCTCATCTCTAATGTTACAACCAGCAGCTCTCATCTCTAATGTTACAACAGCAGCTCTCATTAGAATCTCTAATGTTACAACCAGCAGCTCTCATTAGAATCTCTAATGTTACAACCAGCAGCTCTCATTAGAATCTCTAATGTTACAACCAGCAGCTCTCATTAGAATCTCTAATGTTACAACCAGCAGCTCTCATTAAAATGTATGTTGAAACCAGCAGCTCTCATTAGAATCTCTAATGTTACAACCAGCAGCTCTCATTAGAATCTCTAATGTTACAACCAGCAGCTCTCATTAGAATCTCTGTTACAACCAGCAGCTCTCATTAGAATCTCTGTTACAACCAGCAGCTCTCATCTCTAATGTTACAACCAGCAGCTCTCATCTCTAATGTTACAACAGCAGCTCTCATTAGAATCTCTAATGTTTCAACAGCAGCTCTCATCTCTAATGTTACAACCAGCAGCTCTCATCTCTAATGTTACAACCAGCAGCTCTCATCTCTAATGTTACAACAGCAGCTGTCAATAGAATCTCTAATGTTACAACCAGCAGCTCTCATCTCTAATGTTACAACCAGCAGCTCTCACTAGAATCTCTGTTACAACCAGCAGCTCTCATTAGAATCTCTGTTACAACCAGCAGCTCTCATTAGAATCTCTAATGTTACAACCAGCAGCTCTCATTAGAATCTCTGTTACAACCAGCAGCTCTCATTAGAATATCTAATGTTATAACCAGCAGCTCTCATTAGAATCTCTGTTACAACCAGTAGCTCGCATTAGAATATCTAATGTGACAACGAGCAGCTCTCATTAGAATATGTAATGTTACAACCAGCAGCTCTCATTAGAATCTGTAATGTTACAACCAGCAGCTCTCATTAGAATCTCTAATGTTACAACCAGCAGCTCTCATTAGAATCTCTAATGTTACAACCAGAAGCTCTCATTAGAATCTATGTTACAACCAGCAGCTCTCATTATAATCTCTAATGTTATAACCAGCAGCTCTCATTAGAATCTCTAATTTTACAACCAGCAGCTCTCATTAGAATCTCTAATGTTATAACCAGCAGCTCTCATTAGAATCTCTAATGTTACAACGAGCAGCTCTCATTAGAATCTCTAATGTTACAATCAGCAGCTCTCATTAGAATCTCTAATGTTACAACCAGAAGCTCTCATTAGAATCTATGTTACAACCAGCAGCTCTCATTATAATCTCTAATGTTATAACCAGCAGCTCTCATTAGAATCTCTAATTTTACAACCAGCAGCTCTCATTAGAATCTCTAATGTTATAACCAGCAGCTCTCATTAGAATCTCTAATGTTACAACGAGCAGCTCTCATTAGAATCTCTAATGTTACAATCAGCAGCTCTCATTAGAATCTCTGTTACAACCAGCAGCTCTCATTAGAATCTCTAATGTTACAACCAGCCGCTCTCATTAGAATCTCTGTTACAACCAGCAGCTCTAATTAGAATCTCTGTCACAACCAGCAGCTCTCATTAGAATCTCTGTTACAACCAGCAGCTCTCATTAAAATGTATGTTGAAACCAGCAGCTCTCATTAGAATCTCTAATGTTACAACCAGCAGCTCTCATTAAAATCTCTGTTACAACCAGCAGCTCTCATTAGAATCTCTGTTACAACCAGCAGCTCTCATTAGAATCTCTGTTACAACCAGCAGCTCTCATCTCTAATGTTACAACCAGCAGCTCTCATCTCTAATGTTACAACAGCAGCTCTCATTAGAATCTCTAATGTTACAACAGCAGCTCTCATCTCTAATGTTACAACCAGCAGCTCTCATCTCTAATGTTACAACCAGCAGCTCTCATCTCTAATGTTACAACCAGCAGCTCTCATCTCTAATGTTACAACAGCAGCTCTCATTAGAATCTCTAATGTTACAACCAGCAGCTCTCATTAGAATCTCTAATGTTACAACCAGCAGCTCTCATTAGAATCTCTAATGTTACAACCAGCAGCTCTCATTAGAATCTCTAATGTTACAACCAGCAGCTCTCATTAAAATGTATGTTGAAACCAGCAGCTCTCATTAGAATCTCTAATGTTACAACCAGCAGCTCTCATTAGAATCTCTAATGTTACAACCAGCAGCTCTCATTAGAATCTCTGTTACAACCAGCAGCTCTCATTAGAATCTCTAATGTTACAACCAGCAGCTCTCATTAGAATCTCTGTTACAACCAGCAGCTCTCATCTCTAATGTTACAACCAGCAGCTCTCATCTCTAATGTTACAACAGCAGCTCTCATTAGAATCTCTAATGTTTCAACAGCAGCTCTCATCTCTAATGTTACAACCAGCAGCTCTCATCTCTAATGTTACAACAGGCAGCTCTCATCTCTAATGTTACAACAGCAGCTGTCAATAGAATCTCTAATGTTACAACCAGCAGCTCTCATCTCTAATGTTACAACCAGCAGCTCTCACTAGAATCTCTGTTACAACCAGCAGCTCTCATTAGAATCTCTGTTACAACCAGCAGCTCTCATTAGAATCTCTAATGTTACAACCAGCAGCTCTCATTAGAATCTCTGTTACAACCAGCAGCTCTCATTAGAATATCTAATGTTATAACCAGCAGCTCTCATTAGAATCTCTGTTACAACCAGTAGCTCGCATTAGAATATCTAATGTGACAACGAGCAGCTCTCATTAGAATATGTAATGTTACAACCAGCAGCTCTCATTAGAATCTGTAATGTTACAACCAGCAGCTCTCATTAGAATCTCTAATGTTACAACCAGCAGCTCTCATTAGAATCTCTAATGTTACAACCAGAAGCTCTCATTAGAATCTATGTTACAACCAGCAGCTCTCATTATAATCTCTAATGTTATAACCAGCAGCTCTCATTAGAATCTCTAATGTTACAACCAGCAGCTCTCATTAGAATCTCTAATGTTATAACCAGCAGCTCTCATTAGAATCTCTAATGTTACAACGAGCAGCTCTCATTAGAATCTCTAATGTTACAATCAGCAGCTCTCATTAGAATCTCTGTTACAACCAGCAGCTCTCATTAGAATCTCTAATGTTACAACCAGCCGCTCTCATTAGAATCTCTGTTACAACCAGCAGCTCTAATTAGAATCTCTGTCACAACCAGCAGCTCTCATTAGAATCTCTGTTACAACCAGCAGCTCTCATTAAAATGTATGTTGAAACCAGCAGCTCTCATTAGAATCTCTAATGTTACAACCAGCAGCTCTCATTAGAATCTCTAATGTTACAACCAGCAGCTCTCATTAGAATCTCTGTTACAACCAGCAGCTCTCATTAGAATCTCTAATGTTACAACCAGCAGCTCTCATTAGAATCTCTAATGTTACAACCAGCAGCTCTCATTAGAATCTCTAATGTTACAACCAGCAGCTCTCATTAGAATCTCTAATGTTACAACCAGCAGCTCTCATTAGAATCTCTGTTACAACCAGCAGCTCTCATTAGAATCTGTAATGTTACAACCAGCAGCTCTCATTAGAATCTCTAATGTTACAACCAGCAGCTCTCATTAGAATCTCTAATGTTACAACCAGAAGCTCTCATTAGAATCTATGTTACAACCAGCAGCTCTCATTATAATCTCTAATGTTATAACCAGCAGCTCTCATTAGAATCTCTAATGTTACAACCAGCAGCTCTCATTAGAATCTCTAATGTTATAACCAGCAGCTCTCATTAGAATCTCTAATGTTACAACGAGCAGCTCTCATTAGAATCTCTAATGTTACAATCAGCAGCTCTCATTAGAATCTCTGTTACAACCAGCAGCTCTCATTAGAATCTCTAATGTTACAACCAGCCGCTCTCATTAGAATCTCTGTTACAACCAGCAGCTCTAATTAGAATCTCTGTCACAACCAGCAGCTCTCATTAGAATCTCTGTTACAACCAGCAGCTCTCATTAAAATGTATGTTGAAACCAGCAGCTCTCATTAGAATCTCTAATGTTACAACCAGCAGCTCTCATTAGAATCTCTAATGTTACAACCAGCAGCTCTCATTAGAATCTCTGTTACAACCAGCAGCTCTCATTAGAATCTCTAATGTTACAACCAGCAGCTCTCATTAGAATCTCTAATGTTACAACCAGCAGCTCTCATTAGAATCTCTAATGTTACAACCAGCAGCTCTCATTAGAATCTCTAATGTTACAACCAGAAGCTCTCATTAGAATCTATGTTACAACCAGCAGCTCTCATTATAATCTCTAATGTTATAACCAGCAGCTCTCATTAGAATCTCTAATGTTACAACCAGCAGCTCTCATTAGAATCTCTGTTACAACCAGCAGCTCTCATTAGAATACCTAATGTTACAACCAGCAGCTCTCATTAGAATCTCTGTTACAACCAGCAGCTCTCATTAGAATCTCTAATGTTACAATCGGCAGCTCTCATTAAAATCTCTGTTACAACCAGCAGCTCTCATTAGAATCTATGTTACAACCAGCAGCTCTCATTACAACCAGCATTACAACCAGCAGCTCTGTTACAACCAGCAGCTCTCATCTCTAATGTTACAACCAGCAGCTCTCATCTCTAATGTTACAACAGCAGCTCTCATTAGAATCTCTAATGTTACAACAGCAGCTCTCATCTCTAATGTTACAACCAGCAGCTCTCATCTCTAATGTTACAACCAGCAGCTCTCATCTCTAATGTTACAACCAGCAGCTCTCATCTCTAATGTTACAACAGCAGCTCTCATTAGAATCTCTAATGTTACAACCAGCAGCTCTCATCTCTAATGTTACAACCAGCAGCTCCCATTAGAATCTCTAATGTTACAACCAGCAGCTCTCATTAAAATCTCTGTTACAACCAGCAGCTCTCATCTCTAATGTTACAACCAGCAGCTCTCATCTCTAATGTTACAACAGCAGCTCTCATTAGAATCTCTAATGTTACAACAGCAGCTCTCATCTCTAATGTTACAACCAGCAGCTCTCATCTCTAATGTTACAACCAGCAGCTCTCATCTACAATGTTACAACAGCAGCTCTCATTAGAATCTCTAATGTTACAACCAGCAGCTCTCATCTCTAATGTTACAACCAGCAGCTCTCACTAGAATCTCTGTTACAACCAGCAGCTCTCATTAGAATCTCTGTTACCATCAGCAGCACTCATCTCTAATGTTACAACCAGCAGCTCTCATCTCTAATGTTATAACCAGCAGCTCTCATCTCTAATGTTACAACAGCAGCTCTCATTAGAATCTCTAATGATACAACCAGCAGCTCTCATCTCTAATTTTACAACCAGCAGCTCTCACTAGAATCTCTGTTACAACCAGCAGCTGTCATTAGAATCTCTGTTAAAACCAGCAGCTCTCATTAGAATTTCTGTTACAACCAGCAGCTCTCATTAGAATCTCTAATGTTACAACCAGCAGCTCTCATTAGAATCTCTAATGTTACAACCAGCAGCTCTCAATAGAATCTCTGTTACAACCAGCAGCTCTCATTAGAATACCTAATGTTACAACCAGCAGCTCTCATTAGAATATCTAATGTTACAACCATTAGCTCTCATTAGAATCTCTAATGTTACAACCAGCAGCTCTCATTAGAATCTCTAATGTTATAACCAGCAGCTCTCATTAGAATCTCTAATGTTACAACGAGCAGCTCTCATTAGAATCTCTAATGTTACAATCAGCAGCTCTCATTAGAATCTCTGTTACAACCAGCAGCTCTCATTAGAATCTCTGTTACAACCAGCAGCTCTAATTAGAATCTCTGTTACAACCAGCAGCTCTCATTAAAATGTATGTTGAAACCAGCAGCTCTCATTAGAATCTCTAATGTTACAACCAGCAGCTCTCATTAGAATCTCTAATGTTACAACCAGCAGCTCTCATTAGAATATCTGTTACAACCAGCAGCTCTCATTAGAATCTCTAATGTTACAACCAGCAGCTCTCATTAGAATCTCTGTTACAACCAGCAGCTCTCATTAGAATCTCTAATGTTACAACCAGCAGCTCTCATTAGAATCTCTAATGTTACAACCAGAAGCTCTCATTAGAATCTATGTTACAACCAGCAGCTCTCATTATAATCTCTAATGTTATAACCAGCAGCTCTCATTAGAATCTCTAATGTTACAACCATCATCTCTCATTAGAATCTCTGTTACAACCAGCAGCTCTCATTAGAATACCTAATGTTACAACCAGCAGCTCTCATTAGAATCTCTGTTACAACCAGCAGCTCTCATTAGAATCTCTAATGTTACAACCAGCAGCTCTCATTAAAATCTATGTTACAACCAGCAGCTCTCATTAGAATATCTGTTACAACCAGCAGCTCTCATTAGAATCTCTGTTACAACCAGCAGCTCTCCTCTCTAATGTTACAACCAGCAGCTCTCATCTCTAATGTTACAACAGCAGCTCTCATTAGAATCTCTAATGTTACAACAGCAGCTCTCATCTCTAATGTTACAACCAGCAGCTCTCATCTCTAATGTTACAACCAGCAGCTCTCATCTCTAATGTTACAACCAGCAGCTCTCATCTCTAATGTTACAACAGCAGCTCTCATTAGAATCTCTAATGTTACAACCAGCAGCTCTCATCTCTAATGTTACAACAAGCAGCTCTCATTAGAATCTCTAATGTTACAACCAGCAGCTCTGATTAGAATCTCTGTTACAACCAGCAGCTCTCATTAGAATATCTAATGTTACAACCAGCAGCTCTCATTAGAATCTCTGGAACAACCAGCAGCTCTCATTAGAATATCTAATGTTACAATGAGCAGCTCTCATTAGAATATCTAATGTTACAACCAGCAGCTCTCATTAGAATCTGTAATGTTACAACCAGCAGCTCTCATTAGAATCTCTAATGTTTCAACCAGAAGCTCTGATTAGAATCTCTGTTACAACCAGCAGCTCTCATTAGAATCTCCAATGTTACAACCAGCAGCTCTCATTAGAATATCTAATGTTACAACCAGCAGCTCTCATTAGAATCTGTAATGTTACAACCAGCAGCTCTCATTAGAATCTCTAATGTTTCAACCAGAAGCTCTCATTAGAATCTCTGTTACATCAGCAGCTCTCATTAGAATCTCCAATGTTACAACCAGCAGCTCTCATTAGAATCTCTAATGTTACAACCAGCAGCTCTCATTAGAATCTATGTTACAACTAGCAGCTCTCATTAGAATCTCTAATGTTACAACCAGCAGCTCTCATTAGAATCTCTAATGTTACAACCAGAAGCTATCATTAGAATCTCTGTTACAACCAGCAGCTCTCATTAGAATCTCTAATGTTATAACCAGCAGCTCTCATTAGAATCTCTGTTACAACCAGCAGCTCTCATTAGAATCTCCAATGTTACAACCAGCAGCTCTCATTAGAATCTCTAATGTTACAACCAGCAGCTCTCATTAGAATCTCTAATGTTACAACCAGAAGCTCTCATTAGAACCTATGTTACAACCAGCAGCTCTCATTATAATCTCTAATGTTATAACCAGCAGCTCTCATTAGAATCTCTAATGTTACAACCAGCAGCTCTCATTAGAATACCTAATGTTACAACCAGCAGCTCTCATTAGAATCTCTGTTACAACCAGCAGCTCTCATTAGAATCTCTAATGTTACAATCGGCAGCTCTCATTAAAATCTCTGTTACAACCAGCAGCTCTCATTAGAATCTCTGTTACAACCAGCAGCTCTCATTAGAATCTCTGTTACAACCAGCAGCTCTCATCTCTAATGTTACAACCAGCAGCTCTCATCTCTAATGTTACAACAGCAGCTCTCATTAGAATCTCTAATGTTACAACAGCAGCTCTCATCTCTAATGTTACAACCAGCAGCTCTCATCTCTAATGTTACAACCAGCAGCTCTCAGCTCTAATGTTACAACCAGCAGCTCTCATCTCTAATGTTACAACAGCAGCTCTCATTAGAATCTCTAATGTTACAACCAGCAGCTCTCATCTCTAATGTTACAACCAGCAGCTCTCATTAGAATCTCTAATGTTACAACCAGAAGCTCTCATTAGAATTTCTGTTACAACCAGCAGCTCTCATTAGAATATCTAATGTTACAACCAGCAGATCTCATTAGGATCTCTGTAACAACCAGCAGCTCTCATTAGAATATCTAATGTTACAACGAGCAGCTCTCATTAGAATCTGTAATGTTACAACCAGCAGCTCTCATTAGAATCTCTAATGTTTCAACCAGAAGCTCTCATTAGAATCTCTGTTACAACCAGCAGCTCTCATTAGAATCTCCAATGTTACAACCAGCAGCTCACATTAGAATCTCTAATGTTACAACCAGCAGCTCTCATTAGAATCTATGTTACAACTAGCAGCTCTCATTAGAATCTCTAATGTTATAACCAGCAGCTCTCATTAGAATCTCTAATGTTACAACCAGAAGCTATCATTAGAATCTCTGTTACAACCAGCAGCTCTCATTAGAATCTCTACTGTTGTAACCAGCTGCTCTCATTAGAATCTCTGTTACAACCAGCAGCTCCCATTAGAATCTCTAATGTTACAACCAGCAGCTCTCATTAAAATCTCTGTTACAACCAGCAGCTCTCATTAGAATCTCTGTTACAACCAGCAGCTCTCATTAGAATCTCTGTTACAACCAGCAGCTCTCATCTCTAATGTTACAACCAGCAGCTCTCATCTCTAATGTTACAACAGCAGCTCTCATTAGAATCTCTAATGTTACAACAGCAGCTCTCATCTCTAATGTTACAACCAGCAGCTCTCATCTCTAATGTTACAACCAGCAGCTCTCATCTACAATGTTACAACAGCAGCTCTCATTAGAATCTCTAATGTTACAACCAGCAGCTCTCATCTCTAATGTTACAACCAGCAGCTCTCACTAGAATCTCTGTTACAACCAGCAGCTCTCATTAGAATCTCTGTTACCATCAGCAGCTCTCATCTCTAATGGTACAACCAGCAGCTCTCATCTCTAATGTTACAACAGCAGCTCTCTTTAGAATCTCTAATGTTACAACAGCAGCACTCATCTCTAATGTTACAACCAGCAGCTCTCATCTCTAATGTTATAACCAGCAGCTCTCATCTCTAATGTTACAACAGCAGCTCTCATTAGAATACCTAATGTTACAACCAGCAGCTCTCATTAGAATATCTAATGTTACAACCAGCAGCTCTCATTAGAATCTCTAATGTTACAACCAGCAGCTCTCATTAGAATCTCTAATGTTATAACCAGCAGCTCTCATTAGAATCTCTAATGTTACAACGAGCAGCTCTCATCTCTAATGTTACAACAGCAGCTCTCATTAGAATCTCTAATGTTACAACAGCAGCTCTCATCTCTAATGTTACAACCAGCAGCTCTCATCTCTAATGTTACAACCAGCAGCTCTCATCTCTAATGTTACAACAGCAGCTCTCATCTCTAATGTTACAACAGCAGCTCTCATCTCTAATGTTACAACCAGCAGCTCTCATCTCTAATGTTACATCCAGCAGCTCTCATCTCTTATGTTACAACCAGCAGCTCTCATCTCTAATGTTACAACAGCAGCTCTCATTAGAATCTCTAATGTTACAACCAGCAGCTCTCATCTCTAATGTTACAACCAGCAGCTCTCATTAGAATCTCTAATGTTACAACCAGCAGCTCTGATTAGAATCTCTGTTAATACCAGCAGCTCTCATTAGAATATCTAATGTTACAACCAGCAGCTCTCATTAGAATCTCTGTAACAACCAGCAGCTCTCATTAGAATATCTAATGTTACAATGAGCAGCTCTCATTAGAATATCTAATGTTACAACCAGCAGCTCTCATTAGAATCTGTAATGTTACAACCAGCAGCTCTCATTAGAATCTCTAATGTTTCAACCAGAAGCTCTCATTAGAATCTCTGTTACAACCAGCAGCTCTCATTAGAATCTATGTTACAACTAGCAGCTCTCATTAGAATCTCTAATGTTACAACCAGCAGCTCTCATTAGAATCTCTAATGTTACATCCAGAAGCTATCATTAGAATCTCTGTTACAACCAGCAGCTCTCATTAAAATCTCTGTTACAACCAGCAGCTCTCATTAGAATCTCTGTTACAACCAGCAGCTCTCATTAGAATCTCTGTTACAACCAGCAGCTCTCATTAGAATCTCTGTTACAACCAGCAGCTCTCCTCTCTAATGTTACAACCAGCAGCTCTCATCTCTAATGTTACAACAGCAGCTCTCATTAGAATCTCTAATGTTACAACAGCAGCTCTCATCTCTAATGTTACAACCAGCAGCTCTCATCTCTAATGTTACAACCAGCAGCTCTCATCTCTAATGTTACAACCAGCAGCTCTCATCTCTAATGTTACAACAGCAGCTCTCATTAGAATCTCTAATGTTACAACCAGCAGCTCTCATCTCTAATGTTACAACAAGCAGCTCTCATTAGAATCTCTAATGTTACAACCAGCAGCTCTGATTAGAATCTCTGTTACAACCAGCAGCTCTCATTAGAATATCTAATGTTACAACCAGCAGCTCTCATTAGAATCTCTGGAACAACCAGCAGCTCTCATTAGAATATCTAATGTTACAATGAGCAGCTCTCATTAGAATATCTAATGTTACAACCAGCAGCTCTCATTAGAATCTGTAATGTTACAACCAGCAGCTCTCATTAGAATCTCTAATGTTTCAACCAGAAGCTCTGATTAGAATCTCTGTTACAACCAGCAGCTCTCATTAGAATCTCCAATGTTACAACCAGCAGCTCTCATTAGAATATCTAATGTTACAACCAGCAGCTCTCATTAGAATCTGTAATGTTACAACCAGCAGCTCTCATTAGAATCTCTAATGTTTCAACCAGAAGCTCTCATTAGAATCTCTGTTACATCAGCAGCTCTCATTAGAATCTCCAATGTTACAACCAGCAGCTCTCATTAGAATCTCTAATGTTACAACCAGCAGCTCTCATTAGAATCTATGTTACAACTAGCAGCTCTCATTAGAATCTCTAATGTTACAACCAGCAGCTCTCATTAGAATCTCTAATGTTACAACCAGAAGCTATCATTAGAATCTCTGTTACAACCAGCAGCTCTCATTAGAATATCTAATGTTATAACCAGCAGCTCTCATTAGAATCTCTGTTACAACCAGCAGCTCTCATTAGAATCTCCAATGTTACAACCAGCAGCTCTCATTAGAATCTCTAATGTTACAACCAGCAGCTCTCATTAGAATCTCTAATGTTACAACCAGAAGCTCTCATTATAATCTCTAATGTTACAACCAGCAGCTCTCATTAGAATACCTAATGTTACAACCAGCAGCTCTCATTAGAATCTCTGTTACAACCAGCAGCTCTCATTAGAATCTCTAATGTTACAATCGGCAGCTCTCATTAAAATCTCTGTTACAACCAGCAGCTCTCATTAGAATCTCTGTTACAACCAGCAGCTCTCATTAGAATCTCTGTTACAACCAGCAGCTCTCATCTCTAATGTTACAACCAGCAGCTCTCATCTCTAATGTTACAACAGCAGCTCTCATTAGAATCTCTAATGTTACAACAGCAGCTCTCATCTCTAATGTTACAACCAGCAGCTCTCATCTCTAATGTTACAACCAGCAGCTCTCATCTCTAATGTTACAACCAGCAGCTCTCATCTCTAATGTTACAACAGCAGCTCTCATTAGAATCTCTAATGTTACAACCAGCAGCTCTCATCTCTAATGTTACAACCAGCAGCTCTCATTAGAATCTCTAATGTTACAACCAGAAGCTCTCATTAGAATCTCTGTTACAACCAGCAGCTCTCATTAGAATATCTAATGTTACAACCAGCAGATCTCATTAGGATCTCTGTAACAACCAGCAGCTCTCATTAGAATATCTAATGTTACAACGAGCAGCTCTCATTAGAATCTGTAATGTTACAACCAGCAGCTCTCATTAGAATCTCTAATGTTTCAACCAGAAGCTCTCATTAGAATCTCTGTTACAACCAGCAGCTCTCATTAGAATCTCCAATGTTACAACCAGCAGCTCACATTAGAATCTCTAATGTTACAACCAGCAGCTCTCATTAGAATCTATGTTACAACTAGCAGCTCTCATTAGAATCTCTAATGTTATAACCAGCAGCTCTCATTAGAATCTCTAATGTTACAACCAGAAGCTATCATTAGAATCTCTGTTACAACCAGCAGCTCTCATTAGAATCTCTACTGTTGTAACCAGCTGCTTTCATTAGAATCTCTGTTACAACCAGCAGCTCCCATTAGAATCTCTAATGTTACAACCAGCAGCTCTCATTAAAATCTCTGTTACAACCAGCAGCTCTCATTAGAATCTCTGTTACAACCAGCAGCTCTCATTAGAATCTCTGTTACAACCAGCAGCTCTCATCTCTAATGTTACAACCAGCAGCTCTCATCTCTAATGTTACAACAGCAGCTCTCATTAGAATCTCTAATGTTACAACAGCAGCTCTCATCTCTAATGTTACAACCAGCAGCTCTCATCTCTAATGTTACAACCAGCAGCTCTCATCTACAATGTTACAACAGCAGCTCTCATTAGAATCTCTAATGTTACAACCAGCAGCTCTCATCTCTAATGTTACAACCAGCAGCTCTCACTAGAATCTCTGTTACAACCAGCAGCTCTCATTAGAATCTCTGTTACCATCAGCAGCTCTCATCTCTAATGGTACAACCAGCAGCTCTCATCTCTAATGTTACAACAGCAGCTCTCTTTAGAATCTCTAATGTTACAACAGCAGCACTCATCTCTAATGTTACAACAGCAGCACTCATCTCTAATGTTACAACCAGCAGCTCTCATCTCTAATGTTATAACCAGCAGCTCTCATCTCTAATGTTACAACAGCAGCTCTCATTAGAATCTCTAATGATACAACCAGCAGCTCTCATCTCTAATTTTACAACCAGCAGCTCTCACTAGAATCTCTGTTACAACCAGCAGCTGTCATTAGAATCTCTGTTAAAACCAGCAGCTCTCATTAGAATTTATGTTTCAACCAGCAGCTCTCATTAGAATCTCTAATGTTACAACCAGCAGCTCTCATTAGAATCTCTAATGTTACAACCAGCAGCTCTCAATAGAATCTCTGTTACAACCAGCAGCTCTCATTAGAATACCTAATGTTACAACCAGCAGCTCTCATTAGAATATCTAATGTTACAACCAGCAGCTCTCATTAGAATCTCTAATGTTACAACCAGCAGCTCTCATTAGAATCTCTAATGTTATAACCAGCAGCTCTCATTAGAATCTCTAATGTTACAACGAGCAGCTATCATATCTAATGTTACAACAGCAGCTCTCATTAGAATCTCTAATGTTACAACAGCAGCTCTCATCTCTAATGTTACAACCAGCAGCTCTCATCTCTAATGTTACAACCAGCAGCTCTCATCTCTAATGTTACAACAGCAGCTCTCATCTCTAATGTTACAACAGCAGCTCTCATCTCTAATGTTACAACCAGCAGCTCTCATCTCTAATGTTACATCCAGCAGCTCTCATCTCTTATGTTACAACCAGCAGCTCTCATCTCTAATGTTACAACAGCAGCTCTCATTAGAATCTCTAATGTTACAACCAGCAGCTCTCATCTCTAATGTTACAACCAGCAGCTCTCATTAGAATCTCTAATGTTACAACCAGCAGCTCTGATTAGAATCTCTGTTACAACCAGCAGCTCTCATTAGAATATCTAATGTTACAACCAGCAGCTCTCATTAGAATCTCTGTAACAACCAGCAGCTCTCATTAGAATATCTAATGTTACAATGAGCAGCTCTCATTAGAATATCTAATGTTACAACCAGCAGCTCTCATTAGAATCTGTAATGTTACAACCAGCAGCTCTCATTAGAATCTCTAATGTTTCAACCAGAAGCTCTCATTAGAATCTCTGTTACAACCAGCAGCTCTCATTAGAATCTCCAATGTTACAACCAGCAGCTCTCATTAGAATATCTAATGTTACAACCAGCAGCTCTCATTTGAATCTATGTTACAACTAGCAGCTCTCATTAGAATCTCTAATGTTACAACCAGCAGCTCTCATTAGAATCTCTAATGTTACATCCAGAAGCTATCATTAGAATCTCTGTTACAACCAGCAGCTCTCATTAGAATCTCTAATGTTACAACCAGCAGCTCTCATTAAAATCTCTGTTACAACCAGCAGCTCTCATTAGAATCTCTGTTACAACCAGCAGCTCTCATTAGAATCTCTGTTACAACCAGCAGCTCTCATTAGAATCTCTGTTACAACCAGCAGCTCTCCTCTCTAATGTTACAACCAGCAGCTCTCATCTCTAATGTTACAACCAGCAGCTCTCATCTACAATGTTACAACAGCAGCTCTCATTAGAATCTCTGTTACAACCAGCAGCTGTCATTAGAATCTCTGTTACAACCAGCAGCTCTCATTAGAATTTCTGTTACAACCAGCAGCTCTCATTAGAATCTCTAATGTTACAACCAGCAGCTCTCATTAGAATCTCTGTTACAACCAGCACCTCTCATTAGAATACTAATGTTACAACCAGCAGCTCTCATTAGAATATCTAATGTTACAACCAGCAGCTCTCATTAGAATCTCTAATGTTACAACCAGTAGCTCTCATTTGAATCTCTAATGTTACAACCAGCAGCTCTCATTAGAATCTATGTTACAACCAGCAGCTCTCATTAGAATCTCTAATGTTATAACCAGCAGCTCTCATTAGAATCTCTAATGTTACAACCAGAAGCTATCATTAGAATATCTGTTACAACCAGCAGCTCTCATTAGAATCTCTACTGTTGTAACCAGCTGCTCTCATTAGAATCTCTGTTACAACCAGCAGCTCACATTAGAATCTCTAATGTTACAACCAGCAGCTCTCATTAAAATCTCTGTTACAACCAGCAGCTCTCATTAGAATCTCTGTTACAACCAGCAGCTCTCATTAGAATCTCTGTTACAACCAGCAGCTCTCATCTCTAATGTTACAACCAGCAGCTCTCATCTCTAATGTTACAACAGCAGCTCTCATTAGAATCTCTAATGTTACAACAGCAGCTCTCATCTCTAATGTTACAACCAGCAGCTCTCATCTCTAATGTTACAACCAGCAGCTCTCATCTACAATGTTACAACAGCAGCTCTCATTAGAATCTCTAATGTTACAACCAGCAGCTCTCATCTCTAATGTTACAACCAGCAGCTCTCACTAGAATCTCTGTTACAACCAGCAGCTCTCATTAGAATCTCTGTTACCATCAGCAGCTCTCATCTCTAATGGTACAACCAGCAGCTCTCATCTCTAATGTTACAACAGCAGCTCTCTTTAGAATCTCTAATGTTACAACAGCAGCACTCATCTCTAATGTTACAACCAGCAGCTCTCATCTCTAATGTTATAACCAGCAGCTCTCATCTCTAATGTTACAACAGCAGCTCTCATTAGAATCTCTAATGATACAACCAACAGCTCTCATCTCTAATTTTACAACCAGCAGCTCTCACTAGAATCTCTGTTACAACCAGCAGCTGTCATTATAATCTCTGTTAAAACCAGCAGCTCTCATTAGAATGTCTGTTTCAACCAGCAGCTCTCATTAGAATCTCTAATGTTACAACCAGCAGCTCTCATTAGAATCTCTAATGTTACAACCAGCAGCTCTCAATAGAATCTCTGTTACAACCAGCAGCTCTCATTAGAATACCTAATGTTACAACCAGCAGCTCTCATTAGAATATCTAATGTTACAACCAGCGCTCTCATTAGAATCTCTAATGTTACAACCAGCAGCTCTCATTAGAATCTCTAATGTTATAACCAGCAGCTCTCATTAGAATCTCTAATGTTACAACGAGCAGCTCTCATCTCTAATGTTACAACAGCAGCTCTCATTAGAATCTCTAATGTTACAACAGCAGCTCTCATCTCTAATGTTACAACCAGCAGCTCTCATCTCTAATGTTACAACCAGCAGCTCTCATCTCTAATGTTACAACAGCAGCTCTCATCTCTAATGTTACAACAGCAGCTCTCATCTCTAATGTTACATCCAGCAGCTCTCATCTCTTATGTTACAACCAGCAGCTCTCATCTCTAATGTTACAACAGCAGCTCTCATTAGAATCTCTAATGTTACAACCAGCAGCTCTCATCTCTAATGTTACAACCAGCAGCTCTCATTAGAATCTCTAATGTTACAACCAGCAGCTCTGATTAGAATCTCTGTTACAACCAGCAGCTCTCATTAGAATATCTAATGTTACAACCAGCAGCTCTCATTAGAATCTCTGTAACAACCAGCAGCTCTCATTAGAATATCTAATGTTACAATGAGCAGCTCTCATTAGAATATCTAATGTTACAACCAGCAGCTCTCATTAGAATCTGTAATGTTACAACCAGCAGCTCTCATTAGAATCTCTAATGTTTCAACCAGAAGCTCTCATTAGAATCTCTGTTACAACCAGCAGCTCTCATTAGAATCTCCAATGTTACAACCAGCAGCTCTCATTAGAATATCTAATGTTACAACCAGCAGCTCTCATTAGAATCTATGTTACAACTAGCAGCTCTCATTAGAATCTCTAATGTTACATCCAGAAGCTATCATTAGAATCTCTGTTACAACCAGCAGCTCTCATTAGAATCTCTAATGTTATAACCAGCAGCTCTCATTAGAATCTCTGTTACAACCAGCAGCTCCCATTAGAATCTCTAATGTTACAACCAGCAGCTCTCATTAAAATCTCTGTTACAACCAGCAGCTCTCATTAGAATCTCTGTTACAACCAGCAGCTCTCATTAGAATCTCTGTTACAACCAGCAGCTCTCATTAGAATCTCTGTTACAACCAGCAGCTCTCCTCTCTAATGTTACAACCAGCAGCTCTCATCTCTAATGTTACAACAGCAGCTCTCATTAGATTCTCTAATGTTACAACAGCAGCTCTCATCTCTAATGTTACAACCAGCAGCTCTCATCTCTAATGTTACAACCAGCAGCTCTCACTAGAATATCTGTTACAACAATCAGCTCTCATTAGAATCTCTTTTACCATCAGCAGCTCTCATCTCTAATTGTACAACCAGCAGCTCTCTTCTCTAATGTTACAACAGCAGCTCTCTTTAGAATCTCTAATGTTACAACAGCAGCACTCATCTCTAATGTTACAACCAGCAGATCTCATCTCTAATGTTATAACCAGCAGCTCTCATCTCTAATGTTACAACTGCAGCTCTCATTAGAATCTCTAATGATACAACCAGCAGCTCTCATCTCTAATGTTACAACCAGCAGCTCTCACTAGAATCTCTGTTACAACCAGCAGCTGTCATTAGAATCTCTGTTACAACCAGCAGCTCTCATTAGAATTTCTGTTACAACCAGCAGCTCTCATTAGAATCTCTAATGTTACAACCAGCAGCTCTCATTAGAATCTCTAATGTTACAACCAGCAGCTCTCATTAGAATCTCTGTTACAACCAGCAGCTCTCATTAGAATACTAATGTTACAACCAGCAGCTCTCATTAGAATATCTAATGTTACAACCAGCAGCTCTCATTAGAATCTCTAATGTTACAACCAGTAGCTCTCATTTGAATCTCTAATGTTACAACCAGCAGCTCTCATTAGAATCTCTAATGTTATAACCAGCAGCTTTCATTAGAATCTCTAATGTTACAACCAGCAGCTCTCATTAGAATCTCTGTTACAACTAGCAGCTCTCATTAGAATTTCTAATGTTACAACCAGCAGCTCTCATTAGAATCTCTGTTACAACCAGCAGCTCTCATTAGAATCTCTAATGTTACAACCAGCAGCTCTCATTAGATTCTCTGTTACAACCAGCAGCTCTCATTAGAATCTCTAATGTTACAACCAGCAGCTCTCATTAGAATCTCTGTTACAACCAGCAGCTCTCATTACAATATCTAATGTTATAACCAGCAGCTCTCATTAGAATCTCTGTTACAACCAGCCGCTCGCATTAGAATATCTAATGATACAACCAGCAGCTCTCATCTCTAATGTTACACCCAGCAGCTCTCACTAGAATCTCTGTTACAACCAGCAGCTGTCATTCGATTCTCTGTTACAACCAGCAGCTCTCATTAGAATACCCAATGTTACAACCAGCAGCTCTCATTAGAATCTCTAATGTTACAACTAGCAGCTCTCATTAGAATCTCTAATGTTATAACCAGCAGCTCTCATTACAATCTCTAATGTTACAACGAGCAGCTCTCATTAGAATCTCTAATGTTACAATCAGCAACTCTCATTAGAATCTCTATTACAACCAGCAGCTCTCATTAGAATCTCAAATGTTACAACCAGCCGCTCTCATTAGAATCTCTGTTACAACCAGCAGCTATCATTAGAATCTCTGTTACAACCAGCAGCTCTCATTAGAATCTCTGTTACAACCAGCAGCTCTCATTAAAATGTATGTTGAAACCAGCAGCTCTCATTAGAATCTCTAATGTTACAACCAGCAGCTCTCATTAGAATCTCTAATGTTACAATCAGCAACTCTCATTAGAATCTCTATTACAACCAGCAGCTCTCATTAGAATCTCTAATGTTACAACCAGCCGCTCTCATTAGAATCTCTGTTACAACCAGCAGCTCTCATTAAAATGTATGTTGAAACCAGCAGCTCTCATTAGAATCTCTAATGTTACAACCAGCAGCTCTCATTAGTATCTCTAATGTTACAACCAGCAGCTCTCATTAGAATCTCTGTTACAACCAGCAGCTCTCATTAGAATCTCTAATGTTACAACCAGCGGCTCTCATTAGAATCTCTGTTACAACCAGCAGCTCTCATTAGAATCTCTAATGTTACAACCAGCAGCTCTCATTAAAATCTCAGTTACAACCAACAGCTCTCATTAGAATCTCTGTTACAACCAGCAGCTCTCATTAGAATCTCTGTTACAACCAGCAGCTCTCATTAGAATTTATGTTACAACCAGCAGCTCTCATTAGAATCTCTAATGTTACAACCAGCAGCTCTCATTAGAATCTCTGTTACAACCAGCAGCTCTCATTAGAATACTAATGTTACAACCAGCAGCTCTCATTAGAATATCTAATGTTACAACCAGCAGCTCTCATTAGAATCTCTAATGTTACAACCAGTAGCTCTCATTAGAATCTATGTTACAACCAGCAGCTCTCATTAGAATCTCTAATGTTATAACCAGCAGCTCTCATTAGAATCTCTAATGTTACAACCAGCAGCTCTCATTAGATTCTCTGTTACAACTAGCAGCTCTCATTAGAATCTCTAATGTTACAACCAGCAGCTCTCATTAGAATCTCTGTTACAACCAGCAGCTCTCATTAGAATCTCTAATGTTACAACCAGCAGCTCTCATTAGATTCTCGGTTACAACCAGCAGCTCTCATTAGAATCTCTAATGTTACAACCAGCAGCTCTCATTACAATATCTAATGTTATAACCAGCAGCTCTCATTAGAATCTCTGTTACAACCAGCAGCTCGCATTAGAATATCTAATGTGACAATGAGCAGCTCTCATTAGAATATCTAATGTTACAACCAGCAGCTCTCATTAGAAACTGTAATGTTACAACCAGCAGCTCTCATTAGAATCTCTAATGTTACAACCAGCAGCTCTCATTAGAATCTCTAATGTTACAACCAGCGGCTCTCATTAGAATCTCTGTTACAACCAGCAGCTCTCATTAGAATCTCTAATGTTACAACCAGCAGCTCTCATTAAAATCTCAGTTACAACCAACAGCTCTCATTAGAATCTCTGTTACAACCAGCAGCTCTCATTAGAATCTCTGTTACAACCAGCAGCTCTCATTAGAATTTATGTTACAACCAGCAGCTCTCATTAGAATCTCTAATGTTACAACCAGCAGCTCTCATTAGAATCTCTGTTACAACCAGCAGCTCTCATTAGAATACTAATGTTACAACCAGCAGCTCTCATTAGAATATCTAATGTTACAACCAGCAGCTCTCATTAGAATCTCTAATGTTACAACCAGTAGCTCTCATTAGAATCTATGTTACAACCAGCAGCTCTCATTAGAATCTCTAATGTTATAACCAGCAGCTCTCATTAGAATCTCTAATGTTACAACCAGCAGCTCTCATTAGATTCTCTGTTACAACTAGCAGCTCTCATTAGAATCTCTGTTACAACCAGCAGCTCTCATTAGAATCTCTAATGTTACAACCAGCAGCTCTCATTAGATTCTCTGTTACAACCAGCAGCTCTCATTTGAATCTCTAATGTTACAACCAGCAGCTCTCATTACAATATCTAATGTTATAACCAGCAGCTCTCATTAGAATCTCTGTTATAACCAGCAGCTCGCATTAGAATATCTAATGTGACAATGAGCAGCTCTCATTAGAATATCTAATGTTACAACCAGCAGCTCTCATTAGAATCTGTAATGTTACAACCAGCAGCTCTCATTAGAATCTCTAATGTTACAACCAGCAGCTTTCATTAGAATCGCTAATGTTACAACCAGAAGCTCTCATTAGAATCTCTGTTACAACCAGCAGCTCCCATTAGAATACCTAATGTTACAACCAGCAGCTCTCATTAGAATATCTAATGTTACAACCAGCAGCTCTCATTAGAATCTCTAATGTTACAACCAGCAGCTCTCATTAGAATCTCTAATGTTATAACCAGCAGCTCTCATTAGAATCTTTAATGTTACAACGAGCAGCTCTCATTAGAATCTCTAATGTTACAATCAGCAGCTCTCATTAGAATCTCTGTTACAACCAGCAGCTCTCATTAGAATCTGTAATGTTACAACAGCAGCACTCATCTCTAATGTTACAACCAGCAGCTCTCATCTCTAATGTTATATCCAGCAGCTCTCATCTCTAATGTTACAACCAGCAGCTCTCACTAGAATCTCTGTTACAACCAGCAGCTGTCATTAGAATCTCTGTTACAACCAGCAGCTCTCATTAGAATTTCTGTTACAACCAGCAGCTCTCATTAGAATCTCTAATGTTACAACCAGCAGCTCTGATTAGAATCTCTGTTACAACCAGCAGCTCTCATTAGAATACCTAATGTTACAACCAGCAGCTCTCATTAGAATCTCTGTTACAACCAGCAGCTCTCATTAGAATCTCTGTTACAACCAGCAGCTCTCATCTCTAATGTTACAACCAGCAGCTCTCATCTCTAATGTTACAACAGCAGCTCTCATTAGAATCTCTAATGTTACAACAGCAGCTCTCGTCTCTAATGTTACAACCAGCAGCTCTCATCTCTAATGTTACAACCAGCAGCTCTCATCTCTAATGTTACAACCAGCAGCTCTCATCTCTAATGTTACAACAGCAGCTCTCATTAGAATCTCTAATGTTACAACCAGCAGCTCTCATCTCTAAAGTTACAACCAGCAGCTCTCATTAGAATCTCTAATGTTACAACCAGAAGCTCTCATTAGAATCTCTGTTACAACCAGCAGCTCTCATTAGAATATCTAATGTTACAACCAGCAGATCTCATTAGGATCTCTGTAACAACCAGCAGCTCTCATTAGAATATCTAATGTTACAACGAGCAGCTCTCATTAGAATCTGTAATGTTACAACCAGCAGCTCTCATTAGAATCTCTAATGTTTCAACCAGAAGCTCTCATTAGAATCTCTGTTACAACCAGCAGCTCTCATTAGAATCTCCAATGTTACAACCAGCAGCTCACATTAGAATCTCTAATGTTACAACCAGCAGCTCTCATTAGAATCTATGTTACAACTAGCAGCTTTCATTAGCATCTCTAATGTTATAACCAGCAGCTCTTATTAGAATCTCTAATGTTACAACCAGAAGCTATCATTAGAATCTCTGTTACAACCAGCAGCTCTCATTAGAATCTCTACTGTTGTAACCAGCTGCTCTCATTAGAATCTCTGTTACAACCAGCAGCTCCCATTAGAATCTCTAATGTTACAACCAGCAGCTCTCATTAAAATCTCTGTTACAACCAGCAGCTCTCATTAGAATCTCTGTTACAACCAGCAGCTCTCATTAGAATCTCTAATTTTACAACCAGC
This sequence comes from Salmo salar, assembly GCF_965601325.2. Taxonomy (NCBI): domain Eukaryota; kingdom Metazoa; phylum Chordata; class Actinopteri; order Salmoniformes; family Salmonidae; genus Salmo; species Salmo salar. Next base: position 2,095,564 of record NW_027675356.1, read on the forward strand.
AGCTCTCAATAGAATCTCTGTTACAACCAGCAGCTCTCATTAGAATACCTAATGTTACAACCAGCAGCTCTCATTAGAATATCTAATGTTACAACCAGCAGCTCTCATTAGAATCTCTAATGTTACAACCAGCAGCTCTCATTAGAATCTCTAATGTTATAACCAGCAGCTCTCATTAGAATCTCTAATGTTACAACGAGCAGCTCTCATTAGAATCTCTAATGTTACAATCAGCAGCTCTCATTAGAATCTCTGTTACAACCAGCAGCTCTCATTAGAATCTCTGTTACAACCAGCAGCTCTAATTAGAATCTCTGTTACAACCAGCAGCTCTCATTAGAATCTCTGTTACAACCAGCAGCTCTCATTAAAATGTATGTTGAAACCAGCAGCTCTCATTAGAATCTCTAATGTTACAACCAGCAGCTCTCATTAGAATATCTGTTACAACCAGCAGCTCTCATTAGAATCTCTAATGTTACAACCAGCAGCTCTCATTAGAATCTCTAATGTTACAACCAGCAGCTCTCATTAGAATATCTGTTACAACCAGCAGCTCTCATTAGAATCTCTAATGTTACAACCAGCAGCTCTCATTAGAATCTCTAATGTTACAACCAGAAGCTCTCATTAGAATCTATGTTACAACCAGCAGCTCTCATTATAATCTCTAATGTTATAACCAGCAGCTCTCATTAGAATCTCTAATGTTTCAACCATCAGCTCTCATTAGAATCTCTGTTACAACCAGCAGCTCTCATTAGAATACCTAATGTTACAACCAGCAGCTCTCATTAGAATCTCTGTTACAACCAGCAGCTCTCATTAGAATCTCTAATGTTACAACCAGCAGCTCTCATTAAAATCTCTGTTACAACCAGCAGCTCTCATTAGAATATCTGTTACAACCAGCAGCTCTCATTAGAATCTCTGTTACAACCAGCAGCTCTCCTCTCTAATGTTACAACCAGCAGCTCTCATCTCTAATGTTACAACAGCAGCTCTCATTAGAATCTCTAATGTTACAACAGCAGCTCTCATCTCTAATGTTACAACCAGCAGCTCTCATCTCTAATGTTACAACCAGCAGCTGTCATCTCTAATGTTACAACCAGCAGCTCTCATCTCTAATGTTACAACAGCAGCTCTCATTAGAATCTCTAATGTTACAACCAGCAGCTCTCATCTCTAATGTTACAACAAGCAGCTCTCATTAGAATCTCTAATGTTACAACCAGCAGCTCTGATTAGAATCTCTGTTACAACCAGCAGCTCTCATTAGAATATCTAATTTTACAACCAGCAGCTCTCATTAGAATCTGTAATGTTACAACCAGCAGCTCTCATTAGAATCTCTAATGTTTCAACCAGAAGCTCTCATTGGAATCTCTGTTACATCAGCAGCTCTCATTAGAATCTCCAATGTTACAACCAGCAGCTCTCATTAGAATCTCTAATGTTACAACCAGCAGCTCTCATTAGAATCTATGTTACAACTAGCAGCTCTCATTAGAATCTCTAATGTTACAACCAGCAGCTCTCATTAGAATCTCTAATGTTACAACCAGAAGCTATCATTAGAATCTCTGTTACAACAAGCAGCTCTCATTAGAATCTTTAATGTTACAACCAGCAGCTCTCATTAGAATCTCCAATGTTACAACCAGCAGCTCTCATTAGAATCTCTAATGTTACAACCAGCAGCTCTCATTAGAATCTCTAATGTTACAACCAGAAGCTCTCATTAGAATCTATGTTACAACCAGCAGCTCTCATTATAATCTCTAATGTTATAACCAGCAGCTCTCATTAGAATCTCTAATGTTACAACCAGCAGCTCTCATTAGAATCTCTGTTACAACCAGCAGCTCTCATTAGAAAACCTAATGTTACAACCAGCAGCTCTCATTAGAATCTCTGTTACAACCAGCAGCTCTCATTAGAATCTCTAATGTTACAATCGGCAGCTCTCATTAAAATCTCTGTTACAACCAGCAGCTCTCATTAGAATCTCTGTTACAACCAGCAGCTCTCATTAGAATCTCTGTTACAACCAGCAGCTCTCATCTCTAATGTTACAACCAGCAGCTCTCATCTCTAATGTTACAACCAGCAGCTCTCATCTCTAATGTTACAACAGCAGCTCTCATTAGAATCTCTAATGTTACAACCAGCAGCTCTCATCTCTAATGTTACAACCAGCAGCTCTCATTAGAATCTCTAATGTTACAACCAGAAGCTCTCATTAGAATCTCTGTTACAACCAGCAGCTCTCATTAGAATATCTAATGTTACAACCAGCAGATCTCATTAGGATCTCTGTAACAACCAGCAGCTCTCATTAGAATATCTAATGTTACAACGAGCAGCTCTCATTAGAATCTGTAATGTTACAACCAGCAGCTCTCATTAGAATCTCTAATGTTTCAACCAGAAGCTCTCATTAGAATCTCTGTTACAACCAGCAGCTCTCATTAGAATCTCCAATGTTACAACCAGCAGCTCACATTAGAATCTCTAATGTTACAACCAGCAGCTCTCATTAGAATCTATGTTACAACTAGCAGCACTCTTTAGAATCTCTAATGTCATAACCAGCAGCTCTCATTAGAATCTCTAATGTTACAACCAGAAGCTATCATTAGAATCTCTGTTACAACCAGCAGCTCTCATTAGAATCTCTACTGTTGTAACCAGCTGCTCTCATTAGAATCTCTGTTACAACCAGCAGCTCCCATTAGAATCTCTAATGTTACAACCAGCAGCTCTCATTAAAATCTCTGTTACAACCAGCAGCTCTCATTAGAATCTCTGTTACAACCAGCAGCTCTCATTAGAATCTCTGTTACAACCAGCAGCTCTCATCTCTAATGTTACAACCAGCAGCTCTCATCTCTAATGTTACAACAGCAGCTCTCATTAGAATCTCTAATTTTACAACAGCAGCTCTCATCTCTAATGTTACAACCAGCAGCTCTCATCTCTAATGTTACAACCAGCAGCTCTCATCTACAATGTTACAACAGCAGCTCTCATTAGAATCTCTAATGTTACAACCAGCAGCTCTCATCTCTAATGTTACAACCAGCAGCTCTCACTAGAATCTCTGTTACAACCAGCAGCTCTCATTAGAATCTCTGTTACAACCAGCAGCTCTAATTAGAATCTCTGTTACAACCAGCAGCTCTCATTAGAATCTCTGTTACAACCAGCAGCTCTCATTAAAATGTATGTTGAAACCAGCAGCTCTCATTAGAATCTCTAATGTTACAACCAGCAGCTCTCATTAGAATCTCTAATGTTACAACCAGCAGCTCTCATTAGAATAACTGTTACAACCAGCAGCTCTCATTAGAATCTCTAATGTTACAACCAGCAGCTCTCATTAGAATCTCTGTTACAACCAGCAGCTCTCATTAGAATCTCTAATGTTACAACCAGCAGCTCTCATTAGAATCTCTAATGTTACAACCAGAAGCTCTCATTAGAATCTATGTTACAACCAGCAGCTCTCATTATAATCTCTAATGTTATAACCAGCAGCTCTCATTAGAATCTCTAATGTTACAACCATCAGCTCTCATTAGAATCTCTGTTACAACCAGCAGCTCTCATTAGAATACCTAATGTTACAACCAGCAGCTCTCATTAGAATCTCTAATGTTACAACCAGCAGCTCTCATTAAAATCTCTGTTACAACCAGCAGCTCTCATTAGAATATCTGTTACAACCAGCAGCTCTCATTAGAATCTCTGTTACAACCAGCAGCTCTCCTCTCTAATGTTACAACCAGCAGCTCTCATCTCTAATGTTACAACAGCAGCTCTCATTAGAATCTCTAATGTTACAACAGCAGCTCTCATCTCTAATGTTACAACCAGCAGCTCTCATCTCTAATGTTACAACCAGCAGCTCTCATCTCTAATGTTACAACCAGCAGCTCTCATCTCTAATGTTACAACAGCAGCTCTCATTAGAATCTCTAATGTTACAACCAGCAGCTCTCATCTCTAATGTTACAACAAGCAGCTCTCATTAGAATCTCTAATGTTACAACCAGCAGCTCTGATTAGAATCTCTGTTACAACCAGCAGCTCTCATTAGAATATCTAATGTTACAACCAGCAGCTCTCATTAGAATCTCTGGAACAACCAGCAGCTCTCATTAGAATATCTAATGTTACAATGAGCAGCTCTCATTAGAATATCTAATGTTACAACCAGCAGCTCTCATTAGAATCTGTAATGTTACAACCAGCAGCTCTCATTAGAATCTCTAATGTTTCAACCAGAAGCTCTGATTAGAATCTCTGTTACAACCAGCAGCTCTCATTAGAATCTCCAATGTTACAACCAGCAGCTCTCATTAGAATATCTAATGTTACAACCAGCAGCTCTCATTAGAATCTGTAATGTTACAACCAGCAGCTCTCATTAGAATCTCTAATGTTTCAACCAGAAGCTCTCATTAGAATCTCTGTTACATCAGCAGCTCTCATTAGAATCTCCAATGTTACAACCAGCAGCTCTCATTAGAATCTCTAATGTTACAACCAGCAGCTCTCATTAGAATCTATGTTACAACTAGCAGCTCTCATTAGAATCTCTAATGTTACAACCAGCAGCTCTCATTAGAATCTCTAATGTTACAACCAGAAGCTATCATTAGAATCTCTGTTACAACCAGCAGCTCTCATTAGAATCTCTAATGTTACAACCAGCAGCTCTCATTAGAATCTCCAATGTTACAACCAGCAGCTCTCATTAGAATCTCTAATGTTACAACCAGCAGCTCTCATTACAATCTATGTTACAACCAGCAGCTCTCATTAGAAAACCTAATGTTACAACCAGCAGCTCTCATTAGAATCTCTGTTACAACCAGCAGCTCTCATTAGAATCTCTAATGTTACAATCGGCAGCTCTCATTAAAATCTCTGTTACAATCAGCAGCTCTCATTAGAATCTCTGTTACAACCAGCAGCTCTCATTAGAATCTCTGTTACAACCAGCAGCTCTCATCTCTAATGTTACAACCAGCAGCTCTCATCTCTAATGTTACAACCAGCAGCTCTCATCTCTAATGATACAACAGCAGCTCTCATTAGAATCTCTAATGTTACAACCAGCAGCTCTCATTAGAATCTCTGTTACAACCAGCAGCTCTCCTCTCTAATGTTACAACCAGCAGCTCTCATCTCTAATGTTACAACAGCAGCTCTCATTAGAATCTCTAATGTTACAACAGCAGCTCTCATCTCTAATGTTACAACCAGCAGCTCTCATCTCTAATGTTACAACCAGCAGCTCTCATCTCTAATGTTACAACCAGCAGCTCTCATCTCTAATGTTACAACAGCAGCTCTCATTAGAATCTCTAATGTTACAACCAGCAGCTCTCATCTCTAATGTTACAACAAGCAGCTCTCATTAGAATCTCTAATGTTACAACCAGCAGCTCTGATTAGAATCTCTGTTACAACCAGCAGCTCTCATTAGAATATCTAATGTTACAACCAGCAGCTCTCATTAGAATCTCTGGAACAACCAGCAGCTCTCATTAGAATATCTAATGTTACAATGAGCAGCTCTCATTAGAATATCTAATGTTACAACCAGCAGCTCTCATTAGAATCTGTAATGTTACAACCAGCAGCTCTCATTAGAATCTCTAATGTTTCAACCAGAAGCTCTGATTAGAATCTCTGTTACAACCAGCAGCTCTCATTAGAATCTCCAATGTTACAACCAGCAGCTCTCATTAGAATATCTAATGTTACAACCAGCAGCTCTCATTAGAATCTGTAATGTTACAACCAGCAGCTCTCATTAGAATCTCTAATGTTTCAACCAGAAGCTCTCATTAGAATCTCTGTTACATCAGCAGCTCTCATTAGAATCTCCAATGTTACAACCAGCAGCTCTCATTAGAATCTCTAATGTTACAACCAGCAGCTCTCATTAGAATCTATGTTACAACTAGCAGCACTCATTAGAATCTCTAATGTTACAACCAGCAGCTCTCATTAGAATCTCTAATGTTACAACCAGAAGCTATCATTAGAATCTCTGTTACAACCAGCAGCTCTCATTAGAATCTCTAATGTTTCAACCAGCAGCTCTCATTAGAATCTCCAATGTTACAACCAGCAGCTCTCATTAGAATCTCTAATGTTACAACCAGCAGCTCTCATTAGAATCTATGTTACAACCAGCAGCTCTCATTAGAAAACCTAATGTTACAACCAGCAGCTCTCATTAGAATCTCTGTTACAACCAGCAGCTCTCATTAGAATCTCTAATGTTACAATCGGCAGCTCTCATTAAAATCTCTGTTACAACCAGCAGCTCTCATTAGAATCTCTGTTACAACCAGCAGCTCTCATTAGAATCTCTGTTACAACCAGCAGCTCTCATCTCTAATGTTACAACCAGCAGCTCTCATCTCTAATGTTACAACCAGCAGCTCTCATCTCTAATGATACAACAGCAGCTCTCATTAGAATCTCTAATGTTACAACCAGCAGCTCTCATTAGAATCTCTAATGTTACAACCAGCAGCTCTCATTAAAATCTCTGTTACAACCAGCAGCTCTCATTAGAATATCTGTTACAACCAGCAGCTCTCATTAGAATCTCTGTTACAACCAGCAGCTCTCCTCTCTAATGTTACAACCAGCAGCTCTCATCTCTAATGTTACAACAGCAGCTCTCATTAGAATCTCTAATGTTACAACAGCAGCTCTCATCTCTAATGTTACAACCAGCAGCTCTCATCTCTAATGTTACAACCAGCAGCTCTCATCTCTAATGTTACAACCAGCAGCTCTCATCTCTAATGTTACAACAGCAGCTCTCATTAGAATCTCTAATGTTACAACCAGCAGCTCTCATCTCTAATGTTACAACAAGCAGCTCTCATTAGAATCTCTAATGTTACAACCAGCAGCTCTGATTAGAATCTCTGTTACAACCAGCAGCTCTCATTAGAATATCTAATGTTACAACCAGCAGCTCTCATTAGAATCTCTGGAACAACCAGCAGCTCTCATTAGAATATCTAATGTTACAATGAGCAGCTCTCATTAGAATATCTAATGTTACAACCAGCAGCTCTCATTAGAATCTGTAATGTTACAACCAGCAGCTCTCATTAGAATCTCTAATGTTTCAACCAGAAGCTCTGATTAGAATCTCTGTTACAACCAGCAGCTCTCATTAGAATCTCCAATGTTACAACCAGCAGCTCTCATTAGAATATCTAATGTTACAACCAGCAGCTCTCATTAGAATCTGTAATGTTACAACCAGCAGCTCTCATTAGAATCTCTAATGTTTCAACCAGAAGCTCTCATTAGAATCTCTGTTACATCAGCAGCTCTCATTAGAATCTCCAATGTTACAACCAGCAGCTCTCATTAGAATCTCTAATGTTACAACCAGCAGCTCTCATTAGAATCTATGTTACAACTAGCAGCTCTCATTAGAATCTCTAATGTTACAACCAGCAGCTCTCATTAGAATCTCTAATGTTACAACCAGAAGCTATCATTAGAATCTCTGTTACAACCAGCAGCTCTCATTAGAATCTCTAATGTTACAACCAGCAGCTCTCATTAGAATCTCCAATGTTACAACCAGCAGCTCTCATTAGAATCTCTAATGTTACAACCAGCAGCTCTCATTACAATCTATGTTACAACCAGCAGCTCTCATTAGAAAACCTAATGTTACAACCAGCAGCTCTCATTAGAATCTCTGTTACAACCAGCAGCTCTCATTAGAATCTCTAATGTTACAATCGGCAGCTCTCATTAAAATCTCTGTTACAATCAGCAGCTCTCATTAGAATCTCTGTTACAACCAGCAGCTCTCATTAGAATCTCTGTTACAACCAGCAGCTCTCATCTCTAATGTTACAACCAGCAGCTCTCATCTCTAATGTTACAACCAGCAGCTCTCATCTCTAATGATACAACAGCAGCTCTCATTAGAATCTCTAATGTTACAACCAGCAGCTCTCATTAGAATCTCTGTTACAACCAGCAGCTCTCCTCTCTAATGTTACAACCAGCAGCTCTCATCTCTAATGTTACAACAGCAGCTCTCATTAGAATCTCTAATGTTACAACAGCAGCTCTCATCTCTAATGTTACAACCAGCAGCTCTCATCTCTAATGTTACAACCAGCAGCTCTCATCTCTAATGTTACAACCAGCAGCTCTCATCTCTAATGTTACAACAGCAGCTCTCATTAGAATCTCTAATGTTACAACCAGCAGCTCTCATCTCTAATGTTACAACAAGCAGCTCTCATTAGAATCTCTAATGTTACAACCAGCAGCTCTGATTAGAATCTCTGTTACAACCAGCAGCTCTCATTAGAATATCTAATGTTACAACCAGCAGCTCTCATTAGAATCTCTGGAACAACCAGCAGCTCTCATTAGAATATCTAATGTTACAATGAGCAGCTCTCATTAGAATATCTAATGTTACAACCAGCAGCTCTCATTAGAATCTGTAATGTTACAACCAGCAGCTCTCATTAGAATCTCTAATGTTTCAACCAGAAGCTCTGATTAGAATCTCTGTTACAACCAGCAGCTCTCATTAGAATCTCCAATGTTACAACCAGCAGCTCTCATTAGAATATCTAATGTTACAACCAGCAGCTCTCATTAGAATCTGTAATGTTACAACCAGCAGCTCTCATTAGAATCTCTAATGTTTCAACCAGAAGCTCTCATTAGAATCTCTGTTACATCAGCAGCTCTCATTAGAATCTCCAATGTTACAACCAGCAGCTCTCATTAGAATCTCTAATGTTACAACCAGCAGCTCTCATTAGAATCTATGTTACAACTAGCAGCACTCATTAGAATCTCTAATGTTACAACCAGCAGCTCTCATTAGAATCTCTAATGTTACAACCAGAAGCTATCATTAGAATCTCTGTTACAACCAGCAGCTCTCATTAGAATCTCTAATGTTTCAACCAGCAGCTCTCATTAGAATCTCCAATGTTACAACCAGCAGCTCTCATTAGAATCTCTAATGTTACAACCAGCAGCTCTCATTAGAATCTATGTTACAACCAGCAGCTCTCATTAGAAAACCTAATGTTACAACCAGCAGCTCTCATTAGAATCTCTGTTACAACCAGCAGCTCTCATTAGAATCTCTAATGTTACAATCGGCAGCTCTCATTAAAATCTCTGTTACAACCAGCAGCTCTCATTAGAATCTCTGTTACAACCAGCAGCTCTCATTAGAATCTCTGTTACAACCAGCAGCTCTCATCTCTAATGTTACAACCAGCAGCTCTCATCTCTAATGTTACAACCAGCAGCTCTCATCTCTAATGATACAACAGCAGCTCTCATTAGAATCTCTAATGTTACAACCAGCAGCTCTCATCTCTAATGTTACAACCAGCAGCTCTCATTAGAATCTCTAATGTTACAACCAGAAGCTCTCATTAGAATCTCTGTTACAACCAGCAGCTCTCATTAGAATATCTAATGTTACAACCAGCAGATCTCATTAGGATCTCTGTAACAACCAGCAGCTCTCATTAGAATATCTAATGTTACAACGAGCAGCTCTCATTAGAATCTGTAATGTTACAACCAGCAGCTCTCATTAGAATCTCTAATGTTTCAACCAGAAGCTCTCATTAGAATCTCTGTTACAACCAGCAGCTCTCATTAGAATCTCCAATGTTACAACCAGCAGCTCACATTAGAATCTCTAATGTTACAACCAGCAGCTCTCATTAGAATCTATGTTACAACTAGCAGATCTCATTAGAATCTCTAATGTTATAACCAGCAGCTCTCATTAGAATCTCTAATGTTACAACCAGAAGCTATCATTAGAATCTCTGTTACAACCAGCAGCTCTCATTAGAATCTCTACTGTTGTAACCAGCTGCTCTCATTAGAATCTCTGTTACAACCAGCAGCTCCCATTAGAATCTCTAATGTTACAACCAGCAGCTCTCATTAAAATCTCTGTTACAACCAGCAGCTCTCATTAGAACCTCTGTTACAACCAGCAGCTCTCATTAGAATCTCTGTTACAACCAGCAGCTCTCATCTCTAATGTTACAACCAGCAGCTCTCATCTCTAATGTTACAACAGCAGCTCTCATTAGAATCTCTAATGTTACAACAGCAGCTCTCATCTCTAATGTTACAACCAGCAGCTCTCATCTCTAATGTTACAACCAGCAGCTCTCATCTACAATGTTACAACAGCAGCTCTCATTAGAATCTCTAATGTTACAACCAGCAGCTCTCATCTCTAATGTTACAACCAGCAGCTCTCACTAGAATCTCTGTTACAACCAGCAGCTCTCATTAGAACCTCTGTTACAACCAGCAGCTCTCATTAGAATCTCTGTTACAACCAGCAGCTCTCATCTCTAATGTTACAACCAGCAGCTCTCATCTCTAATGTTACAACAGCAGCTCTCATTAGAATCTCTAATGTTACAACAGCAGCTCTCATCTCTAATGTTACAACCAGCAGCTCTCATCTCTAATGTTACAACCAGCAGCTCTCATCTACAATGTTACAACAGCAGCTCTCATTAGAATCTCTAATGTTACAACCAGCAGCTCTCATCTCTAATGTTACAACCAGCAGCTCTCACTGGAATCTCTGTTACAACCAGCAGCTCTCATTAGAATCTCTGTTACCATAAGCAGCTCTCATCTCTAATGGTACAACCAGCAGCTCTCATCTCTAATGTTACAACAGCAGCTCTCTTTAGAATCTCTAATGTTACAACAGCAGCACTCATCTCTAATGTTACAACCAGCAGCTCTCATCTCTAATGTTATAACCAGCAGCTCTCATCTCTAATGTTACAACAGCAGCTCTCATTAGAATCTCTAATGATACAACCAGCAGCTCTCATCTCTAATTTTACAACCAGCAGCTCTCACTATAATCTCTGTTACAACCAGCAGCTGTCATTAGAATCTCTGTTAAAACCAGCAGCTCTCATTAGAATTTCTGTTACAACCAGCAGCTCTCATTAGAATCTCTAATGTTACAACCAGCAGCTCTCATTAGAATCTCTAATTTTACAACCAGCAGCTCTCAATAGAATCTCTGTTACAACCAGCAGCTCTCATTAGAATACCTAATGTTACAACCAGCAGCTCTCATTAGAATATCTAATGTTACAACCAGCAGCTCTCATTAGAATCTCTAATGTTACAACCAGCAGCTCTCATTAGAATCTCTAATGTTATAACCAGCAGCTCTCATTAGAATCTCTAATGTTACAACGAGCAGCTCTCATTAGAATCTCTAATGTTACAATCAGCAGCTCTCATTAGAATCTCTGTTACAACCAGCAGCTCTCATTAGAATCTCTGTTACAACCAGCAGCTCTAATTAGAATCTCTGTTACAACCAGCAGCTCTCATTAGAATCTCTGTTACAACCAGCAGCTCTCATTAAAATGTATGTTGAAACCAGCAGCTCTCATTAGAATCTCTAATGTTACAACCAGCAGCTCTCATTAGAATCTCTAATGTTACAACCAGAAGCTCTCATTAGAATCTATGTTACAACCAGCAGCTCTCATTATAATCTCTAATGTTATAACCAGCAGCTCTCATTAGAATCTCTAATGTTACAACCATCAGCTCTCATTAGAATCTCTGTTACAACCAGCAGCTCTCATTAGAATACCTAATGTTACAACCAGCAGCTCTCATTAGAATCTCTGTTACAACCAGCAGCTCTCATTAGAATCTCTAATGTTACAACCAGCAGCTCTCATTAAAATCTCTGTTACAACCAGCAGCTCTCATTAGAATATCTGTTACAACCAGCAGCTCTCATTAGAATCTCTGTTACAACCAGCAGCTCTCCTCTCTAATGTTACAACCAGCAGCTCTCATCTCTAATGTTACAACAGCAGCTCTCATTAGAATCTCTAATGTTACAACAGCAGCTCTCATCTCTAATGTTACAACCAGCAGCTCTCATCTCTAATGTTACAACCAGCAGCTCTCATCTCTAATGTTACAACCAGCGGCGCTCATCTCTAATATTACAACAGCAGCTCTCATTAAAATCTCTAATGTTACAACCAGCAGCTCTCATCTCTAATGTTACAACAAGCAGCTCTCATCTCTAATGTTACAACAAGCAGCTCTCATTAGAATCTCTAATGTTACAACCAGCAGCTCTGATTAGAATCTCTGTTACAACCAGCAGCTCTCATTAGAATATCTAATGTTACAACCAGCAGCTCTCATTAGAATCTCTGGAACAACCAGCAGCTCTCATTAGAATATCTAATGTTACAATGAGCAGCTCTCATTAGAATATCTAATGTTACAACCAGCAGCTCTCATTAGAATCTGTAATGTTACAACCAGCAGCTCTCATTAGAATCTCTAATGTTTCAACCAGAAGCTCTGATTAGAATCTCTGTTACAACCAGCAGCTCTCATTAGAATCTCCAATGTTACAACCAGCAGCTCTCATTAGAATATCTAATGTTACAACCAGCAGCTCTCATTAGAATCTGTAATGTTACAACCAGCAGCTCTCATTAGAATCTCTAATGTTTCAACCAGAAGCTCTCATTAGAATCTCTGTTACATCAGCAGCTCTCATTAGAATCTCCAATGTTACAACCAGCAGCTCTCATTAGAATCTCTAATGTTACAACCAGCAGCTCTCATTAGAATCTATGTTACAACTAGCAGCTCTCATTAGAATCTCTAATGTTACAACCAGCAGCTCTCATTAGAATCTCTAATGTTACAACCAGAAGCTATCATTAGAATCTCTGTTACAACCAGCAGCTCTCATTAGAATCTCTAATGTTACAACCACCAGCTCTCATTAGAATCTCCAATGTTACAACCAGCAGCTCTCATTAGAATCTCTAATGTTACAACCAGCAGCTCTCATTACAATCTATGTTACAACCAGCAGCTCTCATTAGAAAACCTAATGTTACAACCAGCAGCTCTCATTAGAATCTCTGTTACAACCAGCAGCTCTCATTAGAATCTCTAATGTTACAATCGGCAGCTCTCATTGAAATCTCTGTTACAACCAGCAGCTCTCATTAGAATCTCTGTTACAACCAGCAGCTCTCATTAGAATCTCTGTTACAACCAGCAGCTCTCATCTCTAATGTTACAACCAGCAGCTCTCATCTCTAATGTTACAACCAGCAGCTCTCATCTCTAATGATACAACAGCAGCTCTCATTAGAATCTCTAATGTTACAACCAGCAGCTCTCATTAGAATCTCTGTTACAACCAGCAGCTCTCCTCTCTCCCGCAGCCCACCTGTTACAACAGCAGCTCTCATTAGAATCTCTAATGTTACAACAGCAGCTCTCATCTCTAATGTTACAACCAGCAGCTCTCATCTCTAATGTTACAACCAGCAGCTCTCATCTCTAATGTTACAACCAGCAGCTCTCATCTCTAATGTTACAACAGCAGCTCTCATTAGAATCTCTAATGTTACAACCAGCAGCTCTCATCTCTAATGTTACAACAAGCAGCTCTCATTAGAATCTCTAATGTTACAACCAGCAGCTCTGATTAGAATCTCTGTTACAACCAGCAGCTCTCATTAGAATATCTAATGTTACAACCAGCAGCTCTCATTAGAATCTCTGGAACAACTAGCAGCTCTCATTAGAATATCTAATGTTACAATGAGCAGCTCTCATTAGAATATCTAATGTTACAACCAGCAGCTCTCATTAGAATCTGTAATGTTACAACCAGAAGCTCTCATTAGAATCTCTAATGTTTCAACCAGAAGCTCTGATTAGAATCTCTGTTACAACCAGCAGCTCTCATTAGAATCTCCAATGTTACAACCAGCAGCTCTCATTAGAATATCTAATGTTACAACCAGCAGCTCTCATTAGAATCTGTAATGTTACAACCAGCAGCTCTCATTAGAATCTCTAATGTTTCAACCAGAAGCTCTCATTAGAATCTCTGTTACATCAGCAGCTCTCATTAGAATCTCCAATGTTACAACCAGCAGCTCTCATTAGAATCTCTAATGTTACAACCAGCAGCTCTCATTAGAATCTATGTTACAACTAGCAGCTCTCATTAGAATCTCTAATGTTACAACCAGCAGCTCTCATTAGAATCTCTAATGTTACAACCAGAAGCTATCATTAGAATCTCTGTTACAACCAGCAGCTCTCATTAGAATCTCTAATGTTTCAACCAGCAGCTCTCATTAGAATCTCCAATGTTACAACCAGCAGCTCTCATTAGAATCTCTAATGTTACAACCAGCAGCTCTCATTAGAATCTATGTTACAACCAGCAGCTCTCATTAGAAAACCTAATGTTACAACCAGCAGCTCTCATTAGAATCTCTGTTACAACCAGCAGCTCTCATTAGAATCTCTAATGTTACAATCGGCAGCTCTCATTAAAATCTCTGTTACAACCAGCAGCTCTCATTAGAATCTCTGTTACAACCAGCAGCTCTCATTAGAATCTCTGTTACAACCAGCAGCTCTCATCTCTAATGTTACAACCAGCAGCTCTCATCTCTAATGTTACAACCAGCAGCTCTCATCTCTAATGATACAACAGCAGCTCTCATTAGAATCTCTAATGTTACAACCAGCAGCTCTCATCTCTAATGTTACAACCAGCAGCTCTCATTAGAATCTCTAATGTTACAACCAGAAGCTCTCATTAGAATCTCTGTTACAACCAGCAGCTCTCATTAGAATATCTAATGTTACAACCAGCAGATCTCATTAGGATCTCTGTAACAACCAGCAGCTCTCATTAGAATATCTAATGTTACAACGAGCAGCTCTCATTAGAATCTGTAATGTTACAACCAGCAGCTCTCATTAGAATCTCTAATGTTTCAACCAGAAGCTCTCATTAGAATCTCTGTTACAACCAGCAGCTCTCATTAGAATCTCCAATGTTACAACCAGCAGCTCACATTAGAATCTCTAATGTTACAACCAGCAGCTCTCATTAGAATCTATGTTACAACTAGCAGCTCTCATTAGAATCTCTAATGTTATAACCAGCAGCTCTCATTAGAATCTCTAATGTTACAACCAGAAGCTATCATTAGAATCTCTGTTACAACCAGCAGCTCTCATTAGAATCTCTACTGTTGTAACCAGCTGCTCTCATTAGAATCTCTGTTACAACCAGCAGCTCCCATTAGAATCTCTAATGTTACAACCAGCAGCTCTCATTAAAATCTCTGTTACAACCAGCAGCTCTCATTAGAACCTCTGTTACAACCAGCAGCTCTCATTAGAATCTCTGTTACAACCAGCAGCTCTCATCTCTAATGTTACAACCAGCAGCTCTCATCTCTAATGTTACAACAGCAGCTCTCATTAGAATCTCTAATGTTACAACAGCAGCTCTCATCTCTAATGTTACAACCAGCAGCTCTCATCTCTAATGTTACAACCAGCAGCTCTCATCTACAATGTTACAACAGCAGCTCTCATTAGAATCTCTAATGTTACAACCAGCAGCTCTCATCTCTAATGTTACAACCAGCAGCTCTCACTAGAATCTCTGTTACAACCAGCAGCTCTCATTAGAACCTCTGTTACAACCAGCAGCTCTCATTAGAATCTCTGTTACAACCAGCAGCTCTCATCTCTAATGTTACAACCAGCAGCTCTCATCTCTAATGTTACAACAGCAGCTCTCATTAGAATCTCTAATGTTACAACAGCAGCTCTCATCTCTAATGTTACAACCAGCAGCTCTCATCTCTAATGTTACAACCAGCAGCTCTCATCTACAATGTTACAACAGCAGCTCTCATTAGAATCTCTAATGTTACAACCAGCAGCTCTCATCTCTAATGTTACAACCAGCAGCTCTCACTGGAATCTCTGTTACAACCAGCAGCTCTCATTAGAATCTCTGTTACCATCAGCAGCTCTCATCTCTAATGGTACAACCAGCAGCTCTCATCTCTAATGTTACAACAGCAGCTCTCTTTAGAATCTCTAATGTTACAACAGCAGCACTCATCTCTAATGTTACAACCAGCAGCTCTCATCTCTAATGTTATAACCAGCAGCTCTCATCTCTAATGTTACAACAGCAGCTCTCATTAGAATCTCTAATGATACAACCAGCAGCTCTCATCTCTAATTTTACAACCAGCAGCTCTCACTATAATCTCTGTTACAACCAGCAGCTGTCATTAGAATCTCTGTTAAAACCAGCAGCTCTCATTAGAATTTCTGTTACAACCAGCAGCTCTCATTAGAATCTCTAATGTTACAACCAGCAGCTCTCATTAGAATCTCTAATTTTACAACCAGCAGCTCTCAATAGAATCTCTGTTACAACCAGCAGCTCTCATTAGAATACCTAATGTTACAACCAGCAGCTCTCATTAGAATATCTAATGTTACAACCAGCAGCTCTCATTAGAATCTCTAATGTTACAACCAGCAGCTCTCATTAGAATCTCTAATGTTATAACCAGCAGCTCTCATTAGAATCTCTAATGTTACAACGAGCAGCTCTCATTAGAATCTCTAATGTTACAATCAGCAGCTCTCATTAGAATCTCTGTTACAACCAGCAGCTCTCATTAGAATCTCTGTTACAACCAGCAGCTCTAATTAGAATCTCTGTTACAACCAGCAGCTCTCATTAGAATCTCTGTTACAACCAGCAGCTCTCATTAAAATGTATGTTGAAACCAGCAGCTCTCATTAGAATCTCTAATGTTACAACCAGCAGCTCTCATTAGAATCTCTAATGTTACAACCAGAAGCTCTCATTAGAATCTATGTTACAACCAGCAGCTCTCATTATAATCTCTAATGTTATAACCAGCAGCTCTCATTAGAATCTCTAATGTTACAACCATCAGCTCTCATTAGAATCTCTGTTACAACCAGCAGCTCTCATTAGAATACCTAATGTTACAACCAGCAGCTCTCATTAGAATCTCTGTTACAACCAGCAGCTCTCATTAGAATCTCTAATGTTACAACCAGCAGCTCTCATTAAAATCTCTGTTACAACCAGCAGCTCTCATTAGAATATCTGTTACAACCAGCAGCTCTCATTAGAATCTCTGTTACAACCAGCAGCTCTCCTCTCTAATGTTACAACCAGCAGCTCTCATCTCTAATGTTACAACAGCAGCTCTCATTAGAATCTCTAATGTTACAACAGCAGCTCTCATCTCTAATGTTACAACCAGCAGCTCTCATCTCTAATGTTACAACCAGCAGCTCTCATCTCTAATGTTACAACCAGCGGCGCTCATCTCTAATATTACAACAGCAGCTCTCATTAAAATCTCTAATGTTACAACCAGCAGCTCTCATCTCTAATGTTACAACAAGCAGCTCTCATCTCTAATGTTACAACAAGCAGCTCTCATTAGAATCTCTAATGTTACAACCAGCAGCTCTGATTAGAATCTCTGTTACAACCAGCAGCTCTCATTAGAATATCTAATGTTACAACCAGCAGCTCTCATTAGAATCTCTGGAACAACCAGCAGCTCTCATTAGAATATCTAATGTTACAATGAGCAGCTCTCATTAGAATATCTAATGTTACAACCAGCAGCTCTCATTAGAATCTGTAATGTTACAACCAGCAGCTCTCATTAGAATCTCTAATGTTTCAACCAGAAGCTCTGATTAGAACCTCTGATACAACCAGCAGCTCTCATTAGAATCTCCAATGTTACAACCAGCAGCTCTCATTAGAATATCTAATGTTACAACCAGCAGCTCTCATTAGAATCTGTAATGTTACAACCAGCAGCTCTCATTAGAATCTCTAATGTTTCAACCAGAAGCTCTCATTAGAATCTCTGTTACATCAGCAGCTCTCATTAGAATCTCCAATGTTACAACCAGCAGCTCTCATTAGAATCTCTAATGTTACAACCAGCAGCTCTCATTAGAATCTATGTTACAACTAGCAGCTCTCATTAGAATCTCTAATGTTACAACCAGCAGCTCTCATTAGAATCTCTAATGTTACAACCAGAAGCTATCATTAGAATCTCTGTTACAACCAGCAGCTCTCATTAGAATCTCTAATGTTTCAACCAGCAGCTCTCATTAGAATCTCCAATGTTACAACCAGCAGCTCTCATTAGAATCTCTAATGTTACAACCAGCAGCTCTCATTAGAATCTATGTTACAACCAGCAGCTCTCATTAGAAAACCTAATGTTACAACCAGCAGCTCTCATTAGAATCTCTGTTACAACCAGCAGCTCTCATTAGAATCTCTAATGTTACAATCGGCAGCTCTCATTAAAATCTCTGTTACAACCAGCAGCTCTCATTAGAATCTCTGTTACAACCAGCAGCTCTCATTAGAATCTCTGTTACAACCAGCAGCTCTCATCTCTAATGTTACAACCAGCAGCTCTCATCTCTAATGTTACAACCAGCAGCTCTCATCTCTAATGATACAACAGCAGCTCTCATTAGAATCTCTAATGTTACAACCAGCAGCTCTCATCTCTAATGTTACAACCAGCAGCTCTCATTAGAATCTCTAATGTTACAACCAGAAGCTCTCATTAGAATCTCTGTTACAACCAGCAGCTCTCATTAGAATATCTAATGTTACAACCAGCAGATCTCATTAGGATCTCTGTAACAACCAGCAGCTCTCATTAGAATATCTAATGTTACAACGAGCAGCTCTCATTAGAATCTGTAATGTTACAACCAGCAGCTCTCATTAGAATCTCTAATGTTTCAACCAGAAGCTCTCATTAGAATCTCTGTTACAACCAGCAGCTCTCATTAGAATCTCCAATGTTACAACCAGCAGATCTCATTAGAATCTATGTTACAACTAGCAGCTCTCATTAGAATCTCTAATGTTATAACCAGCAGCTCTCATTAGAATCTCTAATGTTACAACCAGAAGCTATCATTAGAATCTCTGTTACAACCAGCAGCTCTCATTAGAATCTCTACTGTTGTAACCAGCTGCTCTCATTAGAATCTCTGTTACAACCAGCAGCTCCCATTAGAATCTCTAATGTTACAACCAGCAGCTCTCATTAAAATCTCTGTTACAACCAGCAGCTCTCATTAGAACCTCTGTTACAACCAGCAGCTCTCATTAGAATCTCTGTTACAACCAGCAGCTCTCATCTCTAATGTTACAACCAGCAGCTCTCATCTCTAATGTTACAACAGCAGCTCTCATTAGAATCTCTAATGTTACAACAGCAGCTCTCATCTCTAATGTTACAACCAGCAGCTCTCATCTCTAATGTTACAACCAGCAGCTCTCATCTACAATGTTACAACAGCAGCTCTCATTAGAATCTCTAATGTTACAACCAGCAGCTCTCATCTCTAATGTTACAACCAGCAGCTCTCACTAGAATCTCTGTTACAACCAGCAGCTCTCATTAGAACCTCTGTTACAACCAGCAGCTCTCATTAGAATCTCTGTTACAACCAGCAGCTCTCATCTCTAATGTTACAACCAGCAGCTCTCATCTCTAATGTTACAACAGCAGCTCTCATTAGAATCTCTAATGTTACAACAGCAGCTCTCATCTCTAATGTTACAACCAGCAGCTCTCATCTCTAATGTTACAACCAGCAGCTCTCATCTACAATGTTACAACAGCAGCTCTCATTAGAATCTCTAATGTTACAACCAGCAGCTCTCATCTCTAATGTTACAACCAGCAGCTCTCACTGGAATCTCTGTTACAACCAGCAGCTCTCATTAGAATCTCTGTTACCATCAGCAGCTCTCATCTCTAATGGTACAACCAGCAGCTCTCATCTCTAATGTTACAACAGCAGCTCTCTTTAGAATCTCTAATGTTACAACAGCAGCACTCATCTCTAATGTTACAACCAGCAGCTCTCATCTCTAATGTTATAACCAGCAGCTCTCATCTCTAATGTTACAACAGCAGCTCTCATTAGAATCTCTAATGATACAACCAGCAGCTCTCATCTCTAATTTTACAACCAGCAGCTCTCACTATAATCTCTGTTACAACCAGCAGCTGTCATTAGAATCTCTGTTAAAACCAGCAGCTCTCATTAGAATTTCTGTTACAACCAGCAGCTCTCATTAGAATCTCTAATGTTACAACCAGCAGCTCTCATTAGAATCTCTAATTTTACAACCAGCAGCTCTCAATAGAATCTCTGTTACAACCAGCAGCTCTCATTAGAATACCTAATGTTACAACCAGCAGCTCTCATTAGAATATCTAATGTTACAACCAGCAGCTCTCATTAGAATCTCTAATGTTACAACCAGCAGCTCTCATTAGAATCTCTAATGTTATAACCAGCAGCTCTCATTAGAATCTCTAATGTTACAACGAGCAGCTCTCATTAGAATCTCTAATGTTACAATCAGCAGCTCTCATTAGAATCTCTGTTACAACCAGCAGCTCTCATTAGAATCTCTGTTACAACAAGCAGCTCTAATTAGAATCTCTGTTACAACCAGCAGCTCTCATTAGAATCTCTGTTACAACCAGCAGCTCTCATTAAAATGTATGTTGAAACCAGCAGCTCTCATTAGAATCTCTAATGTTACAACCAGCAGCTCTCATTAGAATCTCTAATGTTACAACCAGAAGCTCTCATTAGAATCTATGTTACAATCAGCAGCTCTCATTATAATCTCTAATGTTATAACAAGCAGCTCTCATTAGAATCTCTAATGTTACAACCATCAGCTCTCATTAGAATCTCTGTTACAACCAGCAGCTCTCATTAGAATACCTAATGTTACAACCAGCAGCTCTCATTAGAATCTCTGTTACAACCAGCAGCTCTCATTAGAATCTCTAATGTTACAACCAGCAGCTCTCATTAAAATCTCTGTTACAACCAGCAGCTCTCATTAGAATATCTGTTACAACCAGCAGCTCTCATTAGAATCTCTGTTACAACCAGCAGCTCTCCTCTCTAATGTTACAACCAGCAGCTCTCATCTCTAATGTTACAACAGCAGCTCTCATTAGAATCTCTAATGTTACAACAGCAGCTCTCATCTCTAATGTTACAACCAGCAGCTCTCATCTCTAATGTTACAACCAGCAGCTCTCATCTCTAATGTTACAACCAGCGGCGCTCATCTCTAATATTACAACAGCAGCTCTCATTAAAATCTCTAATGTTACAACCAGCAGCTCTCATCTCTAATGTTACAACAAGCAGCTCTCATTAGAATCTCTAATGTTACAACCAGCAGCTCTGATTAGAATCTCTGTTACAACCAGCAGCTCTCATTAGAATATCTAATGTTACAACCAGCAGCTCTCATTAGAATCTCTGGAACAACCAGCAGCTCTCATTAGAATATCTAATGTTACAATGAGCAGCTCTCATTAGAATATCTAATGTTACAACCAGCAGCTCTCATTAGAATCTGTAATGTTACAACCAGCAGCTCTCATCTCTAATGTTACAACAGCAGCTCTCATTAGAATCTCTAATGTTACAACCAGCAGCTCTCATCTCTAAATTTACAACCAGCAGCTCTCATTAGAATCTCTGTTACAACCAGCAGCTCTCATTAGAATATCTAATGTTACAACCAGCAGATCTCATTAGGATCTCTGTAACAAACAGCAGCTCTCATTAGAATATCTAATGTTACAACGAGCAGCTCTCATTAGAATCTGTAATGTTACAACCAGCAGCTCTCATTAGAATCTCTAATGTTTCAACCAGAAGCTCTCATTAGAATCTCTGTTACAACCAGCAGCTCTCATTAGAATCTCCAATGTTACAACCAGCAGCTCACATTAGAATCTCTAATGTTACAACCAGCAGCTCTCATTAGAATCTATGTTACAACTAGCAGCTCTCATTAGAATCTCTAATGTTATAACCAGCAGCTCTCATTAGAATCTCTAATGTTACAACCAGAAGCTATCATTAGAATCTCTGTTACAACCAGCAGCTCTCATTAGAATCTCTACTGTTGTAACCAGCTGCTCTCATTAGAATCTCTGTTACAACCAGCAGCTCCCATTAGAATCTCTAATGTTACAACCAGCAGCTCTCATTAAAATCTCTGTTACAACCAGCAGCTCTCATTAGAACCTCTGTTACAACCAGCAGCTCTCATTAGAATCTCTGTTACAACCAGCAGCTCTCATCTCTAATGTTACAACCAGCAGCTCTCATCTCTAATGTTACAACAGCAGCTCTCATTAGAATCTCTAATGTTACAACAGCAGCTCTCATCTCTAATGTTACAACCAGCAGCTCTCATCTCTAATGTTACAACCAGCAGCTCTCATCTACAATGTTACAACAGCAGCTCTCATTAGAATCTCTAATGTTACAACCAGCAGCTCTCATCTCTAATGTTACAACCAGCAGCTCTCACTAGAATCTCTGTTACAACCAGCAGCTCTCATTAGAATCTCTGTTACCATCAGCAGCTCTCATCTCTAATGGTACAACCAGCAGCTCTCATCTCTAATGTTACAACAGCAGCTCTCTTTAGAATCTCTAATGTTACAACAGCAGCACTCATCTCTAATGTTACAACCAGCAGCTCTCATCTCTAATGTTATAACCAGCAGCTCTCATCTCTAATGTTACAACAGCAGCTCTCATTAGAATCTCTAATGATACAACCAGCAGCTCTCATCTCTAATTTTACAACCAGCAGCTCTCACTATAATCTCTGTTACAACCAGCAGCTGTCATTAGAATCTCTGTTAAAACCAGCAGCTCTCATTAGAATTTCTGTTACAACCAGCAGCTCTCATTAGAATCTCTAATGTTACAACCAGCAGCTCTCATTAGAATCTCTAATGTTACAACCAGCAGCTCTCAATAGAATCTCTGTTACAACCAGCAGCTCTCATTAGAATCTCTACTGTTGTAACCAGCTGCTCTCATTAGAATCTCTGTTACAACCAGCAGCTCCCATTAGAATCTCTAATGTTACAACCAGCAGCTCTCATTAAAATCTCTGTTACAACCAGCAGCTCTCATCTACAATGTTACAACAGCAGCTCTCATTAGAATCTCTAATGTTACAACCAGCAGCTCTCATCTCTAATGTTACAACCAGCAGCTCTCACTAGAATCTCTGTTACAACCAGCAGCTCTCATTAGAACCTCTGTTACAACCAGCAGCTCTCATTAGAATCTCTGTTACAACCAGCAGCTCTCATCTCTAATGTTACAACAGCAGCTCTCATTAGAATCTCTAATGTTACAACAGCAGCTCTCATCTCTAATGTTACAACCAGCAGCTCTCATCTCTAATGTTACAACCAGCAGCTCTCATCTACAATGTTACAACAGCAGCTCTCATTAGAATCTCTAATGTTACAACCAGCAGCTCTCATCTCTAATGTTACAACCAGCAGCTCTCACTGGAATCTCTGTTACAACCAGCAGCTCTCATTAGAATCTCTGTTACCATCAGCAGCTCTCATCTCTAATGGTACAACCAGCAGCTCTCATCTCTAATGTTACAACAGCAGCTCTCTTTAGAATCTCTAATGTTACAACAGCAGCACTCATCTCTAATGTTACAACCAGCAGCTCTCATCTCTAATGTTATAACCAGCAGCTCTCATCTCTAATGTTACAACAGCAGCTCTCATTAGAATCTCTAATGATACAACCAGCAGCTCTCATCTCTAATTTTACAACCAGCAGCTCTCACTATAATCTCTGTTACAACCAGCAGCTGTCATTAGAATCTCTGTTAAAACCAGCAGCTCTCATTAGAATTTCTGTTACAACCAGCAGCTCTCATTAGAATCTCTAATGTTACAACCAGCAGCTCTCATTAGAATCTCTAATTTTACAACCAGCAGCTCTCAATAGAATCTCTGTTACAACCAGCAGCTCTCATTAGAATACCTAATGTTACAACCAGCAGCTCTCATTAGAATATCTAATGTTACAACCAGCAGCTCTCATTAGAATCTCTAATGTTACAACCAGCAGCTCTCATTAGAATCTCTAATGTTATAACCAGCAGCTCTCATTAGAATCTCTAATGTTACAACGAGCAGCTCTCATTAGAATCTCTAATGTTACAATCAGCAGCTCTCATTAGAATCTCTGTTACAACCAGCAGCTCTCATTAGAATCTCTGTTACAACCAGCAGCTCTAATTAGAATCTCTGTTACAACCAGCAGCTCTCATTAGAATCTCTGTTACAACCAGCAGCTCTCATTAAAATGTATGTTGAAACCAGCAGCTCTCATTAGAATCTCTAATGTTACAACCAGCAGCTCTCATTAGAATCTCTAATGTTACAACCAGAAGCTCTCATTAGAATCTATGTTACAATCAGCAGCTCTCATTATAATCTCTAATGTTATAACCAGCAGCTCTCATTAGAATCTCTAATGTTACAACCATCAGCTCTCATTAGAATCTCTGTTACAACCAGCAGCTCTCATTAGAATACCTAATGTTACAACCAGCAGCTCTCATTAGAATCTCTGTTACAACCAGCAGCTCTCATTAGAATCTCTAATGTTACAACCAGCAGCTCTCATTAAAATCTCTGTTACAACCAGCAGCTCTCATTAGAATATCTGTTACAACCAGCAGCTCTCATTAGAATCTCTGTTACAACCAGCAGCTCTCCTCTCTAATGTTACAACCAGCAGCTCTCATCTCTAATGTTACAACAGCAGCTCTCATTAGAATCTCTAATGTTACAACAGCAGCTCTCATCTCTAATGTTACAACCAGCAGCTCTCATCTCTAATGTTACAACCAGCAGCTCTCATCTCTAATGTTACAACCAGCGGCGCTCATCTCTAATATTACAACAGCAGCTCTCATTAAAATCTCTAATGTTACAACCAGCAGCTCTCATCTCTAATGTTACAACAAGCAGCTCTCATTAGAATCTCTAATGTTACAACCAGCAGCTCTGATTAGAATCTCTGTTACAACCAGCAGCTCTCATTAGAATATCTAATGTTACAACCAGCAGCTCTCATTAGAATCTCTGGAACAACCAGCAGCTCTCATTAGAATATCTAATGTTACAATGAGCAGCTCTCATTAGAATATCTAATGTTACAACCAGCAGCTCTCATTAGAATCTGTAATGTTACAACCAGCAGCTCTCATCTCTAATGTTACAACAGCAGCTCTCATTAGAATCTCTAATGTTACAACCAGCAGCTCTCATCTCTAATGTTACAACCAGCAGCTCTCATTAGAATCTCTGTTACAACCAGCAGCTCTCATTAGAATATCTAATGTTACAACCAGCAGATCTCATTAGGATCTCTGTAACAACCAGCAGCTCTCATTAGAATATCTAATGTTACAACGAGCAGCTCTCATTAGAATCTGTAATGTTACAACCAGCAGCTCTCATTAGAATCTCTAATGTTTCAACCAGAAGCTCTCATTAGAATCTCTGTTACAACCAGCAGCTCTCATTAGAATCTCCAATGTTACAACCAGCAGCTCACATTAGAATCTCTAATGTTACAACCAGCAGCTCTCATTAGAATCTATGTTACAACTAGCAGCTCTCATTAGAATCTCTAATGTTATAACCAGCAGCTCTCATTAGAATCTCTACTGTTGTAACCAGCTGCTCTCATTAGAATCTCTGTTACAACCAGCAGCTCCCATTAGAATCTCTAATGTTACAACCAGCAGCTCTCATTAAAATCTCTGTTACAACCAGCAGCTCTCATTAGAACCTCTGTTACAACCAGCAGCTCTCATTAGAATCTCTGTTACAACCAGCAGCTCTCATCTCTAATGTTACAACCAGCAGCTCTCATCTCTAATGTTACAACAGCAGCTCTCATTAGAATCTCTAATGTTACAACAGCAGCTCTCATCTCTAATGTTACAACCAGCAGCTCTCATCTCTAATGTTACAACCAGCAGCTCTCATCTACAATGTTACAACAGCAGCTCTCATTAGAATCTCTAATGTTACAACCAGCAGCTCTCATCTCTAATGTTACAACCAGCAGCTCTCACTAGAATCTCTGTTACAACCAGCAGCTCTCATTAGAATCTCTGTTACCATCAGCAGCTCTCATCTCTAATGGTACAACCAGCAGCTCTCATCTCTAATGTTACAACAGCAGCTCTCTTTAGAATCTCTAATGTTACAACAGCAGCACTCATCTCTAATGTTACAACCAGCAGCTCTCATCTCTAATGTTATAACCAGCAGCTCTCATCTCTAATGTTACAACAGCAGCTCTCATTAGAATCTCTAATGATACAACCAGCAGCTCTCATCTCTAATTTTACAACCAGCAGCTCTCACTATAATCTCTGTTACAACCAGCAGCTGTCATTAGAATCTCTGTTAAAACCAGCAGCTCTCATTAGAATTTCTGTTACAACCAGCAGCTCTC
The DNA here is from genome assembly GCF_965601325.2 of Salmo salar. NCBI lineage: Eukaryota > Metazoa > Chordata > Actinopteri > Salmoniformes > Salmonidae > Salmo > Salmo salar. The sequence goes on from NW_027675356.1 coordinate 2,121,970, forward strand.
ATTAGAATCTCTAATGTTACAACCAGCAGCTCTCATTAGAATCTCTAATGTTACAACCAGCAGCTCTCAATAGAATCTCTGTTACAACCAGCAGCTCTCATTAGAATCTCTACTGTTGTAACCAGCTGCTCTCATTAGAATCTCTGTTACAACCAGCAGCTCCCATTAGAATCTCTAATGTTACAACCAGCAGCTCTCATTAAAATCTCTGTTACAACCAGCAGCTCTCATCTACAATGTTACAACAGCAGCTCTCATTAGAATCTCTAATGTTACAACCAGCAGCTCTCATCTCTAATGTTACAACCAGCAGCTCTCACTAGAATCTCTGTTACAACCAGCAGCTCTCATTAGAACCTCTGTTACAACCAGCAGCTCTCATTAGAATCTCTGTTACAACCAGCAGCTCTCATCTCTAATGTTACAACAGCAGCTCTCATTAGAATCTCTAATGTTACAACAGCAGCTCTCATCTCTAATGTTACAACCAGCAGCTCTCATCTCTAATGTTACAACCAGCAGCTCTCATCTACAATGTTACAACAGCAGCTCTCATTAGAATCTCTAATGTTACAACCAGCAGCTCTCATCTCTAATGTTACAACCAGCAGCTCTCACTGGAATCTCTGTTACAACCAGCAGCTCTCATTAGAATCTCTGTTACCATCAGCAGCTCTCATCTCTAATGGTACAACCAGCAGCTCTCATCTCTAATGTTACAACAGCAGCTCTCTTTAGAATCTCTAATGTTACAACAGCAGCACTCATCTCTAATGTTACAACCAGCAGCTCTCATCTCTAATGTTATAACCAGCAGCTCTCATCTCTAATGTTACAACAGCAGCTCTCATTAGAATCTCTAATGATACAACCAGCAGCTCTCATCTCTAATTTTACAACCAGCAGCTCTCACTATAATCTCTGTTACAACCAGCAGCTGTCATTAGAATCTCTGTTAAAACCAGCAGCTCTCATTAGAATTTCTGTTACAACCAGCAGCTCTCATTAGAATCTCTAATGTTACAACCAGCAGCTCTCATTAGAATCTCTAATTTTACAACCAGCAGCTCTCAATAGAATCTCTGTTACAACCAGCAGCTCTCATTAGAATACCTAATGTTACAACCAGCAGCTCTCATTAGAATATCTAATGTTACAACCAGCAGCTCACATTAGAATCTCTAATGTTACAACCAGCAGCTCTCATTAGAATCTATGTTACAACTAGCAGCTCTCATTAGAATCTCTAATGTTATAACCAGCAGCTCTCATTAGAATCTCTACTGTTGTAACCAGCTGCTCTCATTAGAATCTCTGTTACAACCAGCAGCTCCCATTAGAATCTCTAATGTTACAACCAGCAGCTCTCATTAAAATCTCTGTTACAACCAGCAGCTCTCATTAGAACCTCTGTTACAACCAGCAGCTCTCATTAGAATCTCTGTTACAACCAGCAGCTCTCATCTCTAATGTTACAACCAGCAGCTCTCATCTCTAATGTTACAACAGCAGCTCTCATTAGAATCTCTAATGTTACAACAGCAGCTCTCATCTCTAATGTTACAACCAGCAGCTCTCATCTCTAATGTTACAACCAGCAGCTCTCATCTACAATGTTACAACAGCAGCTCTCATTAGAATCTCTAATGTTACAACCAGCAGCTCTCATCTCTAATGTTACAACCAGCAGCTCTCACTAGAATCTCTGTTACAACCAGCAGCTCTCATTAGAATCTCTGTTACCATCAGCAGCTCTCATCTCTAATGGTACAACCAGCAGCTCTCATCTCTAATGTTACAACAGCAGCTCTCTTTAGAATCTCTAATGTTACAACAGCAGCACTCATCTCTAATGTTACAACCAGCAGCTCTCATCTCTAATGTTATAACCAGCAGCTCTCATCTCTAATGTTACAACAGCAGCTCTCATTAGAATCTCTAATGATACAACCAGCAGCTCTCATCTCTAATTTTACAACCAGCAGCTCTCACTATAATCTCTGTTACAACCAGCAGCTGTCATTAGAATCTCTGTTAAAACCAGCAGCTCTCATTAGAATTTCTGTTACAACCAGCAGCTCTCATTAGAATCTCTAATGTTACAACCAGCAGCTCTCATTAGAATCTCTAATGTTACAACCAGCAGCTCTCAATAGAATCTCTGTTACAACCAGCAGCTCTCATTAGAATCTCTACTGTTGTAACCAGCTGCTCTCATTAGAATCTCTGTTACAACCAGCAGCTCCCATTAGAATCTCTAATGTTACAACCAGCAGCTCTCATTAAAATCTCTGTTACAACCAGCAGCTCTCATCTACAATGTTACAACAGCAGCTCTCATTAGAATCTCTAATGTTACAACCAGCAGCTCTCATCTCTAATGTTACAACCAGCAGCTCTCACTAGAATCTCTGTTACAACCAGCAGCTCTCATTAGAACCTCTGTTACAACCAGCAGCTCTCATTAGAATCTCTGTTACAACCAGCAGCTCTCATCTCTAATGTTACAACAGCAGCTCTCATTAGAATCTCTAATGTTACAACAGCAGCTCTCATCTCTAATGTTACAACCAGCAGCTCTCATCTCTAATGTTACAACCAGCAGCTCTCATCTACAATGTTACAACAGCAGCTCTCATTAGAATCTCTAATGTTACAACCAGCAGCTCTCATCTCTAATGTTACAACCAGCAGCTCTCACTGGAATCTCTGTTACAACCAGCAGCTCTCATTAGAATCTCTGTTACCATCAGCAGCTCTCATCTCTAATGGTACAACCAGCAGCTCTCATCTCTAATGTTACAACAGCAGCTCTCTTTAGAATCTCTAATGTTACAACAGCAGCACTCATCTCTAATGTTACAACCAGCAGCTCTCATCTCTAATGTTATAACCAGCAGCTCTCATCTCTAATGTTACAACAGCAGCTCTCATTAGAATCTCTAATGATACAACCAGCAGCTCTCATCTCTAATTTTACAACCAGCAGCTCTCACTATAATCTCTGTTACAACCAGCAGCTGTCATTAGAATCTCTGTTAAAACCAGCAGCTCTCATTAGAATTTCTGTTACAACCAGCAGCTCTCATTAGAATCTCTAATGTTACAACCAGCAGCTCTCATTAGAATCTCTAATTTTACAACCAGCAGCTCTCAATAGAATCTCTGTTACAACCAGCAGCTCTCATTAGAATACCTAATGTTACAACCAGCAGCTCTCATTAGAATATCTAATGTTACAACCAGCAGCTCTCATTAGAATCTCTAATGTTACAACCAGCAGCTCTCATTAGAATCTCTAATGTTATAACCAGCAGCTCTCATTAGAATCTCTAATGTTACAACGAGCAGCTCTCATTAGAATCTCTAATGTTACAATCAGCAGCTCTCATTAGAATCTCTGTTACAACCAGCAGCTCTCATTAGAATCTCTGTTACAACCAGCAGCTCTAATTAGAATCTCTGTTACAACCAGCAGCTCTCATTAGAATCTCTGTTACAACCAGCAGCTCTCATTAAAATGTATGTTGAAACCAGCAGCTCTCATTAGAATCTCTAATGTTACAACCAGCAGCTCTCATTAGAATCTCTAATGTTACAACCAGAAGCTCTCATTAGAATCTATGTTACAATCAGCAGCTCTCATTATAATCTCTAATGTTATAACCAGCAGCTCTCATTAGAATCTCTAATGTTACAACCATCAGCTCTCATTAGAATCTCTGTTACAACCAGCAGCTCTCATTAGAATACCTAATGTTACAACCAGCAGCTCTCATTAGAATCTCTGTTACAACCAGCAGCTCTCATTAGAATCTCTAATGTTACAACCAGCAGCTCTCATTAAAATCTCTGTTACAACCAGCAGCTCTCATTAGAATATCTGTTTCAACCAGCAGCTCTCATTAGAATCTCTGTTACAACCAGCAGCTCTCCTCTCTAATGTTACAACCAGCAGCTCTCATCTCTAATGTTACAACAGCAGCTCTCATTAGAATCTCTAATGTTACAACAGCAGCTCTCATCTCTAATGTTACAACCAGCAGCTCTCATCTCTAATGTTACAACCAGCAGCTCTCATCTCTAATGTTACAACCAGCGGCGCTCATCTCTAATATTACAACAGCAGCTCTCATTAAAATCTCTAATGTTACAACCAGCAGCTCTCATCTCTAATGTTACAACAAGCAGCTCTCATTAGAATCTCTAATGTTACAACCAGCAGCTCTGATTAGAATCTCTGTTACAACCAGCAGCTCTCATTAGAATATCTAATGTTACAACCAGCAGCTCTCATTAGAATCTCTGGAACAACCAGCAGCTCTCATTAGAATATCTAATGTTACAATGAGCAGCTCTCATTAGAATATCTAATGTTACAACCAGCAGCTCTCATTAGAATCTGTAATGTTACAACCAGCAGCTCTCATCTCTAATGTTACAACAGCAGCTCTCATTAGAATCTCTAATGTTACAACCAGCAGCTCTCATCTCTAATGTTACAACCAGCAGCTCTCATTAGAATCTCTGTTACAACCAGCAGCTCTCATTAGAATATCTAATGTTACAACCAGCAGATCTCATTAGGATCTCTGTAACAACCAGCAGCTCTCATTAGAATATCTAATGTTACAACGAGCAGCTCTCATTAGAATCTGTAATGTTACAACCAGCAGCTCTCATTAGAATCTCTAATGTTTCAACCAGAAGCTCTCATTAGAATCTCTGTTACAACCAGCAGCTCTCATTAGAATCTCCAATGTTACAACCAGCAGCTCACATTAGAATCTCTAATGTTACAACCAGCAGCTCTCATTAGAATCTATGTTACAACTAGCAGCTCTCATTAGAATCTCTAATGTTATAACCAGCAGCTCTCATTAGAATCTCTAATGTTACAACCAGAAGCTATCATTAGAATCTCTGTTACAACCAGCAGCTCTCATTAGAATCTCTACTGTTGTAACCAGCTGCTCTCATTAGAATCTCTGTTACAACCAGCAGCTCCCATTAGAATCTCTAATGTTACAACCAGCAGCTCTCATTAAAATCTCTGTTACAACCAGCAGCTCTCATTAGAACCTCTGTTACAACCAGCAGCTCTCATTAGAATCTCTGTTACAACCAGCAGCTCTCATCTCTAATGTTACAACCAGCAGCTCTCATCTCTAATGTTACAACAGCAGCTCTCATTAGAATCTCTAATGTTACAACAGCAGCTCTCATCTCTAATGTTACAACCAGCAGCTCTCATCTCTAATGTTACAACCAGCAGCTCTCATCTACAATGTTACAACAGCAGCTCTCATTAGAATCTCTAATGTTACAACCAGCAGCTCTCATCTCTAATGTTACAACCAGCAGCTCTCACTAGAATCTCTGTTACAACCAGCAGCTCTCATTAGAATCTCTGTTACCATCAGCAGCTCTCATCTCTAATGGTACAACCAGCAGCTCTCATCTCTAATGTTACAACAGCAGCTCTCTTTAGAATCTCTAATGTTACAACAGCAGCACTCATCTCTAATGTTACAACCAGCAGCTCTCATCTCTAATGTTATAACCAGCAGCTCTCATCTCTAATGTTACAACAGCAGCTCTCATTAGAATCTCTAATGATACAACCAGCAGCTCTCATCTCTAATTTTACAACCAGCAGCTCTCACTATAATCTCTGTTACAACCAGCAGCTGTCATTAGAATCTCTGTTAAAACCAGCAGCTCTCATTAGAATTTCTGTTACAACCAGCAGCTCTCATTAGAATCTCTAATGTTACAACCAGCAGCTCTCATTAGAATCTCTAATGTTACAACCAGCAGCTCTCAATAGAATCTCTGTTACAACCAGCAGCTCTCATTAGAATCTCTACTGTTGTAACCAGCTGCTCTCATTAGAATCTCTGTTACAACCAGCAGCTCCCATTAGAATCTCTAATGTTACAACCAGCAGCTCTCATTAAAATCTCTGTTACAACCAGCAGCTCTCATTAGAACCTCTGTTACAACCAGCAGCTCTCATTAGAATCTCTGTTACAACCAGCAGCTCTCATCTCTAATGTTACAACCAGCAGCTCTCATCTCTAATGTTACAACAGCAGCTCTCATTAGAATCTCTAATGTTACAACAGCAGCTCTCATCTCTAATGTTACAACCAGCAGCTCTCATCTCTAATGTTACAACCAGCAGCTCTCATCTACAATGTTACAACAGCAGCTCTCATTAGAATCTCTAATGTTACAACCAGCAGCTCTCATCTCTAATGTTACAACCAGCAGCTCTCATTAGAATACCTAATGTTACAACCAGCAGCTCTCATTAGAATATCTAATGTTACAACCAGCAGCTCTCATTAGAATCTCTAATGTTACAACCAGCAGCTCTCATTAGAATCTCTAATGTTATAACCAGCAGCTCTCATTAGAATCTCTAATGTTACAACGAGCAGCTCTCATTAGAATCTCTAATGTTACAATCAGCAGCTCTCATTAGAATCTCTGTTACAACCAGCAGCTCTAATTAGAATCTCTGTTACAACCAGCAGCTCTCATTAGAATCTCTGTTACAACCAGCAGCTCTCATTAAAATGTATGTTGAAACCAGCAGCTCTCATTAGAATCTCTAAGGTTACAACCAGCAGCTCTCATTAGAATCTCTAATGTTACAACCAGAAGCTCTCATTAGAATCTATGTTACAATCAGCAGCTCTCATTATAATCTCTAATGTTATAACCAGCAGCTCTCATTAGAATCTCTAATGTTACAACCATCAGCTCTCATTAGAATCTCTGTTACAACCAGCAGCTCTCATTAGAATACCTAATGTTACAACCAGCAGCTCTCATTAGAATCTCTGTTACAACCAGCAGCTCTCATTAGAATCTCTAATGTTACAACCAGCAGCTCTCATTAAAATCTCTGTTACAACCAGCAGCTCTCATTAGAATATCTGTTACAACCAGCAGCTCTCATTAGAATCTCTGTTACAACCAGCAGCTCTCGTCTCTAATGTTACAACCAGCAGCTCTCATCTCTAATGTTACAACAGCAGCTCTCATTAGAATCTCTAATGTTACAACAGCAGCTCTCATCTCTAATGTTACAACCAGCAGCTCTCATCTCTAATGTTACAACCAGCAGCTCTCATCTCTAATGTTACAACCAGCGGCGCTCATCTCTAATATTACAACAGCAGCTCTCATTAAAATCTCTAATGTTACAACCAGCAGCTCTCATCTCTAATGTTACAACAAGCAGCTCTCATTAGAATCTCTAATGTTACAACCAGCAGCTCTGATTAGAATCTCTGTTACAACCAGCAGCTCTCATTAGAATATCTAATGTTACAACCAGCAGCTCTCATTAGAATCTCTGGAACAACCAGCAGCTCTCATTAGAATATCTAATGTTACAATGAGCAGCTCTCATTAGAATATCTAATGTTACAACCAGCAGCTCTCATTAGAATCTGTAATGTTACAACCAGCAGCTCTCATCTCTAATGTTACAACAGCAGCTCTCATTAGAATCTCTAATGTTACAACCAGCAGCTCTCATCTCTAATGTTACAACCAGCAGCTCTCATTAGAATCTCTGTTACAACCAGCAGCTCTCATTAGAATATCTAATGTTACAACCAGCAGATCTCATTAGGATCTCTGTAACAACCAGCAGCTCTCATTAGAATATCTAATGTTACAACGAGCAGCTCTCATTAGAATCTGTAATGTTACAACCAGCAGCTCTCATTAGAATCTCTAATGTTTCAACCAGAAGCTCTCATTAGAATCTCTGTTACAACCAGCAGCTCTCATTAGAATCTCCAATGTTACAACCAGCAGCTCACATTAGAATCTCTAATGTTACAACCAGCAGCTCTCATTAGAATCTATGTTACAACTAGCAGCTCTCATTAGAATCTCTAATGTTATAACCAGCAGCTCTCATTAGAATCTCTAATGTTACAACCAGAAGCTATCATTAGAATCTCTGTTACAACCAGCAGCTCTCATTAGAATCTCTACTGTTGTAACCAGCTGCTCTCATTAGAATCTCTGTTACAACCAGCAGCTCCCATTAGAATCTCTAATGTTACAACCAGCAGCTCTCATTAAAATCTCTGTTACAACCAGCAGCTCTCATTAGAACCTCTGTTACAACCAGCAGCTCTCATTAGAATCTCTGTTACAACCAGCAGCTCTCATCTCTAATGTTACAACCAGCAGCTCTCATCTCTAATGTTACAACAGCAGCTCTCATTAGAATCTCTAATGTTACAACAGCAGCTCTCATCTCTAATGTTACAACCAGCAGCTCTCATCTCTAATGTTACAACCAGCAGCTCTCATCTACAATGTTACAACAGCAGCTCTCATTAGAATCTCTAATGTTACAACCAGCAGCTCTCATCTCTAATGTTACAACCAGCAGCTCTCACTAGAATCTCTGTTACAACCAGCAGCTCTCATTAGAATCTCGGTTACCATCAGCAGCTCTCATCTCTAATGGTACAACCAGCAGCTCTCATCTCTAATGTTACAACAGCAGCTCTCTTTAGAATCTCTAATGTTACAACAGCAGCACTCATCTCTAATGTTACAACCAGCAGCTCTCATCTCTAATGTTATAACCAGCAGCTCTCATCTCTAATGTTACAACAGCAGCTCTCATTAGAATCTCTAATGATACAACCAGCAGCTCTCATCTCTAATTTTACAACCAGCAGCTCTCACTATAATCTCTGTTACAACCAGCAGCTGTCATTAGAATCTCTGTTAAAACCAGCAGCTCTCATTAGAATTTCTGTTACAACCAGCAGCTCTCATTAGAATCTCTAATGTTACAACCAGCAGCTCTCATTAGAATCTCTAATGTTACAACCAGCAGCTCTCAATAGAATCTCTGTTACAACCAGCAGCTCTCATTAGAATACCTAATGTTACAACCAGCAGCTCTCATTAGAATATCTAATGTTACAACCAGCAGCTCTCATTAGAATCTCTAATGTTACAACCAGCAGCTCTCATTAGAATCTCTAATGTTATAACCAGCAGCTCTCATTAGAATCTCTAATGTTACAACGAGCAGCTCTCATTAGAATCTCTAATGTTACAATCAGCAGCTCTCATTAGAATCTCTGTTACAACCAGCAGCTCTCATTAGAATCTCTGTTACAACCAGCAGCTGTAATTAGAATCTCTGTTACAACCAGCAGCTCTCATTAGAATCTCTGTTACAACCAGCAGCTCTCATTAAAATGTATGTTGAAACCAGCAGCTCTCATTAGAATCTCTAATGTTACAACCAGCAGCTCTCATTAGAATCTCTAATGTTACAACCAGCAGCTCTCATTAGAATATCTGTTACAACCAGCAGCTCTCATTAGAATCTCTAATGTTACAACCAGCAGCTCTCATTAGAATCTCTGTTACAACCAGCAGCTCTCATTAGAATCTCTAATGTTACAACCAGCAGCTCTCATTAGAATCTCTAATGTTACAACCAGAAGCTCTCATTAGAATCTATGTTACAACCAGAAGCTCTCATTATAATCTCTAATGTTATAACCAGCAGCTCTCATTAGAATCTCTAATGTTACAACCATCAGCTCTCATTAGAATCTCTGTTACAACCAGCAGCTCTCATTAGAATACCTAATGTTACAACCAGCAGCTCTCATTAGAATCTCTGTTACAACCAGCAGCTCTCATTAGAATCTCTAATGTTACAACCAGCAGCTCTCATTAAAATCTCTGTTACAACCAGCAGCTCTCATTAGAATATCTGTTACAACCAGCAGCTCTCATTAGAATCTCTGTTACAACCAGCAGCTCTCCTCTCTAATGTTACAACCAGCAGCTCTCATCTCTAATGTTACAACAGCAGCTCTCATTAGAATCTCTAATGTTACAACAGCAGCTCTCATCTCTAATGTTACAACCAGCAGCTCTCATCTCTAATGTTACAACCAGCAGCTCTCATCTCTAATGTTACAACCAGCGGCGCTCATCTCTAATATTACAACAGCAGCTCTCATTAAAATCTCTAATGTTACAACCAGCAGCTCTCATCTCTAATGTTACAACAAGCAGCTCTCATTAGAATCTCTAATGTTACAACCAGCAGCTCTGATTAGAATCTCTGTTACAACCAGCAGCTCTCATTAGAATATCTAATGTTACAACCAGCAGCTCTCATTAGAATCTCTGGAACAACCAGCAGCTCTCATTAGAATATCTAATGTTACAATGAGCAGCTCTCATTAGAATATCTAATGTTACAACCAGCAGCTCTCATTAGAATCTGTAATGTTACAACCAGCAGCTCTCATCTCTAATGTTACAACAGCAGCTCTCATTAGAATCTCTAATGTTACAACCAGCAGCTCTCATCTCTAATGTTACAACCAGCAGCTCTCATTAGAATCTCTGTTACAACCAGCAGCTCTCATTAGAATATCTAATGTTACAACCAGCAGATCTCATTAGGATCTCTGTAACAACCAGCAGCTCTCATTAGAATATCTAATGTTACAACGAGCAGCTCTCATTAGAATCTGTAATGTTACAACCAGCAGCTCTCATTAGAATCTCTAATGTTTCAACCAGAAGCTCTCATTAGAATCTCTGTTACAACCAGCAGCTCTCATTAGAATCTCCAATGTTACAACCAGCAGCTCACATTAGAATCTCTAATGTTACAACCAGCAGCTCTCATTAGAATCTATGTTACAACTAGCAGCTCTCATTAGAATCTCTAATGTTATAACCAGCAGCTCTCATTAGAATCTCTAATGTTACAACCAGAAGCTATCATTAGAATCTCTGTTACAACCAGCAGCTCTCATTAGAATCTCTACTGTTGTAACCAGCTGCTCTCATTAGAATCTCTGTTACAACCAGCAGCTCCCATTAGAATCTCTAATGTTACAACCAGCAGCTCTCATTAAAATCTCTGTTACAACCAGCAGCTCTCATTAGAACCTCTGTTACAACCAGCAGCTCTCATTAGAATCTCTGTTACAACCAGCAGCTCTCATCTCTAATGTTACAACCAGCAGCTCTCATCTCTAATGTTACAACAGCAGCTCTCATTAGAATCTCTAATGTTACAACAGCAGCTCTCATCTCTAATGTTACAACCAGCAGCTCTCATCTCTAATGTTACAACCAGCAGCTCTCATCTACAATGTTACAACAGCAGCTCTCATTAGAATCTCTAATGTTACAACCAGCAGCTCTCATCTCTAATGTTACAACCAGCAGCTCTCACTAGAATCTCTGTTACAACCAGCAGCTCTCATTAGAATCTCGGTTACCATCAGCAGCTCTCATCTCTAATGGTACAACCAGCAGCTCTCATCTCTAATGTTACAACAGCAGCTCTCTTTAGAATCTCTAATGTTACAACAGCAGCACTCATCTCTAATGTTACAACCAGCAGCTCTCATCTCTAATGTTATAACCAGCAGCTCTCATCTCTAATGTTACAACAGCAGCTCTCATTAGAATCTCTAATGATACAACCAGCAGCTCTCATCTCTAATTTTACAACCAGCAGCTCTCACTATAATCTCTGTTACAACCAGCGGCTGTCATTAGAATCTCTGTTAAAACCAGCAGCTCTCATTAGAATTTCTGTTACAACCAGCAGCTCTCATTAGAATCTCTAATGTTACAACCAGCAGCTCTCATTAGAATCTCTAATGTTACAACCAGCAGCTCTCAATAGAATCTCTGTTACAACCAGCAGCTCTCATTAGAATACCTAATGTTACAACCAGCAGCTCTCATTAGAATATCTAATGTTACAACCAGCAGCTCTCATTAGAATCTCTAATGTTACAACCAGCAGCTCTCATTAGAATCTCTAATGTTATAACCAGCAGCTCTCATTAGAATCTCTAATGTTACAACGAGCAGCTCTCATTAGAATCTCTAATGTTACAATCAGCAGCTCTCATTAGAATCTCTGTTACAACCAGCAGCTCTCATTAGAATCTCTGTTACAACCAGCAGCTGTAATTAGAATCTCTGTTACAACCAGCAGCTCTCATTAGAATCTCTGTTACAACCAGCAGCTCTCATTAAAATGTATGTTGAAACCAGCAGCTCTCATTAGAATCTCTAATGTTACAACCAGCAGCTCTCATTAGAATCTCTAATGTTACAACCAGCAGCTCTCATTAGAATATCTGTTACAACCAGCAGCTCTCATTAGAATCTCTAATGTTACAACCAGCAGCTCTCATTAGAATCTCTGTTACAACCAGCAGCTCTCATTAGAATCTCTAATGTTACAACCAGCAGCTCTCATTAGAATCTCTAATGTTACAACCAGAAGCTCTCATTAGAATCTATGTTACAACCAGAAGCTCTCATTATAATCTCTAATGTTATAACCAGCAGCTCTCATTAGAATCTCTAATGTTACAACCATCAGCTCTAATTAGAATCTCTGTTACAACCAGCAGCTCTCATTAGAATACCTAATGTTACAACCAGCAGCTCTCATTAGAATCTCTGTTACAACCAGCAGCTCTCATTAGAATCTCTAATGTTACAACCAGCAGCTCTCATTAAAATCTCTGTTACAACCAGCAGCTCTCATTAGAATATCTGTTACAACCAGCAGCTCTCATTAGAATCTCTGTTACAACCAGCAGCTCTCCTCTCTAATGTTACAACCAGCAGCTCTCATCTCTAATGTTACAACAGCAGCTCTCATTAGAATCTCTAATGTTACAACAGCAGCTCTCATCTCTAATGTTACAACCAGCAGCTCTCATCTCTAATGTTACAACCAGCAGCTCTCATCTCTAATGTTACAACCAGCGGCGCTCATCTCTAATATTACAACAGCAGCTCTCATTAGAATCTCTAATGTTACAACCAGCAGCTCTCATCTCTAATGTTACAACAAGCAGCTCTCATTAGAATCTCTAATGTTACAACCAGCAGCTCTGATTAGAATCTCTGTTACAACCAGCAGCTCTCATTAGAATATCTAATGTTACAACCAGCAGCTCTCATTAGAATCTCTGGAACAACCAGCAGCTCTCATTAGAATATCTAATGTTACAATGAGCAGCTCTCATTAGAATATCTAATGTTACAACCAGCAGCTCTCATTAGAATCTCTAATGTTATAACCAGCAGCTCTCATTAGAATCTCTAATGTTACAACGAGCAGCTCTCATTAGAATCTCTAATGTTACAATCAGCAGCTCTCATTAGAATCTCTGTTACAACCAGCAGCTCTCATTAGAATCTCTGTTACAACCAGCAGCTGTAATTAGAATCTCTGTTACAACCAGCAGCTCTCATTAGAATCTCTGTTACAACCAGCAGCTCTCATTAAAATGTATGTTGAAACCAGCAGCTCTCATTAGAATCTCTAATGTTACAACCAGCAGCTCTCATTAGAATCTCTAATGTTACAACCAGCAGCTCTCATTAGAATATCTGTTACAACCAGCAGCTCTCATTAGAATCTCTAATGTTACAACCAGCAGCTCTCATTAGAATCTCTGTTACAACCAGCAGCTCTCATTAGAATCTCTAATGTTACAACCAGCAGCTCTCATTAGAATCTCTAACGTTACAACCAGAAGCTCTCATTAGAATCTATGTTACAACCAGAAGCTCTCATTATAATCTCTAATGTTATAACCAGCAGCTCTCATTAGAATCTCTAATGTTACAACCATCAGCTCTAATTAGAATCTCTGTTACAACCAGCAGCTCTCATTAGAATACCTAATGTTACAACCAGCAGCTCTCATTAGAATCTCTGTTACAACCAGCAGCTCTCATTAGAATCTCTAATGTTACAACCAGCAGCTCTCATTAAAATCTCTGTTACAACCAGCAGCTCTCATTAGAATATCTGTTACAACCAGCAGCTCTCATTAGAATCTCTGTTACAACCAGCAGCTCTCCTCTCTAATGTTACAACCAGCAGCTCTCATCTCTAATGTTACAACAGCAGCTCTCATTAGAATCTCTAATGTTACAACAGCAGCTCTCATCTCTAATGTTACAACCAGCAGCTCTCATCTCTAATGTTACAACCAGCAGCTCTCATCTCTAATGTTACAACCAGCGGCGCTCATCTCTAATATTACAACAGCAGCTCTCATTAGAATCTCTAATGTTACAACCAGCAGCTCTCATCTCTAATGTTACAACAAGCAGCTCTCATTAGAATCTCTAATGTTACAACCAGCAGCTCTGATTAGAATCTCTGTTACAACCAGCAGCTCTCATTAGAATATCTAATGTTACAACCAGCAGCTCTCATTAGAATCTCTGGAACAACCAGCAGCTCTCATTAGAATATCTAATGTTACAATGAGCAGCTCTCATTAGAATATCTAATGTTACAACCAGCAGCTCTCATTAGAATCTGTAATGTTACAACCAGCAGCTCTCATTAGAATCTCTAATGTTTCAACCAGAAGCTCTGATTAGAATCTCTGTTACAACCAGCAGCTCTCATTAGAATCTCCAATGTTACAACCAGCAGCTCTCATTAGAATATCTTATGTTACAACCAGCAGCTCTCATTAGAATCTGTAATGTTACAACCAGCAGCTCTCATTAGAATCTCTAATGTTTCAACCAGAAGCTCTCATTAGAATCTCTGTTACATCAGCAGCTCTCATTAGAATCTCCAATGTTACAACCAGCAGCTCTCATTAGAATCTCTAATGTTACAACCAGCAGCTCTCATTAGAATTTCTAATGTTACAACCAGAAGCTATCATTAGAATCTCTTTTACAACCAGCAGCTCTCATTAGAATCTCTAATGTTATAACCAGCAGCTCTCATTAGAATCTCTGTTACAACCAGCAGCTCCCATTAGAATCTCTAATGTTACAACCAGCAGCTCTCATTAAAATCTCTGTTACAACCAGCAGCTCTCATTAGAATCTCTGTTACAACCAGCAGCTCTCATTAGAATCTCTGTTACAACCAGCAGCTCTCATCTCTAATGTTACAACAGCAGCTCTCATTAGAATCTCTAATGTTACAACAGCAGCTCTCATCTCTAATGTTACAACCAGCAGCTCTCATCTCTAATGTTACAACAGCAGCTCTCATTAGAATCTCTAATGTTACAACCAGCAGCTCTCATCTCTAATGTTACAACAGCAGCTCTCATCTCTAATGTTACAACAGCAGCTCTCATCTCTAATGTTACAACCAGCAGCACTCATCTCTAATGTTACATCCAGCAGCTCTCATCTCTAATGTTACAACCAGCAGCTCTCATCTCTAATGTTACAACAGCAGCTCTCATTAGAATCTCTAATGTTACAACCAGCAGCTCTCATTAGAATCTCTAATGTTACAACCAGCAGCTCTGATTAGAATCTCTGTTACAACCAGCAGCTCTCATTAGAATATCTAATGTTACAACCAGCAGCTCTCATTAGAATCTCTGTAACAACCAGCAGCTCTCATTAGAATATCTAATGTTACAATGAGCAGCTCTCATTAGAATATCTAATGTTACAACCAGCAGCTCTCATTAGAATCTGTAATGTTACAACCAGCAGCTCTCATTAGAATCTCTAATGTTTGAACCAGAAGCTCTCATTAGAATCTCTGTTACAACCAGCAGCTCTCATTAGAATCTCAAATGTTACAACCAGCAGCTCTCATTAGAATATCTAATGTTACAACCAGCAGCTCTCATTAGAATCTATGTTACAACTAGCAGCTCTCATTAGAATCTCTAATGTTACAACCAGCAGCTCTCATTAGAATCTCTAATGTTACATCCAGAAGCTATCATTAGAATCTCTGTTACAACCAGCAGCTCTCATTAGAATCTCTAATGTTATAACCAGCAGCTCTCATTAGAATCTCTGTTACAACCAGCAGCTCCCATTAGAATCTCTAATGTTACAACCAGCAGCTCTCATTAAAATCTCTGTTACAACCAGCAGCTCTCATTAGAATCTCTGTTACAACCAGCAGCTCTCATTAGAATCTCTGTTACAACCAGCAGCTCTCATCTCTAATGTTACAACCAGCAGCTCTCATCTCTAATGTTACAACAGCAGCTCTCATTAGAATCTCTAATGTTACAACAGCAGCTCTCATCTCTAATGTTACAACCAGCAGCTCTCATCTCTAATGTTACAACCAGCAGCTCTCATCTACAATGTTACAACAGCAGCTCTCATTAGAATCTCTAATGTTACAACCAGCAGCTCTCATCTCTAATGTTACAACCAGCAGCTCTCACTAGAATCTCTGTTACAACAATCAGCTCTCATTAGAATCTCTGTTACCATCAGCAGCTCTCATCTCTAATTGTACAACCAGCAGCTCTCATCTCTAATGTTACAACAGCAGCTCTCTTTAGAATCTCTAATGTTACAACAGCAGCACTCATCTCTAATGTTACAACCAGCAGCTCTCATCTCTAATGTTATAACCAGCAGCTCTCATCTCTAATGTTACAACAGCAGCTCTCATTAGAATCTCTAATGATACAACCAGCAGCTCTCATCTCTAATGATACAACCAGCAGCTCTCACTAGAATCTCTGTTACAACCAGCAACTGTCATTAGAATCTCTGTTACAACCAGCAGCTCTCATTAGAATTTCTGTTACAACCAGCAGCTCTCATTAGAATCTCTAATGTTACAACCAGCAGCTCTCATTAGAATCTCTGTTACAACCAGCAGCTCTCATTAGAATACTAATGTTACAACCAGCAGCTCTCATTAGAATATCTAATGTTACAACCAGCAGCTCTCATTAGAATCTCTAATGTTACAACCAGTAGCTCTCATTTGAATCTCTAATGTTACAACCAGCAGCTCTCATTAGAATCTATGTTACAACCAGCAGCTCTCATTAGAATCTCTAATGTTATAACCAGCAGCTCTCATTAGAATCTCTAATGTTACAACCAGCAGCTCTCATTAGAATCTCTGTTACAACTAGCAGCTCTCATTAGAATTTCTAATGTTACAACCAGCAGCTCTCATTAGAATCTCTGTTACAACCAGCAGCTCTCATTAGAATCTCTAATGTTACAACCAGCAGCTCTCATTAGATTCTCTGTTACAACCAGCAGCTCTCATTAGAATCTCTAATGTTACAACCAGCAGCTCTCATTAGAATCTCTGTTACAACCAGCAGCTCTCATTACAATATCTAATGTTATAACCAGCAGCTCTCATTAGAATCTCTGTTACAACCAGCCGCTCGCATTAGAATATCTAATGATACAACCAGCAGCTCTCATCTCTAATGTTACAACCAGCAGCTCTCACTAGAATCTCTGTTACAACCAGCAGCTGTCATTCGAATCTCTGTTACAACCAGCAGCTCTCATTAGAATACCCAATGTTACAACCAGCAGCTCTCATTAGAATCTCTAATGTTACAACCAGCAGCTCTCATTAGAATCTCTAATGTTATAACCAGCAGCTCTCATTACAATCTCTAATGTTACAACGAGCAGCTCTCATTAGAATCTCTAATGTTACAATCAGCAACTCTCATTAGAATCTCTATTACAACCAGCAGCTCTCATTAGAATCTCTAATGTTACAACCAGCCGCTCTCATTAGAATCTCTGTTACAACCAGCAGCTCTCATTAGAATCTCTGTTACAACCAGCAGCACTCATTAAAATGTATGTTGAAACCAGCAGCTCTCATTAGAATCTCTAATGTTACAACCAGCAGCTCTCATTAGTATCTCTAATGTTACAACCAGCAGCTCTCATTAGAATCTCTGTTACAACCAGCAGCTCTCATTAGAATCTCTAATGTTACAACCAGCGGCTCTCATTAGAATCTCTGTTACAACCAGCAGCTCTCATTAGAATCTCTAATGTTACAACCAGCAGCTCTCATTAAAATCTCAGTTACAACCAACAGCTCTCATTAGAATCTCTGTTACAACCAGCAGCTCTCATTAGAATCTCTGTTACAACCAGCGGCTCTCATTAGAATTTATGTTACAACCAGCAGCTCTCATTAGAATCTCTAATGTTACAACCAGCAGCTCTCATTAGAATCTCTGTTACAACCAGCAGCTCTCATTAGAATACTAATGTTACAACCAGCAGCTCTCATTAGAATATCTAATGTTACAACCAGCAGCTCTCATTAGAATTTCTAATGTTACACCCAGTAGCTCTCATTAGAATCTATGTTACAACCAGCAGCTCTCATTAGAATCTCTAATGTTATAACCAGCATCTCTCATTAGAATCTCTAATGTTACAACCAGCAGCTCTCATTAGATTCTCTGTTACAACTAGCAGCTCTCATTAGAATCTCTAATGTTACAACCAGCAGCTCTCATTAGAATCTCTGTTACAACCAGCAGCTCTCATTAGAATCTCTAATGTTACAACAAGCAGCTCTCATTAGATTCTCTGTTACAACCAGCAGCTCTCATTAGAATCTCTAATGTTACAACCAGCAGCTCTCATTACAATATCTAATGTTATAACCAGCAGCTCTCATTAGAATCTCTGTTACAACCAGCAGCTCGCATTAGAATATCTAATGTGACAATGAGCAGCTCTCATTAGAATATCTAATGTTACAACCAGCAGCTCTCATTAGAATCTGTAATGTTACAACCAGCAGCTCTCATTAGAATCTCTAATGTTACAACCAGCAGCTCACATTAGAATCGCTAATGTTACAACCAGAAGCTCTCATTAGAATCTCTGTTACAACCAGCAGCTCCCATTAGAATACCTAATGTTACAACCAGCAGCTCTCATTAGAATATCTAATGTTACAACAAGCAGCTCTCATTAGAATCTCTAATGTTACAACCAGCAGCTCTCATTAGAATCTCTAATGTTATAACCAGCAGCTCTCATTAGAATCTTTAATGTTACAACGAGCAGCTCTCATTAGAATCTCTAATGTTACAATCAGCAGCTCTCATTAGAATCTCTGTTACAACCAGCAGCTCTCATTAGAATCTCTAATGTTACAACAGCAGCACTCATCTCTAATGATACAACCAGCAGCTCTCATCTCTAATGTTATAACCAGCAGCTCTCATCTCTAATGTTACAACAGCAGCTCTCATTAGAATCTCTAATGATACAACCAGCAGCTCTCATCTCTAATGTTACAACCAGCAGCTCTCACTAGAATCTCTGTTACAACCAGCAGCTGTCATTAGAATCTCTGTTACAACCAGCAGCTCTCATTAGAATTTCTGTTACAACCAGCAGCTCTCATTAGAATCTCTAATGTTACAACCAGCAGCTCTCATTAGAATCTCTAATGTTACAACCAGCAGCTCTCATTAGAATCTCTGTTACAACCAGCAGCTCTCATTAGAATACTAATGTTACAACCAGCAGCTCTCATTAGAATATCTAATGTTACAACCAGCAGCTCTCATTAGAATCTCTAATGTTACAACCAGTAGCTCTCATTTGAATCTCTAATGTTACAACCAGCAGCTCTCATTAGAATCTATGTTACAACCAGCAGCTCTCATTAGAATCTCTAATGTTATAACCAGCAGCTCTCATTAGAATCTCTAATGTTACAACCAGCAGCTCTCATTAGAATCTCTGTTACAACCAGCAGCTCTCATTAGAATCTCTAATGTTACAACCAGCAGCTCTCATTAAATTCTCTGTTACAACCAGCAGCCCTCATTAGAATCTCTAATGTTACAACCAGCAGCTCTCATTAAATTCTCTGTTACAACCAGCAGCTCTCATTAGAATCTCTAATGTTACAACCAGCAGCTCTCATTAGAATCTCTGTTACAACGAGCAGCTCTCATTACAATATCTAATGTTATAACCAGCAGCTCTCATTAGAATCTCTGTTACAACCAGCCACTCGCATTAGAATATCTAATGATACAACCAGCAGCTCTCATCTCTAATGTTACAACCAGCAGCTCTCACTAGAATCTCTGTTACAACCAGCAGCTGTCATTAGAATCTCTGTTACAACCAGCAGCTCTCATTAGAATACCTAATGTTACAACCAGCAGCTCTCATTAGAATCTCTAATGTTACAACCAGCAGCTCTCATTAAAAGCTCAGTTACAACCAACAGCTCTCATTAGAATCTCTGTTACAACCAGCAGCTCGCATTAGAATATCTAATGTGACAACGAGCAAATCTCATTAGAATATCTAATGTTACAACCAGCAGCTCTCATTAGAATCTGTAATGTTACAACCAGCAGCTCTCATTAGATTCTCTAATGTTACAACCAGCAGCTCTCATTAGAATCTCTAATGTTACAACCAGAAGCTCTCATTAGAATCTCTGTTACAACCAGCAGCTCTCATTAGAATACCTAATGTTACAACCAGCAGCTCTCATTAGAATATCTAATGTTACAACCAGCAGCTCTCATTAGAATCTCTAATGTTATAACCAGCAGCTCTCATTAGAATCTCTAATGTTACAACGAGCAGCTCTCATTAGAATCTCTAATGTTACAATCAGCAGCTCTCATTAGAATCTCTGTTACAACCAGCAGCTCTCATTAGAATCTCTAATGTTACAACAGCAGCACTCATCTCTAATGTTACAACCAGCAGCTCTCATCTCTAATGTTATAACCAGCAGCTCTCATCTCTAATGTTACAACAGCAGATCTCATTAGAATCTCTAATGATACAACCAGCAGCTCTCATCTCTAATGTTACAACCAGCAGCTCTCACTAGAATCTCTGTTACAACCAGCAGCTGTCATTAGAATCTCTGTTACAACCAGCAGCTCTCATTAGAATTTCTGTTACAACCAGCAGCTCTCATTAGAATCTCTAATGTTACAACCAGCAGCTCTCATTAGAATCTCTAATGTTACAACCAGCAGCTCTCATTAGAATCTCTGTTACAACCAGCAGCTCTCATTAGAATACTAATGTTACAACCAGCAGCTCTCATTAGAATATCTAATGTTACAACCAGCAGCTCTCATTAGAATCTCTAATGTTACAACCAGTAGCTCTCATTTGAATCTCTAATGTTACAACCAGCAGCTCTCATTAGAATCTATGTTACAACCAGCAGCTCTCATTAGAATCTCTAATGTTATAACCAGCAGCTCTCATTAGAATCTCTAATGTTACAACCAGCAGCTCTCATTAGAATCTCTGTTACAACTAGCAGCTCTCATTAGAATCTATAATGTTACAACCAGCAGCTCTCATTAGAATCTCTGTTACAACCAGCAGCTCTCATTAGAATCTCTAATGTTACAACCAGCAGCTCTCATTAGATTCTCTGTTAAAACCAGCAGCTCTCATTAGAATCTCTAATGTTACAACCAGCAGCTCTCATTAGAATCTCTGTTACAACCAGCAGCTCTCATTACAATATCTAATGTTATAACCAGCAGCTCTCATTAGAATCTCTGTTACAACCAGCCGCTCGCATTAGAATATCTAATGTTACAACCAGCAGCTCTCATTAGAATATCTAATGTTACAACCAGTAGCTCTCATTAGAATCTCTAATGTTACAACCAGTAGCTCTCATTAGAATCTATGTTACAACCAGCAGCTCTCATTAGAATCTCTAATGTTATAACCAGCAGCTCTCATTAGAATCTCTAATGTTACAACCAGCAGATCTCATTAGAATCTCTGTTACAACTAGCAGCTCTCATTAGAATCTCTAATGTTACAACCAGCAGCTCTCATTAGAATCTCTGTTACAACCAGCAGCTCTCATTAGAATCTCTAATGTTACAACCAGCAGCTCTCATTAGATTCTCTGTTACAACCAGCAGCTCTCATTAGAATCTCTAATGTTACAACCAGCAGCTCTCATTACAATATCTAATGTTATAACCAGCAGCTCTCATTAGAATCTCTGTTACAACCAGCAGCTCGCATTAGAATATCTAATGTGACCACGAGCAGCTCTCATTAGAATATCTAATGTTACAACCAGCAGCTCTCATTAGAATCTGTAATGTTACAACCAGCAGCTCTCATTAGAATCTCTAATGTTACAACCAGCAGCTCTCATTAGAATCTCTAATGTTACAACCAGAAGCTCTCATTAGAATCTCTGTTACAACCAGCAGCTCCCATTAGAATACCTAATGTTACAACCAGCAGCTCTCATTAGAATATCTAATGTTACAACCAGCAGCTCTCATTAGAATCTCTAATGTTACAACCAGCAGCTCTCATTAGAATCTCTAATGTTATAACCAGCAGCTCTCATTAGAATCTTTAATGTTACAACGAGCAGCTCTCATTAGAATCTCTAATGTTACAATCAGCAGCTCTCATTAGAATCTCTGTTACAACCAGCAGCTCTCATTAGAATCTCTAATGTTACAACAGCAGCACTCATCTCTAATGTTACAACCAGCAGCTCTCATCTCTAATGTTATAACCAGCAGCTCTCATCTCTAATGTTACAACAGCAGCTCTCATTAGAATCTCTAATGATACAACCAGCAGCTCTCATCTCTAATGTTACAACCAACAGCTCTCACTAGAATCTCTGTTACAACCAGCAGCTGTCATTAGAATCTCTGTTACAACCAGCAGCTCTCATTAGAATTTCTGTTACAACCAGCAGCTCTCATTAGAATCTCTAATGTTACAACCAGCAGCTCTCATTAGAATCTCTAATGTTACAACCAGCAGCTCTCATTAGAATCTCTGTTACAACCAGCAGCTCTCATTAGAATACTAATGTTACAACCAGCAGCTCTCATTAGAATATCTAATGTTACAACCAGCAGCTCTCATTAGAATCTCTAATGTTACAACCAGTAGCTCTCATTTGAATCTCTAATGTTACAACCAGCAGCTCTCATTAGAATCTATGTTACAACCAGCAGCTCTCATTAGAATCTCTAATGTTATAACCAGCAGCTCTCATTAGAATCTCTAATGTTACAACCAGCAGCTCTCATTAGAATCTCTGTTACAACTAGCAGCTCTCATTAGAATCTCTAATGTTACAACCAGCAGCTCTCATTAAATTCTCTGTTACAACCAGCAGCTCTCATTAGAATCTCTAATGTTACAACCAGCACCTCTCATTAGAATCTCTGTTACAACCAGCAGCTCTCATTACAATATCTAATGTTATAACCAGCAGCTCTCATTAGAATCTCTGTTACAACCAGCCGCTCGCATTAGAATATCTAATGATACAACCAGCAGCTCTCATCTCTAATGTTACAACAAGCAGCTCTCACTAGAATCTCTGTTACAACCAGCAGCTGTCATTAGAATCTCTGTTACAACCAGCAGCTCTCATTAGAATACCTAATGTTACAACCAGCAGCTCTCATTAGAATCTCTAATGTTACAACCAGCAGCTCCCATTAAAATCTCAGTTACAACCAACAGCTCTCATTAGAATCTCTGTTACAACCAGCAGCTCGCATTAGAATATCTAATGTGACAACGAGCAGCTCTCATTAGAATATCTAATGTTACAACCAGCAGCTCTCATTAGAATCTGTAATGTTACAACCAGCAGCTCTCATTAGAATCTCTAATGTTACAACCAGCAGCTCTCATTAGAATCTCTAATTTTACAACCAGAAGCTCTCATTAGAATCTCTGTTACAACCAGCAGCTCTCATTAGAATACCTAATGTTACAACCAGCAGCTCTCATTAGAATATCTAATGTTACAACCAGCAGCTCTCATTAGAATCTCTAATGTTACAACCAGCAGCTCTCATTAGAATCTCTAATGTTATAACCAGCAGCTCTCATTAGAATCTCTAATGTTACAACGAGCAGCTCTCATTAGAATCTCTAATGTTACAACCAGCAGCTCTCATTAAAATGTATGTTGAAACCAGCAGCTCACATTAGAATCTCTAATGTTACAACCAGCAGCTCTCATTAGAATCTCTGTTACAACCAGCAGCTCTCATTAGAATTTCTAATGTTACAACCAGCAGCTCTCATTAGAATCTCTGTTACAACCAGCAGCTCTCATTAGAATCTCTGTTACAACCAGCAGCTCTCATCTCTAATGTTACAACAGCAGCTCTCATTAGAATCTCTAATGTTACAACATCAGCTCTCATCTCTAATGTTACAACCAGCAGCTCTCATCTCTAATGTTACAACCAGCAGCTCTCATCTCTAATGTTACAACCAGCAGCTCTCACTAGAATCTCTGTTACAACCAGCAGCTCTCATTAGAATCTCTGTTACAACCAGCAGCTCTCATTAGAATCTCTGTTACAACCAGCAGCTCTCATTAGAATCTCTGTTATAACCAGCAGCTCTCATCTCTAATGTTACAACCAGCAGCTCTCATCTCTAATGTTACAACAGCAGCTCTCATTAGAATCTCTAATGTTACAACAGCAGCTCTCATCTCTAATGTTACAACCAGCAGCTCTCATCTCTAATGTTACAACCAGCAGCTCTCATTAGAATCTCTGTTACAACCAGCAGCTCTCATTAGAATCTCTGTTACAACCAGCAGCTCTCATCTCTAATGTTACAACCAGCAGCTCTCATCTCTATAGTTACAACAGCAGCTCTCATTAGAATCTCTAATGTTACAACAGCAGCTCTCATCTCTAATGTTACAACCAGCAGCTCTCATCTCTAATGTTACAACCAGCAGCTCTCATCTCTAATGTTACAACCAGCAGCTCTCATCTCTAATGTTACAACAGCAGCTCTCATTAGAATCTCTAATGTTACAACCAGCAGCTCTCATTAGAATCTCTAATGTTACAACCAGCAGCTCTCATTAGAATCTCTAATGTTACAACCAGCAGCTCTCATTAGAATCTCTAATGTTATAACCAGCAGCTCTCATTAGAATCTCTGTTACAACCAGCAGCTGTCATTAGAATCTCTAATGTTACAACCAGCAGCTCTCATTAGAATCTCTGTTACAACCAGCAGCTCTCATTAGAATCTATGTTACAACCAGCAGCTCTCATTAGAATATCTAATGTTACAACCAGCAGCTCTCATTAGAATCTCTAATGTTACAATGAGCAGCTCTCATTAGAATATCTAATGTTACAACCAGCAGCTCTCATTAGAATCTGTTACAACCAGCAGCTCTCATTAGAATCTCTGTTACAACCAGCAGCTCTCATTAGAATCACTGTTACAACCAGCAGCTCTCTTCCGGTTTGGAGCGAGCAGCCGCACCACGCTTCGCTCCACAGGTAATATTACACTTCACTACATTACAACGGCTTGATTTGTTTGATCTGAGCAATTCTTCTTAGCTAGCTACATAGCCGTCTTTGTATCAAAGATAATTGTGTAGTTTAGAGTAACTGAGTAATTATCGAGGCTAGCTATCTTCGTCCTCCTAACGTAGTCAACACTGCCAGCTGCTAGCTAGCTAGTCATCACTGCTAGCTAGCCAACTTCTACCGACTAGCAGCACTGCAGAAACTATTACATCGTAACGACTTGATTAGTGTGGTGCTAGTGTTAGTTAGCCAGCTACATAGTTGTCTTTGCTGTCTCTGTATCTAAGATAATTGTGTAGTTTGAGTTTGAGTATTATCGAGGTGAGCCAGCCAGCCGCGACGCGGCGCCAGACTTACTCAACACACCTAGTCATCATTAACCCACTGCCAGCTAGCCAACCGTTAGCGACTAGCAGCGCTGTAGATACTAATACTTTACAACGGAACGATTTGACTGGTGCAGTGTTACCTAGCTAGCTACTTAGTTGTCTTTGTCATAGCTTGATAATTGTTAGCTAGCCAGCCATCGAGGTTAGCTAGCCAGCTATTTCCGTCCCCCGCGACGCCATTTTTCCTAACCCAGCCAACTATTACCGACGAGCAGCATTGTTGAAACTAAATACACTACAAGGAACGTCTTGATTAGTGTTATGTTAGCTAGCTAGCTACAAAGTTGCTTTGTATCATGACAAGGTGTAGTACTGAAACTACCGAGGTTACCTAGCCAGCTACACGTTCAAAGTCAACAACGCAGCCACTGCTAGCTAGCCTACTCCACCAGCCAGCAGTACTGTATCATTTTAGTCAATAAGATTTTTGCAACGTAAGCTTAACTTCCTGAACATTCGAGACGAGTAGTCCACTTGTCATTCCAATCTCCTTTGCATTAGCGTAGCCTCTTCTGTAGCTTGTCTACTATGTGTCTGTCTATCCCTGTTCTCTCTCCTCTGCACAGGCCATACAAACGCTCCACACCGCGTGGCCGCTGCCACTCTAACCTGGTGGTCCCAGCGCGCACGACCCACGTGGAGTTCCAGGTCTCCGGCAGCCTCTGGAACTGCCGGTCTGCGGCCAACAAGGCTGAGTTCATCTCAGCCTATGCTACCCTCCAGTCCCTAGACTTCCTGGCGCTGACGGAAACATGGTTTACCACAGATAACACTGCTACTCCTACTGCTCTCTCCTCGTCTGACTACGTGTTCTCGCATACCCCTAGAGCATCGAGCCAGCGGGGTGGTGGCACTGGAATCCTCATTTCTCCCAAATGGACATTCTCTCTTTCTCCCCTGACCCATCTGTCTATCTCCTCATTTGAATTCCATGCTGTCACAGTTACCAGCCCTTTCAAGCTTAACATCCTTATCATTTATCGCCCTCCAGGTTCCCTTGGAGAGTTCATCAATGAGCTTGACGCCTTGATAAGTTCCTTTCCTGAGGATGGCTCACCTCTCACAGTTCTGGGTGACTTTAACCTCCCCACGTCTACCTTCGACTCATTCCTCTCTGCCTCCTTCTTTCCACTCCTCTCCTCTTTCGACCTCACCCTCTCACCTTCCCCCCCTACTCACAAGGCAGGCAATACTCTTGACCTCATCTTTACTAGATGCTGTTCTTCCACTAATCTCATTGCAACTCCCCTCCAAGTCTCCGACCACTACCTTGTATCCTTTTCCCTCTCGCTCTCATCCAACACTTCTCACTCTGCCCCTACTCGGATGGTATTGCGCCGTCCCAACCTTCGCTCTCTCTCCCGCTACTCTCTCCTCTTCCATCCTATCATCTCTTCCCTCTGCTCAAACCTTCTCCAACCTATCTCCTGATTCTGCCTCCTCAACCCTCCTCTCCTCCCTCTCTGCATCCTTTGATTTCCTCTGTCCCCTATCCTCCAGGCCGGCTCGGTCCTCCCCTCCTGCTCCGTGGCTCGACGACTCACTGCGAGCTCACAGAACAGGGCTCCGGGCAGCCGAGCGGAAATGGAGGAAAACTCGCCTCCCTGCGGACCAGGCATCCTTTCACTCCCTCCTCTCTACATTTTCCTCTTCTGTCTCTGCTGCTAAAGCCACCTTCTACCACTCTAAATTCCAAGCATCTGCCTCTAACCCTAGGAAGCTCTTTGCTACCTTTTCCTCCCTCCTGAATCCTCCTCCCCCTCCCCCCCCTCCTCCCTCTCTGCGGATGACTTCGTCAACCATTTTGAAAAGAAGGTTGACGACATCCGATCCTCGTTTGCTAAGTCAAACGACACTGCTGGTCCTGCTCACACTGCCCTACCCTGTGCTTTGACCTCTTTCTCCCCTCTCTCTCCAGATGAAATCTCGCGTCTTGTGACGGCCGGCCGCCCAACAACCTGCCCACTTGACCCTATCCCCTCCTCTCTTCTCCAGACCATTTCCGGAGACCTTCTCCCCTACCTCACCTCGCTCATCAACTCATCCTTGACCGCTGGCTACGTCCCTTCCGTCTTCAAGAGAGCGAGAGTTGCACCCCTTCTGAAAAAACCTACACTCGATCCCTCCGATGTCAACAACTACAGACCAGTATCCCTTCTTTCCTTTCTCTCCAAAACTCTTGAACGCGCCGTCCTTGGCCAGCTCTCTTGCTACCTCTCTCAGAATGACCTTCTTGATCCTAATCAGTCAGGTTTCAAGATTGGGCATTCAACTGAGACTGCTCTTCTCTGTGTCACGGAGGCTCTCCGCACTGCTAAAGCTAACTCTCTCTCCTCTGCTCTCATCCTTCTAGACCTATCTGCTGCCTTTGATACCGTGAACCATCAGATCCTCCTCTCCACCCTCTCCGAGCTGGGCATCTCCGGCGCCGCCCACGCTTGGATTGCGTCCTACCTGACAGGTCGCTCCTACCAGGTGGCGTGGCGAGAATCTGTCTCCGCACCACGTGCTCTCACCACTGGTGTCCCCCAGGGCTCTGTTCTTGGCCCACTCCTATTCTAGCTATACACCAAGTCACTTGGCTCTGTCATATCCTCACATGGTCTCTCATATCATTGCTATGCAGATGACACACAATTAATCTTCTCCTTTCCCCCTTCTGACAACCAGGTGGCGAATCGCATCTCTGCATGTCTGGCAGACATATCAGTGTGGATGACGGATCACCACCTCAAGCTGAACCTCGGCAAGACGGAGCTGCTCTTCCTCCCGGGGAAGGACTGCCCGTTCCATGATCTCGCCATCACGGTTGACAACTCCCTTGTGTCCTCCTCCCAGAGTGCTAAGAGCCTTGGCGTGACCCTGGACAACACCCTGTCGTTCTCCACCAACATCAAGGCGGTGACCCGATCCTGTAGGTTCATGCTCTACAACATTCGCAGAGTACGACCCTGCCTCACACAGGAAGCGGCGCAGGTCCTAATCCAGGCACTTCTCATCTCCCGTCTGGATTACTGCAACTCGCTGTTGGCTGGGCTCCCTGCCTGTGCCATTAAACCCCTACAACTCATCCAGAACGCCGCAGCCCGTCTGGTGTTCAACCTTCCCAAGTTCTCTCACGTCACCCCGCTCCTCCGCTCTCTCCACTGGCTTCCAGTCGAAGCTCGCATCCGCTACAAGACCATGGTGCTTGCCTACGGAGCTGTGAGGGGAACGGCACCTCCGTACCTTCAGGCTCTGATCAGGCCCTACACCCAAACAAGGGCACTCCGTTCATCCACCTCTGGCCTGCTCGCCTCCCTACCTCTGAGGAAGCACAGTTCCCGCTCAGCCCAGTCAAAACTGTTCGCTGCTCTGGCACCCCAATGGTGTAACAAGCTCCCTCACGACGCCAGGACAGCGGAGTCAATCACCACCTTCCGGAGACACCTGAAACCCCACCTCTTCAAGGAATACCTGGGATAGGATAAAGTAATCCTTCTAACCCCCCCCCCTTAAAAGATTTAGATGCACTATTGTAAAGTGGTTGTTCCACTGGATATTATAAGGTGAATGCACCAATTTGTAAGTCGCTCTGGATAAGAGCGTCTACTAAATGACTTAAATGTAAAATGTAAATGTAAATTAGAATGTCTGTTACAACCAGCAGCTCTCATTAGAATCTCTGTTACAACCAGCAGCTCTCATTAGAATCTCTAATGTTACATCCAGCAGCTCTCATTAGAATCTCTATTACAACCAGCAGCTCTCATTAGAATCTCTAATGTTATAACCAGCAGCTCTCATTAGAATCTCTGTTACAACCAGCAGCTGTCATTAGAATCTCTAATGTTACAACCAGCAGCTCTCATTAGAATCTCTGTTACAACCAGCAGCTCTCATTAGAATCTCTAATGTTACAACCAGCAGCTCTCATTAGAATCTCTAATGTTACAATGAGCAGCTCTCATTAGAATCTCTAATGTTACAACCAGCAGCTCTCATTAGAATCTCTGTTACAACCAACAGCTCTCATTAGAATCTCTGTTTCAACCAGCAGCTCTCATTAGAATCTCTAATGTTACAACCAGCAGCTCTCATTAGAATCTCTGTTACAACCAACAGCTCTCATTAGAATCTCTGTTACAACCAGCAGCTCTCATTAGAATCACTGTTACAACCAGCAGCTCTCATTAGAACCTCTGTTACAACCAGCAGCTATCATTAGAATCTCTGTTACAACCAGCAGCTCTCATTAGAATCTCTAATGTTACAACCAGCAGCTCTCATTAGAATCTCTGTTACAACCAGCAGCTCTCATTAGAATCTCTAATGTTACAACCAGCAGCTCTCATTAGAATCTCTAATGTTACAACCAGCAGCTCTCATTAGAATCTCTAATGTTACAACCAGCAGCTGTCATTAGAATCTCTAATGTTACAACCAGCAGCTCTCATTAGAATCTCTAATGTTACAACCAGCAGCTCTCATTAGAATCTATGTTACAACCAGCAGCTCTCATTAGAATCTCTGTTACAACCAGCAGCTCTCATTAGAATCTCTAATGTTACAACCAGCAGCTCTCATTAGAATCTATGTTACAACCAGCAGCTCTCATTAGAATATCTAATGTTACAACCAGCAGCTCTCATTAGAATCTCTAATGTTACAATGAGCAGCTCTCATTAGAATCTCTAATGTTACAACCAGCAGCTCTCATTAGAATCTCTGTTACAACCAGCAGCTCTCATTAGAATCTCTGTTACAACCAGCAGCTCTCATTAGAATCACTGTTACAACCAGCAGCTCTCATTAGAATCTCTGTTACAACCAGCAGCTCTCATTAGAATCTCTGTTACAACCAGCAGCTCTCATTAGAATCTCTAATGTTACAACCAGCAGGTCTCATTAGAATCTCTGTTACAACCAGCAGCTCTCATTAGAATCTCTAATGTTACAACCAGCAGCTCTCATTAGAATCTGTAATGTTACAACCAGCAGCTCTCATTACAATCTCTAATGTTACAACCAGCAGCTCTCATTAGAATCTCTGTTACAACCAGCAGCTCTCATTAGAATCTCTAATGTTACAACCAGCAGCTCTCATTAGAATCTCTAATGTTACAATCAGCAGCTCTCATTAGAATCTATGTTACAACCAGCAGCTCTCATTAGAATCTCTGTTACAACCAGCAGCTTTCATTAGAATCTCTGTTACAACCAGCAGCTCTCATTAGAATCTCTAATGTTACAACCAGCAGCTCTAATCTCTAATGTTACAACCAGCAGCTCTCACTAGAATCTCTGTTACAACCAGCAGCTCTAATTAGAATCTCTGTTACAACCAGCAGCTCTCATTAGAATATCTGTTACAACCAGCAGCTCTCATTAGAATCTCTGTTACAACCAGCAGCTCTCATTAGAATCTCTAATGTTATAACCAGCAGCTCTCATTAGAATCTCTGTTACAACCAGCAGCTCTCATTAGAATCTCTAATAATTCAACCAGCATCTCTCATTAAAATATCTGTTACAACCAGCAGCTCTCAGTAGAATCTCTGTTACAACCAGCAGCTCTCATCTCTAATGTTACAACCAGCAGCTCTCATCTCTAATGTTAAAACAGCAGCTCTCATTAGAATCTCTAATGTTACAACAGCAGCTCTCATCTCTAATGTTACAACCAGCAGCTCTCATCTCTAATGTTACAACCAGCAGCTCTCATCTCTAATGTTACAACCAGCAGCTCTCATCTCTAATGTTACAACAGCAGCTCTCATTAGAATCTCTAATGTTATAACCAGCAGCTCTCATTAGAATCTCTAATGTTACAACCAGCAGCTCTCATTAGAATCTCTAATGTTACAACCAGAAGCTCTCATTAGAATCTCTGTTACAACCAGCAGCTCTCATTCGAATCTCTAATGTTATAACCAGCAGCTCTCATTAGAATCTCTGTTACAACCAGCAGCTGTCATTAGAATCTCTAATGTTACAACCAGCAGCTCTCATTAGAATCTCTGTTACAACCAGCAGCTCTCATTAGAATCTCTAATGTTACAACCAGCAGCTCTCATTAGAATCTATGTTACAACCAGCAGCTCTCATTAGAATATCTAATGTTACAACCAGCAGCTCTCATTAGAATCTCTAATGTTACAATGAGCAGCTCTCATTAGAATCTCTAATGTTACAACCAGCAGCTCTCAGTAGAATCTCTGTTACAACCAGCAGCTCTCATTAGAATCTCTGTTACAACCAGCAGCTCTCATTAGAATCTCTAATGTTACAACCAGCAGCTCTCATTAGAATCTCTGTTACAACCAACAGCTCTCATTAGAATCTCTGTTACAACCAGCAGCTCTCATTAGAATCACTGTTACAACGAGCAGCTCTCATTAGAATCTCTGTTACAACCAGCAGCTCTCATTAGAATCTCTAATGTTACAACCAGCAGCTCTCATTAGAATCTCTGTTACAACCAGCAGCTCTCATTAGAATCTCTAATGTTACAACCAGCAGCTCTCATTAGAATCTCTAATGTTACAACCAGCAGCTCTCATTACAATCTCTAATGTTACAACCAGCAGCTCTCATTAGAATCTCTAATGTTACAATGAGCAGCTCTCATTAGAATCTCTAATGTTACAACCAGCAGCTCTCATTAGAATCTCTGTTACAACCAACAGCTCTCATTAGAATCTCTGTTTCAACCAGCAGCTCTCATTAGAATCTCTAATGTTACAACCAGCAGCTCTCATTAGAATCTCTGTTACAACCAACAGCTCTCATTAGAATCACTGTTACAACCAGCAGCTCTCATTAGAATCTCTGTTACAACCAGCAGCTCTCATTAGAATCTCTGTTACAACCAGCAGCTCTCATTAGAATCTCTAATGTTACAATCGGCAGCTCTCATTAAAATCTCTGTTACAACCAGCAGCTCTCATTAGAATCTCTGTTACAACCAGCAGCTCTCATTAGAATCTCTAATGTTACAACCAGCAGCTCTCATTAGAATCTCTGTTACAACCAGCAGCTCTCATTAGAATCTCTAATGTTACAACCAGCAGCTCTCATTAGAATCTCTAATGTTACAACCAGCAGCTCTCATTACAATCTCTAATGTTACAACCAGCAGCTCTCATTGGAATCTCTGTTACAACCAGCAGCTCTCATTAGAATCTCTAATGTTACAACCAGCAGCTCTCATTAGAATCTCTAATGTTACAACCAGCAGCTCTCATTAGAATCTATGTTACAACCAGCAGCTCTCATTAGAATCTCTGTTACAACCAGCAGCTCTCATTAGAATCTCTAATGTTACAACCAGCAGCTCTCATTAGAATCTATGTTACAACCAGCAGCTCTCATTAGAATATCTAATGTTACAACCAGCAGCTCTCATTAGAAACTCTAATGTTACAATGAGCAGCTCTCATTAGAATCTCTAATGTTACAACCAGCAGCTCTCATTAGAATCTCTGTTACAACCAGCAGCTCTCATTAGAATCTCTGTTACAACCAGCAGCTCTCATTAGAATCACTGTTACAACCAGCAGCTCTCATTAGAATCTCTGTTACAACCAGCAGCTCTCATTAGAATCTCTGTTACAACCAGCAGCTCTCATTAGAATCTCTAATGTTACAACCAGCAGCTCTCATTAGAATCTCTAATGTTACAACCAGCAGCTCTCATTAGAATCTCTAATGTTACAACCAGCAGCTCTCATTACAATCTCTAATGTTACAACCAGCAGCTCTCATTACAATCTCTAATGTTACAACCAGCAGCTCTCATTAGAATCTCTGTTACAACCAGCAGCTCTCATTAGAATCTCTAATGTTACAACCAGCAGCTCTCATTAGAATCTCTAATGTTACAACCAGCAGCTCTCATTAGAATCTATGTTACAACCAGCAGCTCTCATTAGAATCTCTGTTACAACCAGCAGCTTTCATTAGAATCTCTGTTACAACCAGCAGCTCTCATTAGAATCTCTAATGTTACAACCAGCAGCTCTAATCTCTAATGTTACAACCAGCAGCTCTCACTAGAATCTCTGTTACAACCAGCAGCTCTAATTAGAATCTCTGTTACAACCAGCAGCTCTCATTAGAATATCTGTTACAACCAGCAGCTCTCATTAGAATCTCTGTTACAACCAGCAGCTCTCATTAGAATCTCTAATGTTATAACCAGCAGCTCTCATTAGAATCTCTGTTACAACCAGCAGCTCTCATTAGAATCTCTAATGTTTCAACCAGCAGCTCTCATTAAAATATCTGTTACAACCAGCAGCTCTCATTAGAATCTCTGTTACAACCAGCAGCTCTCATCTCTAATGTTACAACCAGCAGCTCTCATCTCTAATGTTAAAACAGCAGCTCTCATTAGAATCTCTAATGTTACAACAGCAGCTCTCATCTCTAATGTTACAACCAGCAGCTCTCATCTCTAATGTTACAACCAGCAGCTTTCATCTCTAATGTTACAACCAGCAGCTCTCATCTCTAATGTTACAACAGCAGCTCTCATTAGAATCTCTAATGTTATAACCAGCAGCTCTCATTAGAATCTCTAATGTTACAACCAGCAGCTCTCATTAGAATCTCTAATGTTACAACCAGAAGCTCTCATTAGAATCTCTGTTACAACCAGCAGCTCTCATTCGAATCTCTAATGTATAACCAGCAGCTCTCATTAGAATCTCTGTTACAACCAGCAGCTGTCATTAGAATCTCTAATTTTACAACCAGCAGCTCTCATTAGAATCTCTGTTACAACCAGCAGCTCTCATTAGAATCTCTAATGTTACAACCAGCAGCTCTCATTAGAATCTATGTTACAACCAGCAGCTCTCATTAGAATATCTAATGTTACAACCAGCAGCTCTCATTAGAATCTCTAATGTTACAATGAGCAGCTCTCATTAGAATCTCTAATGTTACAACCAGCAGCTCTCAGTAGAATCTCTGTTACAACCAGCAGCTCTCATTAGAATCTCTGTTACAACCAGCAGCTCTCATTAGAATCTCTAATGTTACAACCAGCAGCTCTCATTAGAATCTCTGTTACAACCAACAGCTCTCATTAGAATCTCTGTTACAACCAGCAGCTCTCATTAGAATCACTGTTACAACGAGCAGCTCTCATTAGAATCTCTGTTACAACCAGCAGCTCTCATTAGAATCTCTAATGTTACAACCAGCAGCTCTCATTAGAATCTCTGTTACAACCAGCAGCTCTCATTAGAATCTCTAATGTTACAACCAGCAGCTCTCATTAGAATCTCTAATGTT
Source organism: Salmo salar (assembly GCF_965601325.2). Classification (NCBI taxonomy): domain Eukaryota; kingdom Metazoa; phylum Chordata; class Actinopteri; order Salmoniformes; family Salmonidae; genus Salmo; species Salmo salar. The sequence goes on from NW_027675356.1 coordinate 2,156,837, forward strand.
ACATTCAGCAGCTCTCATTACAATCTCTAATGTTACAACCAGCAGCTCTCATTAGAATCTCTGTTACAACCAGCAGCTCTCATTAGAATCTCTAATGTTACAACCAGCAGCTCTCATTAGAATCTCTAATGTTACAACCAGCAGCTCTCATTAGAATCTATGTTACAACCAGCAGCTCTCATTAGAATCTCTGTTACAACCAGCAGCTTTCATTAGAATCTCTGTTACAACCAGCAGCTCTCATTAGAATCTCTAATGTTACAACCAGCAGCTCTTATTAGAATCTCTGTTACAACCAGCAGCTCTCATTAGAATCTCTGTTACAACCAGCAGCTCTCATTAGAATCTCTAATGTTACAACCAGCAGCTCTCATTAGAGTCTCTGTTACAACCAGCAGCTCTCATTTGAATCTCTAATGTTACAACCAGCAGCTCTCATTAGAATCTCTAATGTTACAACCAGCAGCTCTCATTAGAATCTCTGTTACAACCAGCAGCTCTCATTAGAATCTCTAATGTAGTTCCTCCCGAGTGGCACATTCGTCTAAGTCATTACATCTCAGTAGATCGCTGTGCCAGTAGACATTCTGTCGCAGGCTCTGTCGCAGCCGGCCGCAACCCGGGAAACCCATGGGGCGGCGCACAATTGGCCCCAGCGTCGCCCGAGTTAGGAGAGAGTTTGGCCGTCAGGGATGTCTTTGTCCCATCGCTCACTAGTCACTTTACTTTGGGTTATGTTAGTAACCAACGTATGACCTATTGTGTGTGTGTGTGTGTGTGTGTGTGTGTGTGTGTGTGTGTGTGTGTGTGTGTGTGTGTGTGTGTGTGTGTGTGTGTGTGTGTGTGTGTGTGTGTGTGTGTGTGTGTGTGTGTGTGTGTGTGTGTGTTTATGTAATTCTGTGATTGATTAGTTATGTTGCTAGGGGTTGGTGCAGATCATTCTGTGATTGATTAGTTATGGCACTAGGGGTTGGTGCAGATAAATCTGTGATTGATTAGTTATGTTGCTAGGGGTTGGTGCAGATATCCAGGGGTTCACGACATTCAGGAAGGAGGCTGATGAGGTAATAATACATTAATAGAAGACTGTAATCAATAAGATAATAAAATATCTGAAGAGTTACATTGGGGCAAATGTAACTCCGTAAACAACATTATCCCGTGGTGCCCCGACTTTTAAGGTGTGCAGGGTGAATACGTGGTCTGTCGTACGATAATTTGGTAAAAAGCCAATTTGACATTTGCTCAGTACATTGTTTTCACTGAGGAAATGTACGAGTCTGCTGTTAATGATAATGCAGAGGATTTTCCCAAGGTTGTTGTTGACGCATATCCCACGGCTGTTATTGGGGTCAAATTTGTCTCCGCTTTTGTGGATTGGGGTGATCAGTCCTTGGTTCCAAATATTGGGGAAGATGCCAGAGCCAAGGATGATGTTAACCTGTTGGGTCTAGGGGGCAGCATTTGCACGTCTGGATAAAAAAAATGTACCCGATTTAATCTGGTTACTAATCCTACCCAGTAACTAGAATATGCATATACTTATTATATATGGATAGAAAACACTCTAAAGTTTCCAAAACTGTTTGAATGGTGTCTGTGAGTATAACAGAACTCATTTGGCAGGCAAAACCCTGAGACATTTTCTGACAGGAAGTGGATACCTGATGTGTTGTATTGACTTTAAACCTATCCCATTGAAAAACACAGGGGTTTAGGAATATTTTGGCACTTCCTATTGCTTCCACTAGATGTCACCAGCCTTTACAAAGTGTTTTGAGTCTTCTGGAGGGAGATCTGACCGAACAAGAGCCATGGAACGGTGATGTCCCATTAGACACCTGGCGCGCTACTTCATGTTGGGTACCCTCGTTCCAATACGTTATAAAAGAGTATGCATTCGTCCACCTTGAATATTATTCATGTTCTGGTTAAAAAAGGCCCTAATGATTTATGCTATACAACGTTTGACATGTTTGAACGAACGGAAATATATTTTTTCCCCTCGTTCATGACGAGAAGTCCGGCTGGCTTACATCATGTGCTAACGAGACGGAGATTTTTGGACATAAATGATGAGCTTTTTTGAACAAAACTACATTCGTTATGGACCTGTGATACCTGGAAGTGACATCTGATGAAGAGAATCAAAGGTAATGGATTATTTACATAGTATTTTCGATTTTAGATCTCCCCAACATGACGTCTAGTCTGTATCGCAACGCGTATTTTTCTGGGCACAGTGCTCAGATTATTGCAAAGTGTGATTTCCCAGTAAGGTTATTTTTAAATCTGGCAAGTTGATTGCGTTCAAAAGATGTAAATCTATAATTCTTTAAATGACAATATAATATTTTACCAATGTTTTCTAATTTTAATTATTTAATTTGTGACGCTGACTTGACTGCCGGTTATTGGAGGGAAACGATTTCCTCAACATCAATGCCATAGTAAAACGCTGTTTTTGGATATAAATATCAACTTGATAGAACTAAAAATGCATGCATTGTCTAACATAATGTCCTAGGAGTGTCATCTGATGGAGATTGTAAAAGGTTAGTGCATCATTTTAGCTGGTTTTATGGTTTTGGTGACCCTGTCTTTGACTTGACAAAACATTACACACAACTCTTGTAAATGTACTGTCCTAACATACTCTAAATTTATGCTTTCGCCGTAAAACCTTTTTGAAATCGTAAAACGTGGTTAGATTAAGGAGATGTTTATCTTTCAAATGGTGTAACATAGTTGTATTTTTGAAAAATTTGAATTTTGACATTTATTTGGATTCAAATTTGCCGCTCTTGAAATGCACCTGCTGTTGATGGAGTGCACCACGGGTGGCACGCTAGCGTCCCACCTAGCCCCAAGAGGTTAAAGAGTTTTAGTATAACCAATTGGAATTTGTTATCTGTATATTTGATCATTTCATTGAGGATGCCATCAACACCACAGGCCTTTTTGGGTTGGAGGGTTTTTATTTTGTCCTGTAGTTCATTCAATGTATTTTGAGAATCCAGTGGGTTCTGGTAGTCTTTAATAGTTGATTCTAATATTTGTAGTTGATCATGTATATGTTTTTGCTGTTTGTTCTTTGTTATACAGTGAGGGAAAAAAGTATTTGATCCCCTGCTGATTTTGTACGTTTGCCCACTGAAAAAGAAATGATCAGTCTATAATTTTAATGGTAGGTTTATTTGAACAGTGAGAGACAGAATAAGAACAAAATACGTATTTGACCCCTTCTCAATCAGAAAGATTTCTGGCTCCCAGGTGTCTTTTATACAGGTAACGAGCTGAGATTAGGAGCACAATTTTAAAGGGAGTGCTCCTAACCGCAGCTTGTTACCTGTAAAAAAAGACACCTGTCCACAGAAGCAATCAATCAATCAATCAGATTCCAAACTCTCCACCATGGCCAAGACCAAAGAGCTCTCCAAGGATGTCAGGGACAAGATTGTAGACTTTACACAAGGCTGGAATGGGCTACAAGACCATCGCCAAGCAGCTTAGTGAGAAGGTGACAACAGTTGGTGCGATTATTCGCAAATGGAAGAAACACAAAAGAGCTGTCAATGTCACGTTTGTTGGATTGGACCAAAACGCAGCGGGAATGTGTATGCTCATCTTCTTATTTTATTAAAGAAACGAAACAAAACACTTGAACAAAACAACGACGAAGAACAGTCCCGTAAGGTATAAAATTACTATACGGAGAAACAACTACCCACAAATCCCAATGAAAAACAACCCTGTTAAATAGGACCTTTCAATTAGAGGCAACGAGGAACAGCTGGTTCCAATTGAAGGTCAAACCAATAAACTAAGCATAGAAATAGATCAACTAGACACAGACATAGAAATAGATCAACTAGACAGACATAGAAATAGACTAACATAGAACATTGCCCAAAAAAAACCGAAACACCCTAAACAAACACCCCCTGCCACGCCCTGACCAAACTACAATAACAAATAACCCCTTTTACTGGTCAGGACGTGATAGTCAATCTCCCTCGGCCTGGGGGCTCCATGCAAGATCTCACCTCGTGGGGTTGAAATGATCATGAGCTGCAGGACTTGTGACCCATTTTTGTTGGTTATGTTGTCATTCAAAGTTGTGCCTAGGGGGGCATATGGGGGAGGGATTGCTGTGATCTCCAGGTAGGTGTTTGTCCCCCTGTGTGCTGAGGGAATGCTGTCCCCGACAGGTAGGTGTTTGTCCCCCTGTGTGCTGAGGGAATGCTGTCCCCTCCAGGTAGGTGTTTGTCCCCCCTGTGTGCTGAGGGAATGCTGTCCCCTCCAGGTAGGTGTTTGTCCCCCTGTGTGCTGAGGGAATGCTGTCACCTCCAGTTAGGTGTTTGTCCCCCTGTGTGGTGAGGGTGTCAGGTTCTTGTACGGTTCTGGCATTTAGGTCGCCACAGACTAGTACATCTCTCTCAGTTTTGTTGACACGTCTTTCATTTCTACTCCTAATTGACTTTCTGGTCCCAGTTCTTTGCTTTGGTTTCACCTTCCTCTCTTCGTTTTTCCTCTCTACTGTAATGAAAGGACTCCTCTCTCCCTCTCTATCTCTCTCTCTCTCTCTCTCTCTCTCTCTCTCTGTCTCTCTCTGTCTCTCTGTCTCTCTGTCTCTCTCTCTGTCTCTCTGTCTCTCTCTCTCTCTCTGTCTCTCTTTCTCTCTCTCTCTCTCTCTCTCTCTCTCTCTCTCTGTCTCTCTCTCTCTCTCTCTCTGTCTCTCTCTCTCTCTCTCTCTGTCTCTCTCTCTTTCTCTCTCTCTCTCTCTGTCTCTCTCTCTTTCTCTCTCTCTCTCTCTGTCTCTCTCTCTCTCTCTCTGTCTCTCTGTCTCTCTCTCTCTCTCTCTCTCTCTCTCTCTCCCTCTCTCTCTCTCTCGTTCAGTGAATCCCTGCTGTTTCCAGCAGATTGCAGTGTGAGGAGGAGGGGTGTGAGCTAATTGGGATGGTGGTTACCCAGCGTGAGACACACACACACCACGACACACACACACACACACACACCCCGACACACACACCCCGACACACACACACACCCCGACACACACACCCCGACACATAACCACACATGCGCACAGAGGGATCTGCCTCTGATTACAGCGCTGTGGGATCTGCCTCTGATTACAGCACGCTGTGGGATCTGCCTCTGATTACAGCACGCTGTGGGATCTGCCTCTGATATCAGCGCTGTGGGATCTGCCTCTGATTACAGCACGCTGTGGGATCTGCCTCTGATATCAGCGCTGTGGGATCTGCATCTGATTACAGCGCTGTGGGATCTGCCCGTCTGAACAGCAACTTAAAACACATCTAACATCCAATCAGATCCACTATCAACATAAACAACACTCTCCTATTGGCTGTTCATTGGGCTTCACAGACAGCAGTCTGACAGGGCTTCACTGTCTTCACAGAGAGCTGTCTGACAGGGCTTCACTGTCTTTACAGACAGCAGTCTGACAGGGCTTCACAGACAGCAGTCTGACAGGGCAAACAGTTTTAGAAACTTTAGAGTGTTTTCTATCCATATATAATAAGTATATGCATATTCTAGTTACTGGGTAGGATTAGTAACCAGATTAAATCGGGTACATTTTTTTTATCCAGACGTGCAAATGCTGCCCCCTAGCCCTAACAGGTTAACTGACCCCTTTTATATAGACCGAGTCACAGGTGCATTTATATCCCAGACTATATTCCCCTAAGAGTCAACATTTATATCACAGACTATATTCCCTTAAGAGTCAACATTTATGTCCCAGACTATGTTCCCCTAAGAGTCAACATTTATATATATCCCAGACTATATTCCCCTAAAAGTCAACATTTACATCCCAGACTATATTCCCCTAAGAGTCAACATTTATATATATCCCAGACTATATTCCCCTAAGAGTCAACATTTATATCCCAGACTATATTCCACTAAGAGTCAACATTTACATCCCAGACCATATTCCCTTAACAGTCAACATGTATATCCCAGACTATAGTCCCCTAAGAGTCAACATTTATATCCCAGACTATGTTCCCCTAAGTGTCAACATTTATATATATCCCAGACTATATTCCCCTAAGAGTCAACATTTATATCCCAGACTATATTCCCCTAAGAGTCAACATTTAAATCTCAGACTATATTCCCCTAAGAGTCAACATTTATATCCCAGACTATATTCCTCTAAGAGTCAACATTTATTTCCCAGACTATATTCCCCTAAGAGGCAACGTTTATATCTCAGACTATATTCCCCTAAGAGTCAACATTTATATCCCAGACTATATTCCCCTAAGAGTCAACCTTTATATCCCAGACTATGTTCCCCTAAGAGTCAACATTTATATCCGACTATATTCCCCTAAAAGTCAACATTTACATCCCAGACTATATGCCCCTAAGAGTCAACATTTATATCCTAGACTATATTCCCGTAAGAGTCAACATTTATATCCCAGAATATATTCCACTAAGAGTCAACATTTACATCCCAGACTATATTCCCCTAAGAGTCAACATGTATATCCCAGACTATAGTCCCCTAAGAGTCAACATTTATATCCCAGACTATGTTCCCCTAAGAGTCAACTTTTATATATATCCCAGACTATATTCCCCTAAGAGTCAACATTTATATCCCAGACTATATTCCCCTAAGAGTCAACATTTATATCTCAGACTATATTCCCCTAAGAGTCAACATTTATATCCCAGACTATATTCCCCTAAGAGTCAACATTTATATCCCAGACTATGTTCCCCTAAGAGTCAAAATTTATATCCCAGGCTATATTCCCCTAAAAGTCAACATTTATATCCCAGACTACATTCCCCTAATAGTCAACATTTATATCCCAGACTATATTCCTCTAAGAGTCAACATTTATATCCCAGACTATATTCCCCTAAGAGTCAACATTTATATCCCAGACTATATTCCTCTAATAGTCAACATTTATATCCCAGGCTATATTCCCCTAAAAGTCAACATTTACATCCCAGACTATATTCCCCTAAGAGTCAACATTTATATCCCAGACTATATTCCCCTAAGAGTCAACATTTATATCCCAGGCTATATTCCCCTAAAAGTCTGTTGTTGATCGCTCTCTCGCTCTGTCTTTCTCTTTCTCCGTCTCTCTCCGTCTCTCTCCCTCTTTCTCCGTCTCTCCATCTCTCTTTCTCCATCTCTCTCTCTCTTTCTCCGTCTCTCTCTCTCTCTCTTTCTCTTTCTCAATTCAATTCAATTCAATTCGCTTTTTTGGCATGATGTAACAATGTACATATTGCCAAAGCTTATTTTGGATATTTCTCCGTCTCTCTCTCTCTCTCTCTCTCTCTCTCTCTCTCTCTCTGTCTCTCTTTCTCCGTATCTCTTTCTCCGTATCTCTTTCTCCGTCTCTCTCTCTCTCTCTCTTTCTCCGTCTCTCTCTTTCTCCCTCTCTCTTTCTCCGTTTCTCCCTCTCTTTCTCCATCTCTCTCTCTCTCTCCTTCTCCCTCTCTCTCTCTACACAGATGGAACATTATCCACCTCTGATCTCTGCAGCTTTCCTTTTGACTTAGAACACAAATCAAATCAAATCACATTTTATTTGTCACATACACATGGTTAGCAGATGTTAATGCGAGTGTAGCGAAATGCTTCTGCTTCTAGTTCCGACCGTGCAGTAATAACTAACAAGTAATCTAACAATTTCACAACAACTACCTTATACACACAAGTGTAAAGGAATGAATAAGTATATGTACATATAAATATATGGATGAGCGATGTCCGAACGGCATAGGCAAGATGCAGTAGATGGTATAGAGTAAAGTATATACACATGAGATGAGTAATGTAGGGTATGTAAACATTATATGAAGTGGCAGTGACTAGTGATACATTTATTACATCCAATTATTAATTATTAAAGTGGCCAGAGATTTGAGTCAGTATGTTGGCAGCAGCCACTCAATGCTAGTGATGGCTGATTATCAGTCTGATGGCCTGGAGATAGAAGCTGTTTATCAGTCTGATGGTCTGGAGATAGAAGCTGTTTATCAGTCTGGAGATAGAAGCTGTTTATCAGTCTGATGGTCTGGAGATAGAAGCTGTTTATCAGTCTGATAGTCTGGAGATAGAAGCTGTTTACCCGTCTGATGGCCTGGA